>NC_134404.1:273791106-274122606 GCF_038048845.1 Mixophyes fleayi
GAAGTGAGCGTGCCCATACCAATCAGAGAGCTGAATACTGCAGAGTATTATTTTTAAGGTATTTTTAAAGGTGCTACTGGTTTGTGGCAGAACAGGTCTTGATGTCGTTTCCATTCCCTTTGATTTCTTTATCTACGAAACAAGGAAATTAAATTGTTTATCATTTAAATTCTATATATGTAATTTACAATCTACCTCATAAATACTCTCATTTTCTCACCTTTCACACTGCTCGAGATCAGTTTATATCTATATTTTGTTCCCTGTTGCGAAATCGCAATAGTAGCGGGCTTAACCTCCGAGCATTCTGGAAAACAGGCACCATTTTGGTTATTATAACGGTACAGGTATGTGCCCAAAGCATTTACATGTCTACACATGTTCACTGAAATACCTTTGTGTAGAACTTCTTTAGTATTTTTTTCTTGTTCAATTTCTCCTTGTTTGCTAACATTAGTGGTATCAGTGGTATCTAAACAGGCCTTCTCACCGTTAAATCCTAATTCTGACATAAAAAATTAGGTTATAAATTAGCATTTTCTACTGCTTTATGTGACACTACATCTACTACATATACATCTACAATACAGCTACACTACATCTGCTACTGACCTTATTTAATGTCATTCTGGTCCAGTACTTTTACCATCATCTCCACCGCTCTTGGGGTCATTGGATTTGCTTTTTGCTCTTCTTGAGTATCTCTATCCCCCACTTTAACTTTTCCAACATTTTTTGGCCCTTCCAGCACCATCTCTGACTCTATCTCCGTCTCCATAGCTGCAACCCCCACTGACACCTTCTCCTCACCCGCGACCCCCACTGACATCTTCTCCTCACCCGCAACCACCACTGTCACTTTCTCTGTCTCCATCTTCTGACGCTCCTCGGCACCAAACAGGTTCCTCTGTCATTTTATACACTCAGACATGGGCGTTTGTTTCTGCTGTGGACCAATCAGCGATGATGCACGTCGAGAATGGAGCATTCCATTACATACGAAGGGGTTTTATTATTTATTTATTATTAGGGACTATTCATTGCATTCCACTTTAGCAGTTAAATGTTTTTCTAAATGTAATGTATATTACTAAACTTCTATTTAATAGAAATGAAGGGAGTTAACTATAGCTAAAGCTCTGCCCCTTTATGCTAATGTCTTCGGTATCTCGTACATTTCCCCGCAAATGTCGCTGCAGTGTGTACGGAATTTAAATCATTGTTCACGACAACATGGCTGTAAAAAGTCGCTAACGGGACGTCCGCTCTTCCCTCTCTCGTCCTAAACAAGGCTAGTGTGTATGCAGTCCATGGACCGAGCGATCGGACCATCGATCGCATGTAAAATTGCTCGGCATAAAAAGTGGGTCGAAATTTCTGTAGTGTGTAGCTAGCTTAAGCAATGGTCCTGTTTACACATTGCACCATCTCACTTGCGTCACCAAGACAATCACTCAGACTACCACTATTCACACTCACTGCCCTATTGCCCTTTCACCTTAGATGTTTTCCAAGGAGTTTAATTAGCTTAATTGGGTAATCCTCTGATTGAGACGAATCCTCACTAAAATCCTCATCTGCCTGTGACTGGCCTACCCCAACCTAGAAATCATGCTCACCTGAATTAACCTGGCTAGAATCCTCCACTGCTGAAGTGGTGGGGAAAAGGGGGCCACCCATTCCCGTCTCATGCTGACACACGACAAAGGCCTCCCCAGTTGCTGACATGAACTACAGGGAGTAAAAAAGCGTTAAGATAGTCCTGAGATAATATTGCTCTATCCGGCCACATAGCGTGGAACTGTATAGTTGTACCTTGAACTGAACTGTGTCATTGGGCATAACCACATTTGGAGATGCAGTTGGGAGTGGGGTTAGTTGACTGGTGGGTTGGAGAAGCAAATTGGGGCAAATACCCAGGACTGTGGGAAAGTAATGACAAAGAATGGCTAGAAGAGGGAGGAAGCAGCGGGATGGAAAGCATAAAAAGATTGACCTGGAGCAAAGTGAAGAGTGCTGCCAGGCCAGGAAAAATATGGATGAGAGGAGGTTGGGAAACAGAGCACCATAGTGCAGTAGAAGTCTGGGCTTGAAAATGCAAATGGAGATTAATGGGGGAGGGGACAGTTTGATAAGCAGAAGAAGAAAGCTGAATAGGGGAAATGAAGCATCTTGGGATTAATAGCAGGGCTAAGAAGGAGAACCAGGAAATGGGAGAGTAACAACACCTGGTGGAGCAGGGAGCAGGTAGGGGGCCAGAACTACTGAATCAACTAGACTGGCATGGTGGTGGCTGAGTGAGGAGAAGATATCCCAGCTTGCTAACCAAATGGAGGAGTGGAGGGGAGACATCCACTCTATAGAGGAGCTGTTGCATTATACATTATACCCAAGGGGGGGCAACATGATTCACATGCACTGATGGGCCTCTAAAGTCTCATCAAATACTGGGAGCAGAGGCAGGCCGTAATACACACATATGGGGCCTGCAACATCACAGATATGAGCAGAGTGGGGTGATGGAGAGCTTACGATGGAGCATATCAAAGCAATAAAGAGAGGGAAAGAAGGTGGTAAAATGAAAGGGAAGAGCGATTAGAAGGGTGAAAAAGAAAGGGGGGAAAGTGAGATGGAAACAAAAAAGCCAAAGTACTAGAAAGCAATGAAGTAATAATTCTAAAACTAGCAAAGTAATCCAAAATAAACAAAATAAGCAGCATTATAGTGTAAAACACAAGTACAATAAAATATAAAAAATAAGCCAAACCATTTCCATACACTTGTGCTTGCTGAAAATTCACAAACCCGGGAAGGGATCTCAGACCCAAATAAATATTTTCTTATGCCCTTAAACTCTCCCAACATCACACCCATTGACCCTTTCCTTTCCTGGGTTTCTTGGTACCCTAGGCAAAGCTTCAGCCTACTGCCCCTGCCCTCCTGTCCCTCCACAATAGTGAGAGTAGTTGGCAAATAGCCTCTTTCCTACCCATTCTTGCAATTTTGTTGCATTTCTGTGTGGAAAAGGCACCTCCTAGAAAGTTAAGCAACTAAACAACAAGTAAGGCCTATAAGCCAAACACACTTAAATGCACATGTTTGAGCATGAGTCATTCACTTACCTATTAGGAGTTAAGTCTGCTGACATTGTCCAGCCAATAGTATACACTGGGAAAGAGGCTGGTCCATATATTCTTACCCCAGTTTTTGCTGCGTCTCTTTTGCTGCACAATTCCCCTCCCTCCCTGCATTTATGTGTGATGTCACATTCTTTTTCCCGATATTAGAGGAAGCACACTTGGCAGGAAAGCTTTTGCAGTCAGTGACTAATTCATACTGTGCTATCGCTGATTGGCTGCATGAAGCACCCTGGCTCTTGGTCCCTTTGTGTTGGGAACCCCTTGACCTGGCATGGGACCAGTGGTTAGTGCAAGTGCCCATACACTGTTTGTTTTTGCTATTAGTTGTCAGCTGACTCACTATTAGCTTTCGCCGCCATTATCTAATTCAATAAACTGTGACCTATTTGACAAAATTGAAATGGTTGCCAGTGTCTTTATTTATGGGTGGTTTAGAGCAGTGTGTCTTTAACCTGGTCCTCAAGACCATTAACAGTGCATGTTTTCCATATCCCCTTGCTTTAGCACAGGTGTATTCATTACTGACTGACACAGATCAACAGGTGATATAATTGTTTCCCTTGTCACCTGAAAAACATGCACTGTTAGGGGTCCTGAGGATTGGGTTTGAGAAACAGTGGTTTAGAGTATAAGGATAAATGGTAAGAAAGGATTTGTGCAATGAAGAAGAGCAGTCAACAGTATGCAGTTTATAAACACTTTAAACCCATAACTTGCTCAAACATTAAATCAATAGCAATTAACGATTAAAACATTGATCTATGCTCCTAATGAACCCTAGCATTACATTATTTGCACCTCCATTACATCAATACTCACTCTATATATTACATTATTGGCACCCTTGATTACATCAATAAATTCGCCCTCACAGCAATACCTTCGGCACCATTCCCACACTACAGCCATACTGCCTTTCCCACCGTACAGAATGTGGCAACTACAACTTAATGCCAAAAAATGCAAAATCATACACTTGAGTCTCAAAAACCCAAAGGTTAAATATATTATTGACACCTTAATGGAAACTGCTGGGGAGAAAAGGGAATTGACCTTAGTCTCTCTCAGTCTGTGTATGTTAAGGAATTTAGACTGTAAGCTCAAATGGGGCAGGGACTGATGTGAGAGAGTTCTCTGTTCAGCGCTGCCGAATTAGTAGCGCTATATAAATTAGAGATGCTCACTGACCAACGTGTTCTGGTTTTGGTTTTGATTTTGAATCTGGATTAATTTCGTGTTTTGGTTTTGGCAAAACCGCCCTTGCATGTTTTGAGTTTGGTTTTTGGTTTGGATCTCTATTTTTTTCTAAAATCCCTATTTTTTTTCTAAAATCACATAATTTTGCTTTTTTTTTCCCCCTACATTATTATTAACCTCAATAACACTAATTTCAAGTCATTTGCGATCAAATTTGACCATCTCAGAATATTATTTTCATACACTTTCAAACAAAGACTGCATCAACCTGGCTGGATGCTAAGCAACAGAGCAATGACTGAAACACATGGAAGTTCCTAGCACATCTAGGAAACATTGGCACACAGCAGTGGCAGAAAAGACATGTGGTGCAAGATGGAATTGTCATTGGATCATGAAACCAGTTATGGTTCATTTGATCGCTCCACCCGTTTCTTGGATAACTGTGGTAATTTTACAGCTAATACATGGCGACGAACGCTGACCCCTCCAGGATGCGTGCTTGTATCAGACCCAGACCAATCTGGGTTGCCAGACAATGCACTAAAAAGAGCCATTGTAATTCACAGCAAAAAGCGAGTTCATCACTGAGCTTCGAATCAACCCCAATTCCCACAAAATTATAATGTAGTTAGATACCTTTGACGTAAGCGCAGATTACAAACACTTGATGAAACAGCAGCAAAGTGGAAGGTAATACATATACACGTCTATTTAGACATCCATGCTTACATTACTTCTGCAAGCAACGTTGTTCTTTGTTAATAAAACTGTTGCCTTTATACCATTCAAAAACATTAAAAAAATTCCTCCACCATTCTTTGGATGTTGATAGTTGATAGTAGGATCAGGTGGAGTTACAGCAGAGGTGTCTCTAATTCTGGTCAATTCTTTTACAGTAGACAAGACCATATGTCAAAATGATGTGCTGAATCATCTGCATCATTAATGGGTGGCTAAGATTTTTACTAAGCACACAACAGTATATAGCACATGTAGGTAATATTGGCACACAGCAGTAGCTGAAAGGAAAAGTGGTGCAAGATGGAATTGTCAATGGGCCTTCCCACCCACCCTTATGATGGATCTTAAAAAGGACATGCACACTTTAACAAACCAAGTACTTCAGTCACAAAACTGGCACTCCTTGAGGCTGAAGTACTTGGTTTGTTTGGGCCCCCACAAAACAAGCTAACAATGGGCCAATGGCACCTAAGGTAACAGTGCTGTTAATGAACTCTACTGTGGCAAGTTGTTGTTGTCATCATCCTCATCCTCAGCCTCATCCTCACCCTCATCAGTTTGTACATCATCCTCAGACATTATTAATTCATCACCTCTGGAATCCACCATTACACAAGTCTCAGTATTTTGATGCAATTGACAGGAAAGGCCTTCCTCACGGAAAAGTTCATTTTTATGAACATAACCTTTTCCACATTTTGAGAAAGTAGCCTTTTACGCCGATCGCTGACAAGGTTCCCGGCTGTGCTGAAAACTCTTTCCAAGTACACACTGGAGGTCGGGCAGCTTAGGCAGTGCAAAGCAAGTTGGTACATGGGTCTCCAAATTCCCTTTCTTTCCTCCCAGTATGTAAAGGGACTGTCTGATGTGTCTATTTCTATGCTGTCGTGAAAATGATCCTCCACCATCCTTTGAATGTTGATATTAGGATCAGGTGGAGTTACAGCAGAGTTGTCACGTTTTTTGGTCAATTCTTTTAGAATAGACCAGATGTCAAAATGTTGTGCTGAGTCATCTGCATCATCCCTGGGTCTTATGGGAAAGCTAAGCTTTGTCCTAGCAGCAGTTGTGTGGGAATTTGAAGAAGGAGATGCCAACCTGTCACATAACACTTGAGCTGTCACCTTGCTCACCCTTGAATTTCTTCAAATCTGGGTCAGTTGGACACAAAGAGAAGACATAGCTTTTAAACCTACGCTTGAGTAAAATACATCCCCCCTCCTTTTCCAATGTCATGGCTTGTGAAGTAAGCGTGGATGGCTTTTCGCTGTTTCTCCATCCGCAGAAGCATATACAGGGTGGAATTCCACCTTGTCACCACCTCTTACTTCAGTTGGTGGCAGGGCAAATTAAATTGCTCTTGTAGCTGCTGCAATCTCGTACATGCTGTTGCCGAATGCCGGAAATGTCCAGATATTTTATTGAAAACGATAGAATTACTTTAATAATTTGGGGGAGGATACGCTACTGGACGATAAGCAACGTATACGGATTTCGGCTCTTCAATAAAGGGTGGATTGATGCGTCACATACGGGAAAGAATGCAATGTGTTCAAAACCTGTTGTTCATTCTGTGTTGTGAAACCGAATGTCCGTTGTTGCATAATCTAAAGGAGCGCTAACTTGAATCTAGGGACAAGAAAGAAAACTGTTTCTTTTATTGTCGTTTTGCGTTTTTAAAGGTATTGCATTGCATAGCATATGTGTACTTCCTGCCTTGCGTATGTGTACTTCCGGTATTATTGCCACGTGTTTAAACAATCGTGTTCATAGTCTGTTATATATGCATAGTACAATGACTTGCTAAAACCTCTGAAAAGATATTACTATTGTTTGGGAAATCTATTCTCTGTGCAGAAAACTAAGGTGTATGTGTTTGTTGATTGTATGATTTTGAAGTGAAAGTTGATTTACTGAAAAAACAGGGATATCGGTTGCCGTCTGAAGAGGTTAGGTATACTGGCAGCAAAAGCTCTGTTTGAAAGGGGAACAATTAAAGAGGCTTTTGAAACGTACTACCCAATAGTAATTGCAAAGTTTATTTCTGTGTTAGGAGATGTGTGTGGACGTAGCCTGTGAAACCGTCCACAAATAGGCTCTGTTTGAAAGGAGAACAGTTAAAGAGGCCCATTATGCATAGCATTGAGAAATAGGTTGTTTTCACAATGGGTGCGAAGCAACCGTTAGAGATGGTTGATGTTGTGCTGCCTAAGGTAGGACCAATTGGTTCGGCAAGGTTCCGTATGTTTAAAAAGTATGGTACATACGCAATGGCAAATTGCGACAAATGGGTCAAGATGACCCGGGAGTGTGTGAAACATAGGTAGTTTCGAGTCAGAGGTGTTAAATAATGTTGGAGATAAAGTGCCATTGATTAAATCAACAAAAACAAGAATTAAACATGATAGCTGTTTAAAATTGTGGCAACAAAAAGGGTACACGTGGCAAGGAAGCGCGTGCTCAGTGGAAGTAAGAGTACCAGAAATAAGCGTTCAGGAAGTGTGTGTTGCAAAGCGTGAAGAACTGAGCGCAAACGCGACAAATTCAGTCGGGGCGATAAGTACAGCCGATGCCAAAAATGTAAAAACTGCAACCAGTAACTTGTATGTTGTATTAGGACATGTTAAAAGTAATGTTTTAGAAGAAGGAAATGTACCCACCATCAGTTCGGCCATTGCCCATGCTGGTAATGTGAAACAGTTGCCGCCACACCTCAAAGCAGTAAATGTTTTGAGGGAGAACTATAGTCAACTCTAGAAGTCAGGTCTCACCTGTAGTCCTTGTCACGGGCACTAGGAGTCTTTGCCCAGGATATCACCAGATGATGTTCTTACCAGAGTAATATAGCTGGTACTATGGTTCTCTGGTAGCAGTGTGACAACGGAACAGAAGAATCAGCAGATGGTGAGAGAATGCTCAAGGAAAGTCTATGACTAGCAGCAACTGGTAATGAGTAGATGTATGTACACGAGGAACCAGATGGACAAGTAAACGTGAGGAGAGTCAGTGGTCTGCGTACAGCAAGTTGTACCACTACTATAGTGAGGAGGAATGTCCAGGAGTAGCGAGGAGGTAATGAGAGTCAGTGGTCTGCGTATAGCAAGTTGTACCGCTGTCTATAGTGAAGGAATGGATTCCAGGTGCAAGTAGGTAACGGGGAAGTCAGTGGTCTGCGTATAGCAAGTTGTACCACTGCTTATGTGAGAGGATACTTGAAACTGGTGTCACAGGGAAACAGGAGTCAGTGGTCTGCGTCAGCAAGTTGTACCACTGCTATATATATGTGAGGAGGGGCATGAGGAGATGAATGTAATGCAGAGGATACACGGGACACACAGAACTTGATCCCACGATGATATCCACAATACAATAATAACTGACAAGCGCTGCTTGAAGTATACAAAGTCACTATAGCGATCCAGGTAATAGGAAACAAAGTCAATGGTAACAATAGCTTCAGTGGATAGTAGACTCCGGAGATGAACACAACACAGTCCAGACGGATATGCAATACAAAAGCAAAGTCAATGGAAAGTATGCATACCGCGGTTCAGGAGAGCAGGCTGTCAGAGAGACGTGCAGGGATACCTGAACGGCTGAAGGCCGGCAGGAGGAGAGACCACTGGAGGATGGAAGCGGTAATCAGGTTGGTGCAGCGCAAGGCAGGTAACCAGTATCAACGGAGCAATACTCAGGAAGCAGTAGTAAGTAAAACTGGAAACATGATGAACATGGGAGAGTTGAGGCTGTCTGGTATCCGGCAGTAGTAGCGGAGGCAGCGGAGAGAAGACACGCTGAACACGGGAGAGTAGAGGCGGTCTGGAATCCGGTAGCAGTAGCAGATAGGAATCAGTGGAGAGCTGACACGATGAACACAGGAGAGTTGAGACGGTCTGGAACCCTGCAGTAGTAACTTAGGCAGCGGAGAGCAGACACGCTGAACACAGGAGAGTTGAGGCGGACTGAAGTCCGGTAGTAGTAGCAGATAGGAATCAGCTGAGCGCAGGCACGATGAACACAGGAGAGTTGAAGTGGTCTGGAAACCACAATCGCAGAAAACAGGAATCAGAATACACTGAGGAAACACAGGAACACCTTCAGAGGCTCATGGGGAATGAGACTCTAAGATCAGGCAACCAGGTAATGATCACAGGTGGTTTAAATAGGGAGGGTTGCCTGATCATCCAATCAATTAAAAGCAACAGGTACTGAAGGTTTTAATAAGGGCTGCACATGCGCAGACCCTCAGGATGGCGGACGGCCACGGTTCCTGAACACAGGAGAAATGGCACTCACAGTCCGGTGAGTGACAGTCCTACAACCAGGCAAGGTAAATGTTAATCTGTGGTAAGTATCAGTGTGTAGGTTTAGAAAGAGACTGATTTAAAAGTATATTTTGTTGTTAGTGCTTGTTTGTTTTATGTTGTTTTGTGTTTGCTTTCTTGATCGTTGGCCGATGGTAAGGAATGAAAATGTTTGTTTCATTTGTTGTTTAAAGATAACTATCTTGTCTTTTCTTCTCACAGATAAGGGTAAACAAAAGAAATATAGACTTAGTGATTAAGGGGGTTGGATAGAGAAGTGAAAAAAATTTCTCTTGAAAGACAAGATCATTTTAACACTCTTTGTTTTAGACTGCAGTGGCTCATGATAATTTGTTTGGCTGAGAGTCATTATTTAAAAATGAAGTATGCACATACTTTGCTCTAAAGCAGGCCTGTCCAACTTGCGGCCCTCCAGATTTTGTGAAACTACAAGTCCCAGCATGCCCTTCCAGCTATCAACTGGTTGTCTACCAGCAAAGCATGCTGGGGCTTGTAGTTTCACAACATCTGGAGGGCAGCAGGTTGGACAGGCCTGCTCTAAAGTATCGTTTTATGTATCTCAGATAAGTATGAGTCACTAAGAGTTAATTTTTCATTTCTCTATTATTAGTCAGGAAGTCTGTCACAAAGGTATATAGTTATGGTGATACCGAGCTCTTAATGAAAAAATGACAGGCGACACTGGATTGCACGGTTGACATAAGACCCCCTAGTCAAGTATGGGGAGGGGTCATAGTTTAGCAAATAGCTAAGGGGATTAGGGGAATGAATACAGCCATTTTCCCATAGTGTCCAATCCAATTGTCATGTTTACTGTAAAATCTCCCTTTCTGCATTTGTTTGTTTTCGAACCCTTGTATTCAAATCTTTGTATTGTTATTATTCGTTGCTCTCCTATTCTTCATTCTTTACATCCCTGTTAGTATCTCACTCTTCTCTTGTATAGAGGTACAAAAAGACGTAGACACGCTCTCATTCATGGGGCTAAGATATTTGTGACATAAGACGGACTCAGGGGTACAAACACTAGATTTACATAAGTCACAAAAGCAGCTAGGGGTTTGCTTTTATGTGTATAGAAGCTGCTAATTTTAAGCAGAAAGGTCTTTGTTGTGGAAATATGATTCATGTTTTATAGATTGCATATCTTCCTTTTTGTCTCATGGGCAAAGTGTGCCTTTATATTTATACACAAAGGGTGGATGGATCGCTAGAGGTTAGACATACAGATATGCATCTCTGTGTATAACATTGGAGTAGGATTTTTTCCACAAGATGCGGCATAATGTGAAACCCTATAAAATGTAAAATGTTCATGTTTTATATTTTTTCACTGTTAGACAGACATGTACTGGATACTGTTATATTTAAAGAAAGTGTTATAGAGACAGACCCCTTTGCCCTTCTCACTTAGCCAAATAGCTGAATGTGGGGTACTGAAATGGCATGTGAGTTGGCAGAGGAAAAATCGATTGATATACATTGGTCTTCAGTATTTTTCTAGTCTTGGGGGCGACGTTGAGGTGACTTAAAAATCTTTTATAGCAATACTAGCACATGAGTAGGACATTACATATAGGACTTGATACAGTGACACAGTTACCAACTAAAGTAGTTGCTAGCAAAATCCACACTTATACACACACACATGCACGCATACACATGTTAGTTAATATATGAAGATTTGTGTTACCTGAAGAATAAACTGTCTGGAAGGTGAAGAAATGTGTTTAGGAGTCTGGCGGACCCTGGAGAGATGGACAAAGTAGACCAGTAGCTCCCAGAGTGTATCTTCCAGACCTAGCGGAGGGAGCACATGGTCTGGCTCAGCTGGGTACAGAAGGTATGTGCAAGCTGGTAAGAGTACATTAGGGCGCACCAGACGTATCTTCTCAAACTAGTAGGAAGGCAACATCCTGTCTTGATTAAGAGAATGTCAGGAACATGATACCAATAGAGCCATCCCATATCCCGCCTGCAGATGGGTTTTTCTCCAGGTAAAACAAATCCACGTCATCCAATTACCACTTTGCAGGATCCTCAAGTATACACAGGTGTACCAATGAAATATATCTGGGTAAAGGTTTATTGAAATGTGTCTAATGTATTACTGTGTCATACTCAAAGCTTTTGTTATTCAATATGATAGCCATAGAGTTATAATAGGTAATAGGGGTATTCATGTTATTGATAATAAATGTATAATGTATGAGTAGTGGTAACAAATTACATACTTTTGATTAGCCAGAAACCAGTGTGAACATAAAGTAACGGTACTAGTTAGAACGAATTGAATAGAATGAGGGTTGGAACTTGATTGAAGTGGCTGGTAGCTTTGGCCACTAGTCCTTCCCCACTATCAAGATCACTCCTGGGCTGCCTCGTAACCTGTCGACTTTTGAAATGTTTATGACTTTTCTTGTGATGAGTTTGTAACTGAGAGACTGGTCTAGACCTTGAGAGGAGAGGTAAATAGTGAAACAGCAACCGAGAACGTTCAAAACACTGTCTCCTGAAAAGTTTCACTAACTGTCAGGACGTTAGACCGGGAGAGTAAGTTGTGGAATAATAATTTCCTAGGCTCAGGTTATTTGACAGACAGGTAACAAGTGTAGGCTACCAGAATCACAACCTCAAGGGTAGCAGAGACACACTGGTACCCATTCCACCCACTGCAGAAGAGCCAACACCCAGAGAAGGGTCCAAGTGCACTCATGAATCTGTTCTGGGAGGCCTCGAATGCAGTTAGTAGCACCTAAGCCAATGATTAAGACAGTTGTCCAGCACGAAGTTGTAGTTTTTCCTGTTCTGTGTTTCTCTCATTTCATTCTCTTTTCAGAACAGTCAATTGTTTTAATTGTGAACAGGTGACATAGGCTGGTTAATGTAATGATATTGAGGAGTTGGGGATAAAGGAGAAGTTGGTAGCAAAATCAGTCCAGCCAAATACTCTATTCAATTCAGGGGTAAAGGAAAATTTGGAAACCTTGGAGCTTGGAGAAAGTGCGAGGGGCTATTGTCTGAGTAGTATTACGTCCATAAGATAAGTATGTTGACCCCATAGTTGAAGAGAGGTACATCCAGCGATGCCAGTCCAGTAATATTCGGACTTGAGCAGGCATCCTTGAAAATTATCATTCTTGGGTGGGTAGGGTTTTAGACCAAACTAAGTGCTGGATGTGCTCTCATATGCCTCAGAGATTATATCGAGTAGGACTAGTTCTGTTTCCACTAAATATTCCTGAGGTACCCGAATTATGGGTGGGAGGTCACTAGGGGAAAAGTACGACACCTAGGTCCCTTAGTCTGGAGTCTCCCAATATTTGGCAAGCCGACCACTGTTTCATGTACAAAGAAACTTGAGTATTGGGAGACTGGGAAGAACGAACGGGCAATAGCCCGCCCCACAAATGTTGATGAAAAGAACTGATGACATTATTAGAGTGTATATACTAACGCAAGCTGAAGGAGATTGTATATGACATTATTGATAGACATAGGATGATGTTATAAATAACATGTACTATCTAAATGTTGTCTGAGCTAAAAGACATGCTTTGGACAAATGAACCTGTTAGACATGAAGAACTGTAGTAGAGTAATCTGTATAACTGATACATGTTCTATTGTTCTCTGTACCCTTCCAAATAATGTATTACATGGTTTATTGTACCCTTGAAGGGCATAAAAAAGGGTTATCTTCAAGCTCCAGAGGTATACGGTCTATAGTAAAAGAAAAAAATTGTTTTGAGGATTAAGACTCTCTATTATGCTACAGACAGCGTGGTCATACACCAAGGGGGACTTACATTACAGAGCAATGAAACGTGGTACTGATGTCCTGCATATAACATCTTTAAGGTGATAGTTTATTATACTATCAAAGGGTGGAACTGTCAAAGTCGTATAATTGGATGAACGAAAGTATATTGGTTAATATTGTTTTGCTGTGCGATTGCGATCAGTATGCCATGTAACAATCGCATGGTAAAATATGCACGCACACACGCGCAGTATAACATTTAGTTATTTATATATTTGAAATTCATATTAGTTCTGTTCTACAGTGATTTATGAGGAGATAGTATTTAGTTTATTATTAGTTTATATATTATGATTATATGTACATTTTAGTGTTATTTAAGGTTCAGGTTACAGGAAGCATGCAGGGCCTGAGTCATTAAGGAGAGCAAAGCATAAAAAAGGAGTAACATTTGCACCTGGGCAAAACCATGTTGCATTGGAGGGGGAGGTAATTTTAAAATGTGGGGCAGATTTATAGTTGGGGTAGGGCATGTCTTAGATCAACTTTAAATTTCAGTGTAATAATATAGCTAGCAAATATTTGTGTGCTAGATGAAAAAACAGCCAGTATTTATCTTATGTGCAAAATAATAAACTAATTTGCACCCCTTGTATTGTAACATGGTTTGTCCCAGAGAACATTTACTCCTTTTTTGCCTTAATGACTCAGGCCCGCCATGTTTAGTATCATTTTAATCCCCTATTCATCAGCAGTTGTCCGGTTCATTCGTTGAAGAGATTGCACATTGCATACTCTAGTTATTAATGTTAGGGAATAAATTATCAGAGTGATACTAACTGTAAAATGCTAATAGACTAGTTGAAACTGGAGTCTTGGCGGGAAAGTGAGAGCACAACCCCTGGAGAGATGACCCCCACCTTTGGATATTTTGGTTTGAACTGGCCTATGACCTGCAGCACACTGGACCTTCCTGATACCTGGACCAATAGAAGCAAGCCACACCATCTGCATTGTTTTCACTGTAAACCTGAGTGTATATAATACAGATCTAGCTGGTATTAGCCCAGTCTTCTCTGACCACAGTATTCTGGAGTGAAGTACTGTAAGCTGGTACCAGGGAGCGCAGCTTTGCGCAGTGAAGGGCGCGGCGGTATGTATGTATTTATCTTTGATATTGGCTGTACTGTATTATAATTATGTATTGAACTGCTAAATTTTGCATCTGCTAAAATAAATTACTTTGTGCTTTGGAAACACCAATCGCTTAGACAATGCTTATTTGAAAACGATAGAATTACTTTAATAGTGTAAAACCTATATAACACCATACAACTGGACTGCAGATTCAGAAGACCAAGCCTGCCAGCCCTAGTATTTTTATTTCAGCAATGACAATAAGCAATGGAGCTCTCCTCTTTGTGTGTTGCCTATATAACACTGCACAATTGGACTGCAAATTCAGAAGACTAAGCCTGCCAGTCGTAGTCTTTCCATTTCAGCAATGACAATTAGTAATGAAGCAATTGAGCTCTCCTCTTTGTGTGTAACCTATATAACACCGTACAATTGGACTGCAACTTCAGAAGGCCAAGCCTAGTATTTCTATTTCAGAAATGACAATTAGCAATGGAGCAATGGAGCTCTCTTCTTTGTGTGTAAACTATATAACACCGTACAATTTGACTGCACATTCAGGAGGACAAGCCTGCCAGCCCTAGTATTTCTATTTCAGCAATGACAATTAGCAATGGAGCAATGGAGCTCTCCTTTTTGTGTGTTACCTATATAACACCATTAAATTTGACTGCACATTCAGAAGGCCAAGCCTGACAGTCCTAGTATTTCTATTTCAGCGATGACAATTACCAATGGAGCAATGGAGCTCTCCTCTTTGTGTGTAAACTATATAACACCATACAATTTGACTGCAAATTCAGAAGACTAAGCCTGCCAGTCGTAGTCTTTCAATTTCAGCAATGACAATTAGTAATGAAGCAATTGACCCCTTCTCTTTGTGTGTAACCTATATAACACTGTCTAATTGGACTTCAAATTCAGAAAACCAAGCCTGCCAGCCCTAGTATTTCTACTTAAGCAATGTCAATTAGCAATTGAGCAATGGGGCTTTCCTGTTTGTGTGTTACCTATATAACACTATACAATTTGACTGCAAATTCAGAAGACCAAGCCTGCCAGCCCTAGTATTTCTATTTCAGCAATGCCAATTAGCAATAGAGCAATGGAGCTCTCCTCTTTGTGTGTTTCCTATATAACACAGTACAATGTGACTGCAGATTTACACCAAGACTGCCAGCCCTATTAATTCTATTTCAGCAATGACAATTAGCAATGGAGCTCTGCTGAATGTCACTGGAGACTTTGAAGAACACTGCTACCCCTCCTCCTTCTTTTTTACCTATGACGCTACCCAACTGCACTAGGGATTGTCAAGAGCTGTGCTACACCTTCTGTGTCCCTCTTTGAAATGGCACTGGATCGCCGTGGAGGGCGGTATTTATAGAATCCAAAACCCGCAAGATCCAACGATGTCACAATGCCATTTTGCCTCGTTTTCAATTCCGAGGGCGCGCGAAAGTACCGGGCTGGCTCAGCTCGGTACTCGGATCTGCTGAGTTCGGGTGTGTTCGGTTCTCCGGGAACCGAACCAGAGCATCTCAAACATAAATAGCTGCTGCTGATGATGATGAGCTAGAAGTCACTAATTCAAGTTACTTAAAAACAATGTAACAAAGCAATGAGAAAGGCAGGTCAGATGCATGTTTGCATAGGGAGAGGAATCAGTAGCAGAAAGAAGTAATAATGCCACTGTATGAGTCATTGTTACGTCCTTATCTAGAATACTGTGTTCAGTTCTGGAGACCATATCTCCAGAAAGGCATAAATATATTAGTTGCTTTACAAAGAAGCTCAACTGGTGCATGGCCTACATCTGAAAACTTACCCTAAAAGAATAAAGGATCTTAATATGTATAGTTTGGAGCAAAGAAGGGAAAGGGGGACATGATAGAAACTTTTAAATATATCAAAGGAAGAGAAGCATTAGAACACGAGGACATGCACTTAAACTGGAGGGAAATAGGTTCAGAGGAAATTTAAGGATCCCATATCTAATTGAAGGAAAATAATCCTTTTCTCATAAGAGGAGTTTATACGTTATAAGTGATAACAAGTGATAGTACTGTCTCAATTGTTAAAAGGAATTTTGAGTACTGCCGCTTACCATGCAATATGAAATTTATATTCATACAATTCTCTTTCTTTGCACCTACTCAAATACGTTATGAGCAGTAAGTTAGTATGTGTTTTAATATGCAATAAAGACTCTTTTTTTCATGTTTTTCAAAATTTGTGACCCTGTGGAACCAAGCAATTCCACAGCACTGTATGTTCTTTTTCGTTTGTTGCTTTTATATATTGGGAGGACATCTTATACAGCGCAGGAATCAAATGGAATTTTATTTTACCCTTTTTCACCCATTGCCAATGGGTAATGCCTGGTTTGAGCTGGTGAAATTTCTCCTGTAAAAACTAATACTATGGCATTAAAGATCATTGATGCTTTATAAGAAGATTGAAATGGGCAAAATAAATGTGTATAATGAACTTCAAAGCAGAAAAAACTGTGATATATCTGGTCAATGTTTGCAAAGTACACTGAGTTTATTTAATACTAATGCAAAACGGCAAAATGATTTATTGCTGCATAAAACTGTATGAAAACACCATGGGCCTGATTCATTAAGGATCTTAAATTAAGAAGTTTCTTATTTAAGTCTCCTGGACAAAACCATGTTACAATGCAAGGGGTGCAAATGAGTTTTCTGTTTTGCCCATAAGTTAAATACTGCCTGTTTTTTCATGTAGCACACAAATACTTGATAGCTTATTTGTACACTGAAATTTAAAGTTGATATTTGTGTGCTACATGAAAAAACAGTCAGTATTTAACTTATGTGCAAAGCAGAAAACTAATTTGCACCCCTTGCATTGTAACATGGTTTTGTCCAGGAGACTTAAATAAGAAACTTCTTAATTTAAGATCCTTAATGAATCAGGCCCCATGTAATTCTTTTAGTGATAGCACCCTAGGTGTTCAGTGGTACCTTGATTACAGTAAATGCCCATTAGTAAAATGGAATTTAATTTAATTTGATATGTTCTCTAATCTGTGATAAAACATTTAGCAGTATTTGAATTACATCTGTCATTATATAAACACTTGATAATAAATGGTAATGAGTCATATATGAAATGTGATGTTTCTTTAATTATAGACTGTAATCCTGTTAATCCCAGCAAATAATTGAGGAAACTTGCAATACTTTCATACCTATAAGTCCAGTGGTGGACAACAGGAAGCCCTTTGAGAGTTCACCTGCAGCCCCCAGCTCCTTCCTCCTTTAATATCAGATTTGTTTGTTATAGCCTGTAATACTTGCTTAGAATGCCTACTGATATATAGGTGTCTCTTTCTTTGATTACGTGTATTGTTTTAATTTGTTACTGAGATTAAGGGTGACGTGAGGGCCTTATAGAGGGCTGTCTATACGGCTCCTAATGCGTATCAGATTGCGTATTACTGTATTAGTCTGTATTGCTACCACACTAGGTGGTAGAGTTTTGAAAGAGAATAAGGCTTGCTAGTGCATAAAAATATGTTAGTCTCCTATCAATAAAGCTAAGCTTGCCATTTTGTAGGTAAAAATGTATTTTCATTGGATGTAGATAAATTTTACAGAAAGTAAGAATGCACTTGTTCATAAAAGTCAGTGGTTAGTACATTTTGTGGGGGAGATAAAATGCACGTACACAATTATAGAACCCTATTCCCTGCTAATATTGTTTATAGTCAGAATAGCTTCAAGTTATTTTCCCTTTCACCTGTTCTTGACACCCATTAAATATTTATTTTAGTTTGTGTCTTATTGCCAGGTTAAGTCTAGTGGCTGTTTCGAGATAAATATATGTCTGTTTTCTGTGTATCTTTGACTTGCTTCTCCTTATCCCTGAATATTCGGAATAGGCGAGGAAAGAGATGGGTAAACCTATGGCGAGGACAGTAACGACATGTTCATGTAAATGTGATTTAATTAGACGTGGACGCATACCTCATTACACTCTCCAGGAGAAATATATCTTGCGGATGCTGGAGCGTTAGTGCAATGTTATGCAATTAATGCGTACTAACTCCTACAGTTGATACTACTTACGATTTACATCTCTATGCTAGCTCTATGTTTTCTCTACACGATTCTTATGCTATCATGGGGTGTAAACGAATTGTTAAGCCTGCCATACAGCTGGCGAAGATGCTACTGGGTTTTGAGCTGGAAGCATCTTGAGATGTGTCCTACTGAATATATGCATCTAATAAGGCTTTCTTATGTGCATCTTAACCTAAGTTTGCAAATGCATCCAACTCTAAATGAGCGCCAATATGTGGAACCCACCGACTGTAAATTATATGGTTGACAACAGGTGGCATCAGCCATCCATAAAGTTTGCATCAATGGCACCTAATTGGTTAAAGGTAATTAAGCTTGTTTTTGGGCGTAGTTCATTTTAAAACAAAGCAATACATTTACATTGGTCTTCACTACATTGCATTGAACAGTTCCTGTTTTGTTCTAGTTTATTGTGGTACAAACATTAACATTTTAGTATCTGTCGTCATTTACATAGTCTGCATACGGATGTGCCTTCTTGTGACAAACTTTTCCTGCCCGTCTTCTGTTTTCAGGGTCTCTGAGGTAAATGCAGGATATTCCCCATATACTTCCTCATGTTTATCCCTCCCAGGGAAGGGAATACTAATGAAAGAGTCCCATAATAGTACATGCAATGTAACTCTATATTGTAGTAGTAGGAGCATGAAAACAAGATCTGTGATTTTATAGTCAAAAATTCCAGCTGCAACAACTCTAAGATTTCTAATTCAACTACCTAAAAAAAACCATTTAAGTTATGCTCTACAGAGTACTAGGATATACTTTGGGGTAAGTATATCATAAACTAGAGATTATATTACACCATTAAGCATACAGTATAACAACACATGGGGTGCATATTTTTAATACATTTTTCGAGAAGAAAATATACTTGTGAGCCAAACAAAAATTATATATATATCCTAAGTGGCGTTAAACCTATAAATATATCTATAATAATAAATTAACACGATTATAGCTGAAAAAATACGGTTATTTCAAGCCCAATAGCAAAGAATGTGCACTATGATAAAAAAGATCAGCAGTAAAGCACTATTAGTAACAACCAGGTTGATGAAATGATCACGTACAACGTTTATTAAAACACACTTGAATAAATATCAGTACTTAGTTCTGACTAATTAGCAAACATTGGATGTTTATTTTATTTAATACATAATATATCTCATAGACTGTAATCTTGCGAGCAGGGCCCTCTTACCTCTCTATCTGTCTGTATTATTCAGTATTGTTTTATTACTGTGTTTGTTCAAAATTGAAAAGTGCAGAGAAAAGGAATTTGCTGGCACTATATATATAAATAAATAAATGATGATGATGATGATGATATCTCAATACTCATACATGTATCTTGTTTTTTTGCACAATTCAATTAAGTTGTGGGCTATAGTAATTGATATCAGCAATCACCGTGTTACTATGAAGAAAAACTAAAATACACCAAGATCGAGGTGTCCTTATATCAAAGGCAGGGTTTGCGTGCATAGGAGAAAGCTTTTAGTAATGTCTGAACAGGCAGTTCTTAGCCACGACTTGCAGTAAACAGAAGTTCCCAAACAAGCCAGTCCTAATGCAAGAACAGAATGTACAATTCAGCTTTGAAGTTCACTGGACAACCATCCTCTATAGAGTAGGCAGGCCTTCCTTTAGCAACGGTAGATAATTCACTTGTGTCTGTTGCTCTGCTCAAGTTAATATACACGGGTCATAGAAATCATTTACTAGACGGATACAATATTTAATTCCCAAAATAATCTAAAACAACAGCCAATAAAAAAAAAGTTTTCCACTTAAATCTACATATTGGGTCCAAAGCTAGGACAATTGGAAAGGAAAAACAATTGCATAACTTTTATGTCTTAACCCTAGGTATAATAATACCAGTGTCTATATACTGCATGTGGTTAACAGTCAAATTCCCAAGCAAATTAGGTAAGCGTACCCACTTACTGCAGACATTGCACAATGACCAAATCCAGCTTTGTGGGAGGTGAATCCATCTTCACCACTGTAGGAATCTGAGACAATCCCATATCTACACTGCCACACCACTGGAAGAAGTTCTGTAGGTAAGAATGGAGTGTTCTGGACAGGGAAGACAGAAGGCTTCCAGTAGAACAAGTGAAACTTATAATAATTAAGAAAAGATACAAATTGTCCTTGCATATAGTGGCATTTACAGAAAGCCTTTGACATTTATCCCCATACTTAAGACTCTAAAACTGCTTTCAGGGGATCATTATGCCTCTGCTGTAAGAGGTGAAAAAATCACCCAGACCTCATAACTAAGCCCATTACAAACATTATCTCCCAAGCTAATCATAGAACTTTTCAAACTCAGGATCACATTACCTGCAATACCGAAGGAGCCTTATACATGTTGGAGTGCCCATGTGGCCTCCAGTATGTGGGGCTGGTGCCAGGGCCGCCTTCAGAAAAAATTGGGTCCAGTACGGGCCCCCGTGCCACCCGGGCCCCCCCCCCCCATGAGCAACACATACTTACCTGGGGCCCGCCGCTGGTCTCCGCTATTCTGTCTTCAGCCTGGCTGTCACCGTGACAGCCAGGCACCAGGATCCGATCGCAGGGGTGGAGGATTCATTCCCCCTGCGATCATGTGCTCTGCCTGTGACAGATCACATGATTGCAGGGGGAATGATTCCTCCACCCCTGCGATCGGATCCTGGTGCCTGGCTGTCACGGTGACAGCCAGGCTGAAGACAGAATAGCGGAGACCAGCGGCGGGCCCCAGGTAAGTCTTTGCTGAGCTGTTGTACCGGGCCCCCTGGTGAGCCCAGGCCCGGTACAACAGTACCCCCCGTACCCCCCTGATGGCGGCCCTGGCTGGGGGGCACCAAAGGGAAGATCAAAGGGAGAATTTAGGAACACATCAATAATATTGAAAATGGACTGACCTTCCACAATGTATCTAATCACTTCTATATAGTCCATAATAAGAATACCAAAGGTCTTACATTTTATGGCATTCAAGAAGTAAAGAGAAATTGGAGGGGAGGTGATTTCATTAACTCAATATAAAAATCTATAGCAAAATGGATATACCAGCTGCAAACCCTTGCACTAGCAAGTATGAATTTAGATTTTTTTTTTATGTTTATTCCTTTCTAGTACAGTAATAATAATGAAAAAATAATTTAAACATTTAAAAAACCCTATTTTTGTTCGTTTGGAAGTGGAGAGTTGGTAAAATAAATAAGTACTATAACGTAAGCCAAGATATGACGTTAAGTTTAACTGTGATACAGTATGAATAGAAAATTTAACTTCTCTGGAATATATCAAGTATATATTTACAATTATGACCTTATTTAATAGTACGGCACAAAGAGTAAATATGTACTGTAACCCATAGCAAACGGTAAAATGTCAGCTTTTATTTGTCAAACTATGCTAGACTGCTCAAAGCTGTTATTTGACTAAATTGCTAGGAATTGCAGCACATCATTCTCTTTTTGCCATGTTATTTTTTAGAACAAATATTATTACTATTATTATTATTATTAATATGATTATAATTATTATTATTACAATGCCATTCGTTTGTAATGAGAAACACATACATAAGAATGATTAATAATCTGATGTACATCAAAATCTTTAAAATTACATTGACTAGCCTAAGCTAAAACTTTCCCAACCTCCTTGTAGGAAAAGGGTTAAACAACAGGAAATATGCCACTTTTATAAGCATATGTTGAAAATGACTTTTGCTATCAGCATAATTGATGTCAACATTCAATAACAGGAATCTGAAGCGGAGAAAGCCAAGTTTACGATATCTTTATTTAGCCCATAGTATGTTGTCTTCCTGTCAGGAAGCTTACATCAGACATATGTTATCTGATGAGATTTAGAAAATAATGATAATGAACCAAAGAATAAGATCAGCAGCTGCAAATCTTTTGTAGTTTCGAGTCCTACTCACTGAAACATTCACTCCACGCCTCCTTAACATGGTGAGTACTTTTAGAAGTATTTAAAAACATGACACCTGCCTTCATTCCAGACAACAGACAACTGTCCACATTTAGGCTATTGTGGATGGGACTGAATTCTCTTTTAAGTGGGCGTCTCAAATATTTGTTCTACAGTCAATTAAAGGTTTCTACTCACAAAACTTGTTTTGCTAGAATTTACTATCTTGATTTACCTAAATTTATCATAAATACTGGAAATGGAGACCCATCTACTTTATTTGTCACCCAAATGAAAGCAAGTGTTTATTATGATAATGCTTCATGTCAGAGGCAGAACTAGCAAGCTGTGGGCCCCGATGAGGAAAGTGGGAAGAAGGGAGCTGGGCCCCCCAACCAGTGCATCTGCCATGCAGCAGGCCCCATTATATCCATGGGAGTTGATGCACAGCGCATGCTGTAGCAATGGTAAATCCGCCACTGCTTCATGTCAGGGCTTTCTTTTGCAGATGTATGGGGACCATAGGCTTTCTGCAAGACAAGACTTCTTCTGGAGTGCCAACATTGTTTTGCCTCTGGGCACCGACAGTGTAAATCTGGGTCTAAAAATATTACTGTTACAGGCAAATGTACTAAAATGCAGTCAAGAAAATATATCCCTAAAATTCATACACTGAATAGATTTTTAATATATATAAGTATATATATATATGTATATATATATATATGTATATATAAGTATATATATATATATATATATATATATATATATATATGTATGTGTATATATATATATATATATATATATATATATATTTAATATATATAAGTTATATGAACTGTATGTATTGATTTAGAACCATTTTCTTTTCATTATAATGTAAACAAAACCAAAACATCTTAAAATGTCAAAATGGCAATGACAGTGATATATCATTACGAATTTGAATTTACAACAACTCTCCATCAATAACACACTTGCTAAGATATATAAATAGTTAAACTATTTTGTTAATTGACTTTGGGAAAGGGAAATGCATTAATGTGATTTACATTTACAAATTTGAAGTAAATGATAAACACCCTATAGGACTGAGCCTTGTGGTACTCCAACTGATAAAGGAAGTGGAGCGGAGGTTATTTCAGAGAAAATAAAACTGAAAGAGCGATTAAATAGGTAGGATGAGAACCAGCTTAGAACAGTGTTTTGAAGACCTAGAAATTGTCTGTATGAGGAGAGAGTGGTCAACAGTGTCAAATACAGCAGAGAGAGCCAAGAGAATTAGAAGAGAGTAATCACCTTTAGTTTTAGCCGTGATCAAATCATTGACAACCTTGGTCAGCGCAGTCTCTGTGGAGTGTTGGGAATGAAAGCCTGATTGAAGAGGATCCAATAGGTTGTTTGCAGAAAGGAAACGTGTGAGGTGAGTGTAGGCAATTCTCTCGAGAAGCTTGGAGGGGCATGGGAGCTGAGAGATGGGGTGGTAATTTAAGAGAGAGTTTGGGTCAGAATTTTGTTTTTTTAAGAATAGGAGTAATCACTGCATGCTTGAATAGTGATGGAAAGATACTAGTTGAGAGAGATAGATTACAGATTTTAGTTAGAAGTGGAATGAGCACTCGAGACAAGGACCTACCAATATGTGAGGGTATGGGATCAAGAGGACAGGAGGTAGAGTAGGAAGATAAGTAGAGAGTAGAAACTTGTTCTTCATTTGTGGGATCAAATGAAGAGAGGATGTCAGAGGATGCTGGGAAGGAATTGAGCTGATTGCTAGCCAAGGGAGATGATACCATTTCAAGCTGAATCTTTTCAATCTTGTCCTTGAAATAGGTAGCAATATCCTGGGCACTGATAGTAGTTGGAGTGTTTGGGGTGGGAGTATTGAGAAGAGATATAAATGTGTTAAAAAGACGTTTGGGGTTAGAAGCCTGAGCATAGATGAGAGGTTGAAAGTATGCTTGTTTAGCAGTGTCCAGAGCATTTCGAATTACTCATATTCTACAAGTACTTACGTTAATCTTGAAAGTGGAGTACAGTACACAAGAGTAAACTGGAGAAAAGCGAATTATGCAATTTTTTTTAAGGATTGGGCGACTTTTAGTAAATATACATAAGATTCAAAATGGTTAAACAATGGATGAAGACATTGGAGTACCTTTATTAAATCTACCTTTACACCTGATGGTTTTGATAAAAACATCATCTTTATATACGTTTGCTGAATTGCTGTTCCCCCATATCATTATAAGCTTTTCTCAAGTTTAATGGGAGTCTGAGGCAGATGTCAATTTAAAAATCTTGCACTATGTGTGGGGAAGCGAGTGATCTTCGCTAAGATTTGTGGACACTTGTAAGGCCCTTAGAAATGTTGAGTGGACAGGGGTCGTTCCTTCTAAAATACAGAGTAGGTGCCCCTAATTTTGGAGAACTTTGTAAAATTGAGGTATAATTTTGTGATTCAAATGATTGTTGAAATTAGATAATGTGGAGGGGTCAGGATGCATAATGGGTGGGGGTGCAGGATACATTTATACAAGCATTCCTTGTGTAAGGATGCACATCTATTATGAACCAATCCTGAGCAAGGGAGATTGTATCCCCTCCTATTCTTGTAGCACTCGATAACTATAGCGTAATTAACTGTGACATTCCAGACCCAATCCAATGGTCACATCTATTTATGAATTAGCACAGCTTCTACAGTGAAGCCTACAGGTAATTGAAGGAAGCAGGCTCACTCCATGCAGCTCTGCTCTCAACCTATTCCTCTCATAATACTTGGATCAAGCTAAAATGATTCACCACCACCACCACACTTTGCCCTTGTATTTCATCTTGAATACAGCTCTCCCTGCACTGAAGGTCCCTTCTCAGACACTATGAATGATCAAGAACTGTTCTATCCAAATAAAATAACATATTTTAAGTCATTAGTATTAGGGCTTTTACTGGTAAATTGTCTGATTTTAAAGAGAAACATAACTTCTGGTGTGTAATCTGTGAAAAGTAATATATAACATAGAGCAAAGAATGTATTTGTTTGGTGAATGTGAAAAAATATTAGGCTAACCCTGCAAAGCTATGCCTCTGTTAAAATAGATTTGCCTTCAAGCAACATTCCCACAGCCATTTTCTTAATTTCCCTTCAAGGACATTTTTCACAAAGACAATTATCATTATAGAGCAACTTCATTAGAACAGTTAAAACTATTTTGCCTTTTATGTGATTTGCTAATTGGTTCTCATACAGTAGTAATTGAATATTAAATTGGTCAGAGATAATATCTATGGTTCATTTTTCCATGTAATTAAAAATATTATATGATAAAGTGGTTCTAAGGTTCATTAATCGTAGAAACAAACTTTCTCCATATATCAATTATGTAAAAATATTTAATTTCCATAGGCAGTAAAAGTACATATAACAAATATGACTTTGATACATAGACAAAATAGAGAGCAACGCCCTTTGAAATTGAAGAAAAGCAATGTAATTACATTATTTTTAATATTTGTTTGGAACAAGCATTAAATATCCTTTATACAGCCTAGATAAGACCAGCAAGTTCAATAAATGTTGTTATAATATTCACAGTAAATAGCAATTTGTTTGGGATAAATAAACACATTTGGTACAATAATGATGAAATGACATCTATTATATCAAAGAAGCAGTTAAAATAAAATTTGTGGTTTAAGACCTACATGTCATTGTTTGAAAATACGTATTAAAGTTTATTCAGTTATTTTTAGTTAAGTTTTGCATAAATTGTATTTATTATTCAACTCTCAAATGCTGTAATCCCTAGCCATACTTAATGGTAACAACTTATTTTAACACACCCAATTTATATTTCTGTTGTACTCAATAAAATGTTTTGTTGTTTTTTTGTTGTATTTTTAAAAAATACTTTTTATATTATTTTTTCAGTATGACCTATGTGACGGAATTTGTGAGTTCACTAAGTTCCACTACAAAGTTATATTTTTCGTATGATCTTTTGAGGCAATTACCTTACTAGTTAATATGGTCCTGGTCTAACAAGGGGAACATCTGTTTCAATTTGATTTTTATCATTCACTTTCTTGCTGGCAACACATGGGGGTAATTATATAAAGCTCCAATTTCTGCAAGTACCCAGAAATCGGCGACTTTGCAGGGGAAACTTAAAGCGGCGATGGCTTGTAAAAGCAAATTTGCCTTTACAAGCCATCACCGCTTTAAATTTCCCCTGCAAACTCGACGCTTTCCAGTGACTTGCAGAAATCGGAGCTTCATACATTTACTCCATGTGCTAATCGTGCCACTTGGTCCAAGTACAGGGTGACAAGAATGGTGTCCATATTGGCAACACTTGTAGATTTTCAAATTGGATTATATCTGACTGTCAGGAGCTAAGCGTGGCCCACATTGAGGTCTGCCAAATATGTCTGCACCAACAGACCGATAGTCACTTCACCGCATTTACCAACATGCCTCATAATAATTCTAATGATCACATTGTTATCTGTCTTATTTAGGGACCAATCACTACAACATGAGGTCACTATAATAGCTGTTCAATAGGCCAGTCTCACAGCCAATATTGTAGCATGCTTTAGTCTTGTGTTGGTCATTGTTCACTGCTTGTGCAACAAATACCTACAGGAATGATTGGTTTTCAACTGCTCAAAGGCAACAGCTTTAGTTACACCAATTGTAAACAAACCTGGATAGATATATTGTATCTGTGAAGATTTGTAGTAGTCTGCATGCTTGTTTGTTCATCTCTTGGTAAAAGGTTATTTGGACGGTTATTCAGCTTATTATGCTGAAAGTGGAATGACTAATACTTCTTAGAGGTTGTTTTGGCTCTGTAAGTAAATGGATAGCACAGATGTTTTCCTGACTTTTCCTCCTGGCAAGTTCACTGTAAGATGAGGATGGCTCGTTCCAGAGGATTTTCATGTCTTCCTTTGTTGTCTGCTGGAATAGGTTATGTAAGATGGAAAGAAACACCTCATTGCAATACATCTCCGAGTAACTTAGTCCACTGTTGGAAATGCACAGTTATGTTTTTGACCTGAAAGATATATTGCTGAAATAGAAAAGGTAACATATTGTACATTCTGTAAAATGCTGATTTTAATAATAGTAACAATCATTACATAATTTGTGTATAAAAAGAACTGACAGGGCACCATAGTAACAACTTAAGATGAAGCTTTCGGTATTTGGATTCTATAAAGCAGGGGCAGTACAGCACATCACCAGGCTCTATAGCAACATTTTGGTAGGGGCTGGCAATGCCGCTCTCTGTTCCAAGGCCCTCTGTCCTACTCTCCATATAGCAGAGTTGGGGACCTCTTCTTAGCATGTGTGGTCCAGCACATGCCGCCAATGCACATGCGCCACACAAAAGAGGCCTCTGCTCCGCTCTTTTGAGGAAGGAGTGGCGTTCTCGTATGGGGTGGGGTGACCAGGACACCCTCATCTTTGGCTCTCAAGCCGCCGCACACCTTGCACCCCCTATTGTTACACCCCCGCTTGGAAATTAGTCTTACTGAGTTAACCGTTTCTTAAATTAAAAAAAACAGGACTGTCTAGGAAATCCATGACACAAAGGAGTTGTATAGACAGCTATACTTACTGTACATTGAATTGGAGGGCGCATTCATTTGTTTATAGGTATTTGTATCTGTACTTTAATGTTGGTCTGGACAATTTTATTAGCTACAGCATTCTGGTTAGCACCGTACCAATTTCAAGTTTATTATCTAAAACAAAATTATCAAGAAACAAGTCACAAATAAAGCAATAATAATAATAAAGGTGCTTACCTGATTAAAAGCAATCTAAAACAGCACAGACCAGCCATATGTACAAGCAGGTCTCTTGGATCATTAATGGAGTACAATAGTGATCATGTGCATGAGCCTTTAGTGTGAAAGTAGAACTTCACAATCCTGTGTAGCATTACAAGATAGCAATTATATTATTAACCTTTATTAATATAATATATTACCATAGTTGCCTACTCTCGTGGAATGTCCGGGAGACTCCTGGAGTATTGACAGGGCTGCTGTACGTTTGTCCCGCCAATTCAATGAAGCAAATTGCATAATCAAGTCCCATCCACTGCCTGTTTTCATACCTTCTACCGGAAAGGAAGGTATGAAAAGTAGATAAGTATGCATATTACGTAGTGCTTTACAGGGAATGTTTAATCATTCACTTCAGTCATACAGTAAAAAACAAAACATACAAATTACTGCGCTTATACCACAAATTAATAATAAACAGTGATGTTGGTACTACTAGAGAACAGATTTTGGGGGATTTTCTTTTTCCATCAATAGAGACAATTATGTGACTTCTATGGTTTCTATGGTGCTCTACAGGTCTTGTTTACCGTTTTTCTTACCAGCTTATAATTATTGGTACAATTCGTAAAGTTGTACCAAATCTCATGACATTGTCCACTTTGTAGTTATTGTTCAACATCAATTATAAGCTGTTTTTATTTGATTTTTTAATTGATTTTTACAGGTTATTAGTGTTATTAATTTTTGTGCTTTGTAGTTGCAATTAAATCCATTAGTGTCCCAGAACTTAGAGAGTTTGAGAGAAGAACATTTGATTGGTCAACAAGATGTACATGCCTGGAGATACAGCCAGGATAAATCCTCTTGAACCCTTATCACTCAAGAAATTTCACAATGGGATAAAATCCTCTTCAGCAAACGGATGAATGCAATAAAATATATTTGTCAAAAGAAATAATTATTTTCTTAAATTGACGTGATTTGAATCTATGCTAATTAGCTTATTGGTATTGTCTCTATGTTAATATTGTTAATTGTACCATCTGTCAAAATAATCTCATTGTGCTAATGTTAATGTTTATAGTGCAGATGTCAGTTTTACATATAATTATATGTGTGTACAATGCTTTACATTTTCACAGTTTCTTTAAAAAATGTTTCTTGCAAATGATACAAATATGAGATATGACAAACTTAGAATTACCCACAAGACTCTAACAATAGCAATGTTATTAACACATTTGAGCTCTGGCACTGCAACTACAATATATAACTTAAATTTTATGTTGTATTTAAAGTGTAAATATGTGGGCACACTGCATATGATCTCCTATCTAGCACTGTTGGGAAGTGCCTCGGTGCAAATGTGTTGCACAACCATTTATGGAATCGTGGCCCATTCAATTAATGCACGTCACCACTGAATCACTTCAAAGTCACTATTAAGTCACTATCACTTTTGGACCAATTCTTTAATTAAGTATAGGTTTTCAATTTTTTTCTTACGGGGGTATTCAATTGTCAGCGAGTTCGTTTTTTTTTAGCTTGTTAAGTTATTTTAACGCTGTTTGTTATAATTTTCGAGCGGGTTAACTTTACCCGCAATTCAATTCCATTTTTTTTCATGAAACGGTCCTCTCGCGCTCCAGTAGAAGGTCTATTGAAAGTATAGGGTGTGCGAGAGGCAGTCGCGTTAAAAGCTATTCAATTGTTTTTTAACGCAGCGGGTAAAACAGGCAAATATGCTGTTTTATCTCGCACCTCCTTGAGGTGTGTTAAAAATAAAAAAAACTCTGAAAAGTATTTGAAATCATGTAAAAATGTTGAAAAAAAGTTAAACTTATGTTTATTACTAATGCCTAACTTGTGTAAGTTGATTTTCTTGTGAAAAAATATTGAAATAAAAAAATAAAAAAAATAAAATAAAATATCAAATCACTAATTAATTATATTTATGTATGTTTTTGGTACAAATATGAATGTAGTAATGTGTTTTGACATGGTATAGATGATTGTATGGTAAAAAATAGTTCAATAAAAAATATGCTAAAAGAAAGTACTGTTATGTAGATATTATCAACGTGTATCAATGTGTAATGCAATCTAATGTATGGAAATGTATGCAAAACCTTTTTTTTGTGTTATACATGTCAGCGTTAAAACTCCCCTTCACTAAAATCTCGCAGACAGAATTTTTTTTTAACGTGCGGGGGCAGCGTTCCCTCATTTTCAATTGAATTGCACAAGTTTTCTCACTGTGCTTACTCCAAACGGTCGCTATTGGCGGCAAAAACCCGCGGGTGACTTTTTTTTTTCAACATGGCGGGGAAAAAAAAAATATCGCTAACAATTGATGAATACCCTCCTTAGAATACTGCTTATTTGAACCTCATATATGTCTTAAATAAGTCTGAAGATTAAGAGATTATCTGGGCTATCTTTATTTCATGTATCACATTAGTACATTTTAATGTATTACATGTTTTATGTGTGCCTATAAATAAAACTTCCCGTAAAAAGAAATCCTGGATTTTGATCCTCACAGTTGCCACCAGTTAGACAGAAACATATGCAGAAATCACTGCACATTGCCACGAAGATGTGCTTTGTGTCTGCACCTTCAGCAAGGACCAATACGGGCATTTTTTTTTTAAAACTGTTTACAGTTTCTGGCCATGACAAACACTACACTCTTACCCATTACAGGACTACCCCTGTGTATTATTCTTGTGTGTTTATTACTTGTCTTTCATGAGGTCTCACATTTCATTGTTCTTACACTAGAACACTGAATCTATCCAGTAACATGCATCCGCACCAACACAGTTGTTGTTGTTGTTCAACAAGTTGCTATTCCACTACCTTAGGTGGCAAGGGTTTCCACCAATTTTTAGATTCTAAGCTGGTTTGGGCAGCATCATCTTTACGTTCAATTTCATGTCATTGTATGTTGTGGTTTTGTATCACAATTCCTTCAATGTACTGAACTGAGTAGTATGTTTGTGCATTATAAAAAATAATTTTTCATTTCTGACTTAAGGCATTTTCACCAGATGTATAAAAATGCTTTCAAATTGTCTTTATGTTAATCTATGTACTGCAGGACTGGCACAGAAGTTTGAATAATTTTCATATTATTTTTCATACTCTAAAAGATACCAGGCTCAGCAACACTATGAAGCCAATACTCATCTTCCCTCTTCCCACACTTGTCCACATTTCAATGACTCACTTGATGTTCTTACAATGTAATATATATGTGAAATCTCACATGCTCTATTATTTATGCTTGCCATTAAGCTTTCAAAAATGGTTAATGGATGGACAGTCTCTGTCTCTTGGTACTAAGTGATGCACATTATAGTTTATTTCAAGCTATGTCATGAGCAATTTTCTTCTAATGTTGTGACCTTATTTTTTTCTTACACTGACATAGGCAGCAGTATAAATAAGCAATCAGGAATGGCCAGGAACAAACATCCCCTAAAAAATTATTGACATGAACAGAATTTCTTAAAAAATTTCAGATACCTCTTTGGGGTATACCTGCACACCTTCTTTCAGGACTTCAAAATATGCATATGTTAACATTTATAGACCTTACTTTATGTAGTCTGTTAATGAGCAATTTACCATCGATTAAGGAATCCCATACATGTAGTCATCTCGCTGTTTGATATGACTACCAAGCAACCAGATCAATGAGCAGTTTGACCACATGACAGACAGCCTGTCATGCAGAAAGATTAGGATCACTGATCACTCTTCAACAGTTTTCACCATGCTAGATCAAAATAGCATCGCGGTTCACAGTGATGTCATCATGTCGTGCCGGCTTCTTCATTCATCGCGATTGCTTGCAGTCGGTGGGCACATCAGTCGCCCTGGAGCCTCGTTGAGAAGGAGCCCTTTGGTGTCAAGACCTTGGGGTAAGTCTTGCCGGAATCAGGCCCGGTGCTCCCATTAGGCAAGGTTAGGCACTTGCCTAGGGCGCCGGGCTCTGGAGGGCGCCTGGAGGGCGCCACAGAATACTAAATGACTTTAAAACTGTGTGGCGACCGCTGACCATACCTGTCACGGCCGCCGCACAGCATTCAGATGCACGGGGAGGAGGGAAGAGGCTATTTTGTCACCACCGCCGCCTCTCTGCTCCGTCTCCTCCCCTCCGCTTTTTTAAAAATGCCTAGGGCGCCGTGGACCCTAGCACCGGCCCTGGCCGGAATAATCAGCATCATTATTCCGTACCCCACCCGTCCAAAATTAGTGGAGTGATGTTATTGGTTTGCTGTGTCCTGGTCTGAATAGGCTTGATCCTGCAGGGTTCTGCTATTGTCTCTCATCTGACACATTTCTCGTTTATAATTGATATCTCTCCTGGCATCCAAGTTCCATGATTTATTCCCAAATCCTCCTACATTAACCTTCTCTGTAACCTGGACTCTTACTCTCTGTTGCTTGCTTTCACTTTCCAAGTTACTGTATCTACCTCTTGTACTTTTCCCCCCTATATAGGTTCAATCACTTACATCAGGGTTGTGAAGATAACGGGTTTAATGTAATCCTCTGTGTTGCACAGCTGGCCTACCCAGTCCTACCCAGTACCTATCCAAGTTTCAAAATCACCCAGGCAAATATCCGATATAAAATAAATACGTTCATTTAACAAATTGGTAGCACCAAACAGCACTAAACATATTTGAATAATAACCTGCAACTAATAACACTACAGTCTGGCACAGGCAACATACAGGTTATAATGAAAACACCCAACCAGTATCCTAGCCACTCTCAGGGACTGCTGTTTATCCATTCAAGCTTCTCTGCCTCTCTCCTTTGAGGCTACCAGCAAGGCAATGGTCTTGAGACACTGTCACTCCGCTTTTGGTGGACACACAGCTCCCCAAGAACAGGAGAGGTAGACCATAGCAAAGGCAATACTCCAAGGACCGATTGTCCCTTTTTTTGTCAAGGCAGAGGCAAAGGCCTCAATACTAGCCTGACTTCAGCTATCAATGGGAAGTGAATGCCAATTTGCTGTTCTCTGGAGCTCCTTTTTAAAGCCATAAATGACCTTCTCAGGAGTTTCAGGACCTGCCTGATTGGTCCTTTTCTGTGTTAACTTTTTCACAGGTAAACATACAGACAAAGGGATAGCAGATGAGCCAGTTATGTACCATAACTTTTCTTAATACCCAATGCTTTTCTTTATTCTGTTAATCTTTTACATGTTTATTTTTGTATCTTGTATTTTAGTCTGCAAATATACAGTGCTGTGAATCAAATTAGAAAGACAATTAATATCATTATAATATATGTTCTAGGCAAAGTGTAATGCTTGAAACCCTAGCTTCACCCTAATATCCAAGCGACTCCAACACTAATGACTATTTAAAAAATTAGATTTTATTGGAAAATGACATCTATAGTGTGGAGCTCTCTGCCTGACTCAATAGTGTGCTGGAGTTAGATAAATGTTCTATTTCACTGTCAGTTGACATTTTTCATTGACTAGGAAACACATGCATGATATTTGTTGTATATTTAATTAAAATGTTGACACAAACTATTTGTAATTTGTAGTAATAGCTACAATGATATTTGGAGAAACAATGTAGCAGCTAATTTTTGTCAGCATTGCGTTGTTTATAATGTATTGATATGATACAAACTTTAAAAAGGAAAATGCATTCATAATATAATAACTTTGTACAAACAATTTGAGTTTCTCTTGCTGAGATCAGATGTCAATAGACAAAAGAGGTTTCTGAGCATTGGTTTTGTATGGAAACGCTTTTTGTGTAATACCTATTGTTTTCTTTTGATAAGCCACTGTAGCATGAGTTTGAATAGATTTTGTCACAGCTCATTACCTCTGTGATGACATCCATGTTGGTAGTTTCCACAAGAGTCAGTGCAAAACAACAATCCTGCTAAGAGAAAAACTAAGTCATTTTTCGGTTATTCTATTAGCTTTGGAAAATTGCATTTAAAGAATTAACAAAAATTTAATTTATACTTTTTGCATTGTACTAGTAATATGACTACCTTTATAGTATGTGATTTTCAACAGTATTATAACAGATAAATGTTAAATGCAGAAAAATCAGTTTAATATCTGTTATAAAGATGGGGCATAATTTATTACAGTCAAAGGCACTCCATAGATGCGGACTAAAATAATAATATGTGCTAACATATGCAAGATGTCTGATTCACTGTAATAAATTCTGCTCTTTTCAAAGTCTTACATCAACAATGTAGGGGAGTCTATCCTCTAGTGTTACCTTGGTGATGATTAGCTGACACACTGGCATTTGGTTGGTATTCCTGAGCAGGGGTTGTCTGTACTACAGTCACACAGCAATAACGTCATCAGCAAGCTTGCAGAATTGGTAGGTTCTATGATATTTCCACAGAAGTTACATTTATAAATGTTGGACTGTTTCTTGACAATCTTGAGGCCTGCTGCTTGGAGATGTGGGCCACTCTGTTATTATAGTAAGCATGTTTTTGTAGAAGGACTTATTTTTTCAATGATATATCCTCCTGCATTTTAGATTCTGTAGTACTATGTGGTAAATTAAATAACTTTAGCAACAATGATTTAATTCAGCATAAAGTATTTAGGAGAGAAATAGGAAAACGGAAGCAGAACACTGTGTAATAGGGTGAAATGGGTCATGTTGGAAGCTAGGCAACAATGATACAAAAAAAGAACAGCAAAAATACAAGCATGCACTTTATTAGCTTGATGAGCTTTCCCTTGTACTGAGCACTCTTAAAATAATGCAAAGTTCTAATAAGTTCATATTTCAAAACTAAGGAGCTACAAAATAACATAAGTGTATTAAAGTGAGGAACATGTGAAAATCCACATATAGGGCCTGAGTCATTAAGGAGAGCAAAGCAAAACAAAGGAGTACATTTGATCTTGGACAAACCATGTTACAATGCAAGGGGTGTAAATTAATTTATTATTTTGCACATAAGTTCAATACTGGCTTCTTTATCATATATCACACAAATACTGGATAACTTAATGTTTGCACTGAACTTTAAAGTTTATCTAGGACATGTCCTACCCCAACTATAAATCTTTCATCACATTTTAAATTTACCTCTCCCTCCAATGAAACATGGTTTTGCCAAAGTACAAAGTTACTTCCTTTTTTTGCCTTACTTTCCTTAATGAATCAGGCCCATAATGTTTAGAGCAGATGACCATATATTTTAAGCAGTAGTTGAAACACAAAGTGCTAATCGAGGCACCCTTTAAACAGGTGGGGTCTCACATGTGCTGTTTCTAGCACATCCACACATTGCATTCCTTTCCATCAATCAGTTAAGAAATACACTAATGATGACAAGTGGTTCTATTACAAGAAGGAAAAAGGCAAGTATTTAGTAAGCAAACTTAAGACACTGCATTACAGGTTGTTCCATTCATTTCCTATTAAATGTCAGATAATAGATATTACTACCAAATTACAGAATATTCCATTGTTTCATCAAATGATAATATCAAATTCTGATGACTATGGATTTTTTCTTGAAATGGACATGAGATCCAGTCTAAGACATTGTGCTAAATTTAGAATAAGATCATTTATATTGTAAATATATAATTATATATTTTCCTAGGTACCAAAGAAAATGAAAATCAGTTGTCAGAAACAGTTTTCCGATTACTTTTATTTTACTAAATCTTATTCAACTGCATGATATTTTAAAGAACATTGCCTCAATACACAATTCAATAAAAATATTTCTGAAAATGAAATTCAATTAAGGAAAATAGATTTCAAGAAATGTTTTTAACAAATTTTTTGAGCCAGAAAATGTTTAAAAATGTCAAAACTGACAACCATAAAATTAATTTTTCAAAACATGTTAAGGTGTTTGTATGTCCTCCCCGTGTTCGCGTGGGTTTCCTCCAGGCGCTCCGGTTTCCTCCCACACTTCAAAAACATACTAGTAGGTTAATTGGCTGCTATCAGATTGACTCTACTCTGTGTATATGTTAGGGAATTTAGATTGTAAGTGTCGAAGGCGTATAATTGGATGAACGAAAGTATATTGGTTAATATTGTTTTGCCGTGCGATTGCGATCCGTACGTCACGTAACACAGATCTGTACGTCATGCAACGCGTGGCATGGTGCGATCGCACGGTAAAATACGCACGTACACACTCGCATTACATCATTTAGTTATTTATATAATTCATATTGGTTCCGTTACACTGTAATTTATGAGCAGATAGTATTTAGTTTATTATTAGTTTATATAATATGATTATATGTACACTTCAGTGTTATTTAAGGTTCAGGTTATAAGAAAGGTGTCATGTCTAGTATCATATTAAACCCATTTTCACTAGCAGCTGTCCGGTGCATTCGGCGAAGAGATCGCACATTGCATACTCTAGTTATTGATGTTAGGGAATAAACCTTTAATATGATACCGACCATAAAATGCTAATAGACTAATTGTAACTGGAGAGTCAGGCGGGAAGAACAGAGCTCATCCCCTGGAGAGATGACCCCCAACTTTGGATTCCTTAGATTGAACCAGCCTATGACCTGTTTACCCTGGACCCATCTGATGTCTGGACCTATAGAAGCAAGCCACGTCATCTCTATTGTTCACTCTGTAACACTGACTGTATATATAATCATAGCTGCACCCCACTAGCCTCAGTCTACTCTGAACACAGTATTCAAGGGTGAATTACTGTCCACTGGTGCCCGTGGTTAGTGCAGCTTAGCGCAGCGGTATGTATGTATCTTTTGGTATTGGCTGTACTATATCTTAAATATAATAATGTATTGCATTGTTAACTATTTACATCTGCTAAAATAAATCACTTTGTGCGTTGGAAACACAATACAATCGCCTATGCAATGCTTATTTGAAAACGATAGAATTACTTTAATATAAGCTCCAGGGTCTTATGTGGGTGACAAATATTCTCTGTATAGTGCTGTATAATTGGTGGCGCTATATAAATAAATGATGATAATGATGATGAAAATATAATTTTATATAAACCTTTTATGTGTAAAAATTATTTTTTAACAAACCAAAAATATTTAAATTACTTTCAATTAATTAGTATCAAAATGATTAATATATTGCAAGTGTCACTGAATATCGACGTCAGTGTCAGCTGCGGGAGAGAGGAGTCTGCTGGGTCCCGGCGCCGCGCGGATTGGCAAGTTTATGTGCTCTTTGTTTTTTCCTATAGCTGGCTCGCGGCAGAAGAGTGAGAGGGAGCGTGACAGCGGGCAGACAGCGTGCAGACAGCGGGCAGACAGCGGGGCAAAGGAGGGTGACAGCGGGCAGACAGCAGGCAGACAGCGGGCAGACAGCGGGGCAAAGGAGGGTGACAGCGGGCAGACAGAGGGGCCGGCCAAGGGCAGACAGAGGGGCAAAGGAGGGTGACAGCGGGCAGACAGAGGTGCAAAGGAGGGTGACAGCGGGCAAATAGAGGGGCAGACAGCGGGCAGACAGAGGGGCAAACGAGGGTGACAGCGGGGCAGACAGAGGGGCAGACAGCGGGCAGACAGAGGGGCAAAGGATGGTGACAGCAGGGCAGACAGCGGGGCAGACAGAGGGGCAAAGGAGGGTGACAGAGGGGCAAAGGAGGGTGACAGAGGGGCAGAGGAGTGTGACAGAGGGGCAGACAGAGGGGTATAGGAGGGGCAGAGGAGGGTGACAGCGGGGCAGAGGAAGGGGACATCGTGAGAGGGGCTGTGGAGGGGGGACACAGCATGACAGGGGCAGTAGAGGGGGACACAGCCTGAGAGGGGCAGTGGAGGGGGACACAGCCTGAGAGGGGCAGTGGAGGGGGACACAGCCTGACAGGGGCAGTGGAGGGGGACACAGCATGACAGGGGCAGTGGAGCGGGACACAGGGTGACAGGGGCAGTGGAGGGGGACACAGCCTGACAGGGGCAGTGGAGGGGGACACAGCCTGACAGGGGCAGTGGAGGGGGACACAGCCTGAGAGGGGCAGTGGAGGGGGACACAGCCTGAGAGGAGCAGTGGAGGGGGACACAGCGTGACAGGGGCAGTGGAGGGGGACACAGCCTGAGAGGGGCAGTGGAGGGGGACACAGCCTGAGAGGGGCAGTGGAGGGGGACACAGCCTGACAGGGGCAGTGGAGGGGGACACAGCCTGACAGGGGCAGTGGAGGGGGACACAGTCTGAGAGGGGCAGTGGAGGGGGACACAGCCTGAGAGGGGCAGTGGAGGGGGACACAGCCTGACAGGGGCAGTGGAGGGGGACACAGCCTGAGAGGGGCAGTGGAGGGGGACAGCATGAGAGAGGGCAGAGGGGGGGACAGTGTAACAGAGTGCAGAGGAGGGGGGGACATCGTGAGAGAGGGCAGAGGAAGGGGGGACATCGTGAGACAGGGCAGAGGAGGGGGGACATCGTGAGAAATGGCAGAGGAGGGGGACATCATGAGAGAGGGCAGAGGAGGGGGAACAGCGTGACAGAGAGCAGAGGAGGGGGGACAGCGTGACAGAGGGGGCAGTGTGTCTGGATGCAGAGGGGGCAGAGTGCCTGAGGGCAGAGTGTCTGGATGCAGAGGGGCAGTGTGTCTGGATGCAGAGGGGGCAGTGTGCCTGAGGGCAGAGTGTCTGGATGCAGAGGGGACAGAGTACCTGAGGGCAGAGTGTCTGGATGCAGAGGGGGCATTTTTGCATACAACTAAATAAGTATTTCTGTCCTGACCTAAATACTTATTCCATTTTTTTGACCCAACTACTTCTAAAACAGGACTGCTCAATAATTATTTTGGAGGGGTGCCTTGAAAAAATTTGGAGACTCTAAGGGTGCCGCGAACTACAAAAGTTTGGGAACCACTGCTATAGTCTATGAATGGGACAATTTAGCACGGATTTAATTTGACAAATGTTATACACAGTGCGGCTAAACATTTGTTTTAATATACATTTTTTGTCTGATGAACCAAACTATAAAATCTGTCAGTAAATTGAAGTTAAAAACAAAGTGATTTCTCTATTTGTTGGAATTAAAGCAAAAAACAAATGTGTATCTAATCTTAATCATATTTAATGATGTCATTATATTCTGTGTAATGCTCTCTCAGTATTTATGGAAATATTTCATAATGCTTTCTTAGAGCCATAGTGTGTACTGTACTGTGGCAATGTCTTACTGCCATTACTATAATGATCTTGATGCCATCTTTATGAAACATAAGATAATACTAATATGTCTAACTGAAGAAATCCAGATCCTTCCGTTGTTTAACCTTGCCTAAAACAAAAGTGGTAAAGTGCGAGCCCATCGTACACAAAAATGTGACAACATTAATAAGCCAGCTTGATGATTAAAGAAGATATTAATTGAGAACATTAGCATACAATTGTATTTATTTATCTGAAACAGAATATATGGAGGAAGACACTAAGGGGCTGATGTAGAGTTGACCAAAATGGGAATTATTTACTCTTAAAATCAAGAACACAGGAAATGGGTGTTTTAATGCCCATATGCAGAGTCATAAATCAGGTGTAATAGGTGTGTAGGTATGTTTCGGGCAGTCTGAAAGAAACACAGTTGCAGAAATGCACCTTCTCTGTTCTCGGTCTATGTTAAAACTCCCCTTCCTTCTCTTGACTGCAGGTGCAAGTAAGTGTAAGTGCCAGAATCACACTCTGTCAGCCGGCATAGGGTCAAATACTTGTGTGCACTCTCTGAACATTCGTAGAGCAATATCACGCAAGATACGCTACGTCCGCTGTCATACCCCCCACTCTGCATCAGCTGCTATGTTTTATAACTATTGTATGTCAGAATGTACTGTACTGCTATGAAGGATTCATATTACATGAGATGAGGAAAGGGAATAACCTAGTTTATAGTAGTCGAGTTCTGAGCATATACAGGGCCGGATTAAGGGAATGGAGGCCCCTGGGCTAAGGGCGCCTCCATTCCCCCGTGAGGCCCCCAATGTGAGCCACCCGCCGCCCCCCATCCCCGCGAGGGCCCCCCTTCCCCCAAGTGCTTACCTGTCAGTCCAGTCCTCCGCCCCCGGCGCCCTGTAAACTCCTTACTGAGGAGATCTCGCGAGAGTTCACTCGCGAGATCTCCTCAGTAAGCAGAGTACTGAGCGCCGGGGGCGGAGGACTGGACTGACAGTGCTCAGCAGCATTGATCGGGCTGGGGGCGGCCCCGCCCCCGGACCGATCAATAATGCTGCTGAGGACTATAGCCCAGTTAGACCTCGGGTTATTCTGGCCCTGAGCATATATCTTGATGATTAACACATAGATAGATAGATAGATAGATAGATAGAAATAACACATCTAGGAACTGAACAGCTAATTTCCATAGACTTGCTTGTCACATATGTCTCTACAATAAAGTTTCTCAAACTCCCATGGGATCCTTAATTTCTGCCTTGTTCTCACCGTTTGTTACAATAAACACTGTAGCAGAAACTTGATTTTCTTGTAAACCTGTAGACACAGCAAGTTCTTGTCAATGGTTACTTACTAAGGTCTACAATTACTGAAGTGTAAACTATAAAGCACATACTTTAATTCATGTTCTGTCCTATGTATATTTAAACAAAAATATAACTGTACATGGCAAGATTTTAATTTTCTTTAATAAATCACAAAATAATTTACTTTAATGGTGTAGCAGTCTGTGTAATAAAACATTTTCTGGCTACATTTATTGTCATTCATAGCCTGTAGGTAACAATATGCACTGTTCAAATAGTCAACAATTCTTCCATTTAAAAAAAGAGGTTGTTGTTCCAGAACAGAGATAGATTAAATAGCTAGCAACTAAATCAAGATAATATTATCAGTCAAATATTTTGCTGCACATATAGTTCTGTGATTATAGTCACTTTCTATAGTCACAGAGTTTTTTTCACCCAATCTGTGCTTCTAGCCCTTGACCCTTTGCCTGCATGGGTCATGAGACTGAATCCTAACACTGACAGTTAGTTTGCAGAGGGCATCAGTTCAAACCAGCTTTTACTTGTCAATCAATGTAAACCACATTGACAATTGCTTTTACACTTTTGTATCAACTATTATGGTTAGTACAGAGACTTTTGTACAATACCTAATTACAGATAAAGATGCATAATTCATTGTTTTATAATATATTATATTAGGGATACACTGTAAGTGTGCTTCGTTGGCCATGGGAACCACTAAATTGGCAATTGCTCAATTTTTAAGAATTTAGTATTATAGTTTATAGTTTACACTTGGCTCCAGAAATTTTTATTAGTGTCTCAAAGTTGCCTTCATGTACAAATACTGAAAAGGAAAACTAAGTGATAAAAAGACAACAATACAGAATGTCTATATAGTATCCCTGTAGGTACAGATTGTAATATGGTCGATTAGGGCATTAGCTCTAGGTCTTTGGCTATAAGGTGCCATGACTTCACTATTCATTGGTACTTGTGCAAAAATGTACTTGTACAAGCATTTATACCTGTAAGAGAGTAACTATACATGGAGCTCAATTTATTTACTTAAGTTGTCAGAGCATGGTCATTTCAACATTGTCTAGCATAATAAATGTAAAAGCTGTCTGCCCTTGTGTTATCAAGGCAATTGTTGACCACTGTGGAAGAAGTAGTAGTGTAAAAGAGAGCCCATAGTTAGCTAGAATACTCTCCGGTGTGATGTTATACATGTATAAATGTAATACTATGGTGCCATGTAATGCATGCAGTGCCTTAAAGCATGTATGACAAATTGCCTGTTTAGGCATTCAAATACAATACATAAAAGGATGCTCCATGAAGACCTTTTAGCCTTTGTAGGTAGAGAGAAACACATAGGGGCGTATTCAATTGTTCCGAGATCCCGCTGCGTAAAAACTACTACCGTTATTACGGTAGTAGTTAGCTGGATTTCAGCTCACGGCTCAGGGAGCTGCGAGCTGAAATCCAGTGAGAAAATTACCATATTAACTTTTTTCGCGCGGTAATAGTGCGCGGACCGTGGGATTTTCGGCGTTTCCGCCAACAATTGAATACGCCCCAGAGTGACAAGTAGAGAGGTAAACATGCCTTAACATTTAACAGCTACTCTAGAGGGAGGGACTTCAGCTTAGCTTCGATGACAGATTTTAATGGAGAATAGTTCTAGACAGGTCAAAAACTCAAATAAATATAAAAAGGTAGTTCCTTAAATGATAAAGAGCAATGTGCAGCATTAAGAATAAGTTATTCAGGATTTCACCATGCATGTAAAGTTCCACAAACTACTCAACTACTCAAGTCTACAGTGTGTAAGGGCTCCTAGAAGGAGTGGGGACAAGAGCAGCAGTGTATATAATATATATAATTGTGGCATACTGTAGAGATAAGGAAATATAAGAAATGCTCGTATTGGGCCAAACTACAGAGAGTTAAGAAGAGTTGCATGCAAAAAGCAACAGCTATGTCTCCAATGTCCATGGGCTGGAATCACAGTGAGCAGTGAATGGCGGTGTGACAAACATCAGAAAGGTCATTGAGGTTTAGAATGGAAAAGTGACCTTTTGGATTTAGAGATCTTAATGTAATTTGCAACTTGTATAGAGCAGTCTCAGTCAAATAAGCTCTACAAAAACCAGATTACAAAGCACCCAAAAGACTGTGGGAATTGACGTATTCAATTTGCTGGACAAAAAAGCAACGAATGTGGCCAAAATATTGTGCCATTTTTAAAATTAGAAACTTTTGGGGGGCTAGCCCTATGTTTATACCAAGTTTGTTAAACACAAAATACATCCTATTAAAAGTAGGATTAGACCCAATCTTAACACCAAAGTGCTCAGTTGGAGTTTTATTCCACGGGACGCTAATTGCAGTAAAGTTTCACAGATTATTTGCATTACTGCATGAGAAAGCTCAGCTTTTGGTATAAAGACACTTTATAAGTGTGGTTCATGCATGGGCGTTTATCTTGTCTTGAGGGAAACAGTGTTGTGCTATTGTTCTTTGTCTTTTTTCTTTTATTTGCAATCTTCATCCATATTCGTTAATGTGCCGAAATACATGGCGCTAAGATAAATAGTGGATCACCATAAACTGCAGACAAGCTGTTTATGATCATGTATACGGTATGCAATTTAAATTTTTGGCTTAAGGCTGCAAGTTGTAAATATTGCACTTTGAGGCACCTCTCATCCCTTTGTATTTTTTTCTTCAGATGTTTTATATATATATATATATATATATATAGTTATTTAGTTATGTTTAATATGCAAGGTTTATTTTTCAAGTGGTAAAATACTGCAGTGGGTCTAATTAGCACAAGAAAAAGTTTTGAAAGGATGCAATTTATTAATGAGATATTAAGAGAAGTACTGAAGTGGCAAGTGTATAATAACAACCTTAATACACTGGAGGTGGAGGCATAGTATATCAGTTGTCTATTGTGAACAATTATTAGTACTCATTTTGATTATTAATTATTAACATTCCATACTGTCCTTTTACAGGGAAAAGGGCTTTTATGGCCACCTATTGCATTTTCTTGAAATATCTCATCCAACAATATAAAATCTAATTTTTGCTTGTGGGAGCAATGGCAATTGTTCAAGAGCACCTAGACCAGTGGTGGCTAACCTGTGAGAAACTACAAGTCCCAGCATACCCTTCCAGCAATAAGCTGCTATATATTAGCCAAGCCTTCTGGAGCGTCACAAGTTAGCCAACACTGACCTAGACCATATTTAATATATAGCAGAATCTCTTATCAGAAGATGCCAATGGGTCCAGGGGCACCCAATCTAAATTTCAAGCATAGATTTGCAATACAATGACCTTTAAATAATTTCATAGTTTCTTAAACTATGTCTTAAACAGCCAAAAAGACAAAGACATAGATAATTAGGGGAATAATTCTCATAAATTATTTCCATGATTGAATAACATCTTATATAAAAACTGGACATTCTTAATTGTGTACAAGTGATAAATAAGGATAGTGTGCAGGTGATAAATCAGGATATTTCCATGTTAATATTGTGTTTTCCACAGTTAAAAGTTCAAATATAATAACTATATAGCTGGCACGTAAAAGTGCTACTAAGAGGGGGTATTGACATTTTGAGAATGGGCTTTTGTATGGGACTGTGATATAAACAGGATATTTTCAGGCAGTCACATGTCTTTAGTAAAATCTGTGTTATTAAAATGGGTCCTGAGTATGGGGGCATGACAATAATCACACAGATGTTGTTCACGTACATGACTAATATCACAATAGTTAACATTCACAGATAACCATTTGGATTTTTAATCTAATAAAAATATTTTTGCCCTGGGCAATGATTACTATATATTTGTAATCGTCCCAAAATAATGATACTATATCCCTTTAGAGTGCTGTTATATCCACTTATAGCAGTTTCCATACGGGGCCATCTTAACAACATTATGGGCCCCCTGGCAAAGCAGTGCACCGGGGCCTCTAGATATAGATATATAGATGTATACAGATACAGATATAGATATAGATATATAGAGATAGATAGATGTACTTGCTCAGTGACCCTTGAAGGTTTTGTTGCAGGTTTTTTTCTTTTGTAGGATTATTTATTCTTATTAAGAGCCGTGCCTATGGGCCCCCCTTGCCCGTGGGGCCCCCGGGCAGCTGCCCATCGTGCCCAATGGAAAAGATGGCCCTGTTTCCATATAGATTTTGCATAACATAAAAATGTTAGCCGAGACTCTTTGAGATGCATTCTATTTTGAGCTATACAAAACTTTACTTACGTTACAAGTTGATGATGATGACTTGTAAATCTATGCTTAACTCAATATACAAAATACAAAACACTCAAAATACAGCCGTTGAATGGCCACATTTAGAGTTGGACACAAGTCCATTTTTTTGTGTGTAAAATATGCATCTTTGTGCTGCACACATGCACAAATATAGTATGCATTAAGTTTTTTGTGCATCAATAACTTGCAACTCCTTATGCCTGGAGATGTAGATGAATGGTAGCTCAAATATGCTTTTGCGTATCTTGATGCGGACACATTTGATGCGGACAGATTGTTTGGGTATCTGGAAAAACGCTTGTCTGGAGAAGGAAAGTTGAGCGCTACCATCAGTCCTATGTCATGCCAGCTGTCATGTGTAAGCTAATTTTTAGACATAAATCTGCAAATATGTGTTTGTGAATTAATACCTAGAAATAGTGTGACATGTCTCAGAGAAGCTGTTAGATCAATGGGTTTTGCTTATGTTAAACTACCCAGAGGGGGCTGGTAGATAAGGGTAGCACCTTGTACCATTTATGGCAGGACAGCAAATGTGAAAACTTTTGAGGATATCTCTTTCAAGACAATGAAATCTAACACATGTTTGGAAGGCCTCAGACATGCTGACTGCAGAGACAGGGTTGTATGTTAATGACAGATTCAAGCTGTATAGGGTCACACGAAAAGATCATATAATTTTCTCCAATATTATATTTACCAGAGGCATGTGGGGCATGCAGATGAAAGGGAACTTATGACATGTTGTGTGGAGGTAAAATCATGTTTGTACGTCATACTGTTGAAAAGTTAGGACAGTGTAAAGAAAACTTGACTTAAACCTGTCTCTACAGCAGGATCATAAAACCCTAATTTGCATTCTACAGTCCTGTTGGTTCTGACCTCACAGGAAGGGGGGCTGGGGGCCCTGCAGCTTGGTTTTAAAACTGTAGTGGAAATGGAAGTCCTGGTTCACTCTTGAGGGAGTCAATTTGATATTGAAGAGGGTCCCATTTTTCCTGCTTCTCCCCAGCACCAGAAACTTGATTATAAGTGAGGTATCAATTCTGTGTTTTATCCTTTTTATTTTATAAGAGACACTTGCTTTATATTTGTATGCCTTCTTATTAACTGTTTTATCTTAAGCATTGTGGATGTATTTTCCATATTAAATTACACTTAATAAGTTCAAGTCTCTGTGTTCTTACAAATTCACGCGACAGTTTGGTCAAGGCGCTACATAATTGAAACGGGGAGAACATTGTGGTTTATGTGAACTCTGATTAAAGTAAATTGTGTTAGATTAATGCTAGGGAGAACCGAAGGCTTTCTAAATAACAGTGTCAGCTCTTGTCAGAGAAAACCTTGGTGGTGGCATAGTTAGTACTGCAAAGCTAGTGTGTAGCATAGATACGGAAGGATTTAATCATTTTAGACAGACCAGGTGGTTGTTTTTTGGTTAACCCTGTGTCACACACGCATCACGCAGGCTCTGTTGAGTGCTGTTCGTGACACCAATAGTAAAGCATCCTGAGACCATTCATGTGTGGGGTTGCTTCTCAGCCAAGGGAGTGGGCTCATTCCCAATTTTGCCTAAGAACACAGCCATGAATGAAGAATGGTACCAAAACATTCTCTAAGAGCGACTTCTCCTAACCACCCAAGAACAGTTTGGTGATGAACAATGCCTTTTCCAGCATGATGGAGCACTTTGCCATAAGGCAAAAGTGGCTCAGGGAACAAAAAATCTAAATTTTGGGTCCAGGAAACTCCCCAGACCTTAATCCTATTGAGAACTTGTGGTCAATCCTCAAGATGCGGGTGGACAAGCAAAAACCCACAAATTGTGAGAAACTCCAAGCATTGATTAGGCAAGAATGAGCGGCCATCAGTCAATATGTGGCCCAGAAGTTGATTGGCAGAAGGGTCACCACTGCAAATATTGACTCTTTGCATAAACTTAATGCAATTGTCAATAAAAGCCTTTGACACTTATGAAATGCTTGTAAATTTACTTTAGTATACCATAGCAACATCTGACAAAAGGTCTAAAAACACTGAAGCAGCAAACTTTGTGAAAACCAATACTTGTGTCATTCTTAAATCTTTTGGCCATGACTGTAATGAATCAGCAAGTTTTAAAATAAATGAAAAAATTATAGGGGTCTGTAAATAATAATAAAAAACTGCTGCAGAAACAAATTTTTAAACCTATCTTCATTTACAGAATTGTCACACAAAGATGTGTGACAAGTTTGTGCTGATACACTGCTTAACAAAATCTGCAGTATAGTGTAATAGTATATGGAAGCTGAGCGCAGATGCAGTATTTAGCAATGCGGTAACTAACCACTGCTACTCAGGTAGGAGGAAAAAAAGCACTACACAATGTAACTTTGTTCGACCTTCATTAAAATCTTGCTGCTCATTCAGTTTTCCCTGACTCTCATTGTCTGCTCCATGTCTTCCTCTATTTTTGCTGAGCAACATTCTTCTTCAGATTACTTAGCATATTTTTTGCCGATTGCTGGAATACTATATGTTCACTCTATGCAGCAAAGTCACCTTAGGTGTAATTGGTTGCTGTTAGTGTCAAGTTCAGTAGCTGGTTGGCAAATATATATATCTTATATATATCTTATTTGACAGATTGAAATAGGACAGTCTAAGCCCGGATGAGTTAACATGTTTACTTGCTATTTTAAAATATCTTTTACTTAGTACATCCACATACATCCTGAATTAATGATATGGTTTGGAAGTTCCTGTTGAAGGTTTTAATCTTCACATGTTTTTCTTTATTTCCTTATTTTCGCACAGTACTTACAATAAAAAGAAATTGAACTTCAGCCAAATGCAAATCATGAAAATGGAAAGTGTATCTTTAAGTTTAGGGTATTTTTACCCCCAAACTAAACGGGATTAAGTCATAGAACATCTCAAAATGTTAAGTGGTTCAAGAAGGGAAAAATGTACCCACTCCACCCCATTTCTCATTTTAATAATATTACCCTGCAAAATGAAGTTTTGTGCACCTACTCTTGTGTACATAGCAATAAGCCACCTTGCTCCTGTGTCAACATGTGCTCCTCTTTAAACTAGCATCTTGCTCCATAAAACAATGCACTTTGGCAGAAATCTAACTGTGTTAGCTCAAATCAAGGCATGTAACTTCACCAAAAACAGTTTTCACTGCACCTAGGCCATTTTTATCATTATAAATTCCCTCCATTTACCACAATCTCAACAACAAAATCTCACCACATACCACAAAAAAAAATATGTTCCACAGTGGGTACTTTAGTATGTGTTATGTTTTTGTTTTCAATTTTCTTTGCCTGTCTGGCAATCCCATACTTTCAATTACAGCAAGACATTCTAAGACACTTTTGATGAATTAGCTTACTGTTAGCAAAATATATCATCATTGTTTAAAAAAACAATGTAATGCAATAAAGTGAACTTCTTCAAAAGATAATTAAGCATAAATATGTTAAGCAAAGCAATGTTAACGACCTGATTCATCTGAAGCTGGATATAGCTCGTCTATTCCAAGTTAATATTTATAGTTGCATTTATCCCAATGCTGATTAAAGTTTTGGAGGACTTTTTTTAAATGTGCAAAATAGACCCACTTGGCCTATTATGCAACATAATTGAGATCCTAGGTACAAATATTGCTAGATACCCTCTTTAGCACTTACCTTTACTGCAGTGTCTCCATCTTTGAGCAGTTAGATGTATGAAAGCTTCTGAATATAGCTGTCCCAACTAAAAACTAAAAAAAAAACAACATCATTGGGTTCAACCAACCCTAGATAGAAAACTTTAAATGCCTGTCTTCTAAAGGATGGAGATACACTCTGTTCTAGTGGTGCTAGAATATGGTGAGAAATCACAGGTCTTCCATTCAGGAGAAATCAGACTGTGATACGCCAACAGCAATCTTAGGCAAGTACACCTGATGCTTCACTTCACGTTTTAAAATAAGCACCTGTTGCTAAGGATTACAGTATGGTGCAGTCAAATGGTATAAACCAGTATCAAAACCTCGCAATAGCTTTCACTTGAAGTCAATTAATCCTAAAGAGCAGCAGGCCACCAAAGTTTAAAAACTAGGTCATGCCATATTACTATCCCACACTCTATTCATTAACAACAGCAACAAGTGCTTTATTTACAAGGTAAAAGTTGTTAAAAATATCATAAGCTTTGCAGCCACTATATTCAAGGTTTTCACTGGATTTTTGGGCAACAGAATTCTACAGGTCATGTGGAGATAGCATGAACAGCTGAGTTAATATTCCCTTACTCGGTGATAAAGCTGAATATTTAGAAGTGATGGTATGTAAAATGTAAGTGAATAAAATTTGATAGTTTTACAATCGAAGCAGTAAGAGACGTGGTGCTATGCCATACCACCATATACTGGCCTACTTTGTCCCCTACCTGTATAACAATAACTCTTCTGATCCGGTATATTGACTAAGGACCATTTCTAAATTGTGGGAACTTCTGCATCTGTACACATTATTTACATATCTGGCTAGCTAAAGGATCATATGGTAATCTAAGTCCCTCCAGCGTGGCAAAGACCACTTTTTCTTTTGCCCTGTTAACATAACTTGCCAGTACCCATTTGTTAAATCTAAAGTGGTGATATACCAGTTCCTATATTTTAAATGAGCTCATTCACATAGTGGCATCTAATTTAGACATAGTGATAAGTTTCCAGAAATCATTGCAGAATCGTAAGCTTCTATGTTGTTTTGGGATAAGGACAGTGGTGACTGATCCATCACTAATTACGCCTAACTCCAACACTTTTTGATTACCTTGGAAATAGCCTTTCATCAGCCTCTGGTACTCTATGTTACGAACCGCGGCGGCTCAGGCACCAGCGCGACTTGCTCCGGACCCACATACGCGCCCCGGCTATCGTCATGACGACGGTCGGGAAGCTCCTACATTACTGCCGTGACCCGGCCTGCTGGCCAGCCGGGCGCGTGGGCATTTCTCTGTCATCATTACCATCTATCCCTGGCTTATCTGCATCAACTGACCTACTGTGTACTGACCCGGCTTGTCAGTTAACCCTTCTCCTGCTGAGTCCCTGGCTTGTCTGCATCAGGTGGGCTGCTGTGTGCCGACCCGGCTTGTCAGTTAACCCTTCTCCTGCTGAATCCCTGGCTTATTTGCACCAACTGATCTACTGTGTACCGACCCGGCTTGTCAGTTAACCCTTCTCCTGCTGAGTCCCTGGATTATCTGCATCAACTGATCTACTGTGTGCCGACCCGGCTTGTCAATTAACCCTTCTCCTTCTAAATCCCTGGCTTATCTGCATCAACTGATCTACTGTGTACCGACCCGGCTTGTCAGTTAACCCTTCTTCTTCTGAATCTCTGGCTTATCTGCATCAACTGATCTACTGTGTACCGACCCGGCTTGTCAGTTAACCCTTCTCCTGCTTATTACCTGGCTCATCCAAACCGGCTGATCCACTGTGTTCCGACCCGGCTTGTCAGTTAACCCTTCTCCTGCTGAATCCCTGGCTTATCTGCACCAACTGATCTACTGTGTACCGACCTGGCTTGTCAATTAACCCTTCTCCTGCTGAATCCCTGGCTTATCTGCATCAACTGATCTACTGTGTACCGACCCGTCTTGTCAGTTAACCCTTCTCCTGCTGAGTCCCTGGCTTGTCTGCATCAGGTGGGCTGCTGTGTGCCGACCCGGCTTGTCAGTTAACCCTTCTCCTGCTGAATCCCTGGCTTATTTGCACCAACTGATCTACTGTGTACCGACCCGGCTTGTCAGTTAACCCTTCTCCTGCTGAGTCCCTGGCTTATCTGCATCAACTGATCTACTGTGTGCCGACCCGGCTTGTCAATTAACCCTTCTCCTTCTAAATCCCTGGCTTATCTGCATCAACTGATCTACTGTGTACCGACCCGGCTTGTCAGTTAACCCTTCTTCTTCTGAATCTCTGGCTTATCTGCATCAACTGATCTACTGTGTACCGACCCGGCTTGTCAGTTAACCCTTCTCCTGCTTATTACCTGGCTCATCCAAACCGGCTGATCCACTGTGTTCCGACCCGGCTTGTCAGTTAACCCTTCTCCTGCTGAATCCCTGGCTTATCTGCACCAACTGATCTACTGTGTACCGACCTGGCTTGTCAATTAACCCTTCTCCTGCTGAATCCCTGGCTTATCTGCATCAACTGATCTACTGTGTACCGACCCGTCTTGTCAGTTAACCCTTCTCCTGCTGAATCCCTGGCTTATCTGCATCAACTGCATATAAAACATTATTTTATATGCCATTATTTTGTTTTTCCTGATTGTACATTTACAAGTAACTGCTTTTTACCTGTTATTATTCTACTATTTATATGCCTTTATCTTGTTTTTCCTGATTTTATATTTACCAGCAACTACTTTTACCTGTCATTATTCTTGCCTTTTTCCATTGTCCTTATTACCTCTCCTTCTATTATTACTTGCCCTCCACGCCCTAATTGGTTATTGTCCTCCATCTTGCTATTGTCTCCCTGCTTATTCTTACCTGTTATCCGCTGTCATTATTATCTTACTGTTCTGCTATCATTCTTACCTGTTTTCATTGTCCTTATTATCTCACTGTACTGTTGTTCCATGCCCTCCACGCCCTAATTCGTTATTTTCTTCCACCTTTTTATTGTCTTCCTGCCATTGTTCTTACCTGTTTTTCACTGTCCCCACTATCTCACTGTTCTGTTACTCTCTCTCGCTACTATGCCTCCCCGCTCTCACTCCATACCCATACTCTCCCCCCGCCCTACCTCTCCCGTTCCTCCCCACCCTCCTCCGCGCGCTGTTCATCTTGCTAACATCATCCCCATTTCCCACCTCTCCTCTCCCCCTTTCTTCTGTGCCCTCTGGAATGCCAGATCCGTCCGCAACAAGCTGACTGCTATCCACGACCTCTTTCTATCCAACTCCTTTAACCTTCTTGCCGTTACTGAAGCCTGGCTCTCCGATTCTGATACTACTTCCCCCGCTGCCCTCTCCTATGGTGGCCTCTCCTTCACCCACTCCGCCAGGCCTGGTGCCCGCCCAGGCGGTGGAGTTGGCCTCCTCCTCTCCTCCACCCGTACTTTTCGTGTCATTCCCCCTGAACCCTCCCTCTCCTTCTCCTCCTTTGAAGTCCACTCCATCCGCCTCTTCTACCCCACCCACCTCCGCGTCACTGTCATCTACCACCCCCTGGCCCCATCTCCCTCTTCCTTGACAACTTTGCTAGCTGGCTTCCTCACCACCTCTCCTCCGATCTCCCCTCGATCATTCTCGGTGACTTTAACATCCCCATCGACAACCCCACCTTCCCTGCTTCCAGAAAACTGCTCACACTCTCTTCCTCCCATGGTCTGACCCAAGGGACCTCCTCATCTACCCACTGCCTTGGTCTCTCCCTTGATCTTGTCTTCTCCTACCTATGTAGTCTCTCCGACTTCTCCATCTCTCCCTTTCCTCTATCCGACCACCATCTCCTCTCCTTCTCTCTCTCCTTTTCTCCTGCTCCCCTTCCCCTGCCCAAACCTACTCTGTCCAAACGCAACCTCGATGCTCTTGACCCTGCCTCTCTGTCCTCCTCTCTCGATACCCTCCTTTCTCCCCTTTCCTCCCAGGCCTGCCCCAACCAAGCGGTCTCCCTCTACAATCACACCCTCACCTCTGCTCTGGACGCGGTCACCCCTGCCCACTCCGTCCACCCCCGCTGCTCCAAACCCCAACCCTGGCACTCCAAATTTACCCGCTTCCTCCAAAAATGCTCCCGTACCGCCGAACGTCACTGGAGAAAATCCCGCTCCCTGGCTGACTTCCTCCACTTTAAATTCATCCTTTCATCCTACAGCTCTGCCCTCTCATTCGCTAAACAATCTTTCTTTAAATCCCTCATCTCTTCCCAGTCCTCTAACCCCCGCCGCCTCTTCGCCACCTTCAGCACTCTCCTGGCCCCCTCCCCCCCCCCTCCCTCCTCCCTGACTGCCTCTGATTTCGCCTCCTTCTTCTCCTCTAATATCGAGGCCATCCGACTTGAAATCTCCTCCTCCACTCTCTCTTCCACCCCTCCCACTCTTCCGTCCTCCCCCCCAACCACCTTCCCCCCACTCCTTCCGTACCACCACCGGCGAGGAAGTCCACTCTCATCCTCCCCCACACTAACTGTCCCCTGGATCCCATCCCCTCCTACCTTCTTCACTCCCTTTCCCCCACCACCTGCTCCCACCTCGCTCGCCTCTTTAATCTCTCCCTCTCCACTGGCATCTTCCCCTCCTCCTTCAAACATGCTCTCGTATCCCCCATTCTTAAGAAACCTAATCTTGACCCCACTTCTCTCTCGAACTATCGCCCCATATCTCTTCTCCCTTTTGCCTCCAAAATTCTCGAGAGGCTCGTCTGCAGCCGTCTCACCTCCTACCTTTCTGAATACTCCCTCGTTGATCCTCTCCAGTCTGGTTTCCGCCCCCTCCACTCCACTGAAACTGCCCTGGCTAAAGTCACCAATGACCTCCTCTCTGCTAAAGCCAGGGGCCACTTCTCCTTTCTCATCCTCCTTGACCTCTCTGCAGCCTTTGACACCGTTGACCACCCCCTCCTCCTTTACACCCTCCAGTCTTTCGGCCTCTCCGGCCCAGTACTGTCCTGGTTCACCTCTTACCTTGCTCCCCAATCCTTCTCTGTCACCACCTCTGGGTCTCTCTCCCCCCCCCCCCCCGTCCACCCTTCCAGTCGGGGTCCCTCAGGGCTCTGTTCTGGGACCCTTACTCTTCTCTCTATACACCTCCTCCCTGGGTGAACTCATCAGCTCCTTCGGCTTCAGCTACCACCTTTACGCTGATGACACTCAACTATACCTCTCCTCTCCTGATCTCTCTCCCTCCCTCCTCTCTAGGGTGTCCAGCTGCCTCTCTGCCATCTCCTCCTGGATGTCCTCTCGATTCCTCAAACTTAACCTTGCCAAAACTGAGCTCATAGTTTTTCCTCCGTCTCATACCTCATCCCCTTCTAACCTCTCCATCATTGTTGACAACACCTCTATCTCCCCTGTCCCCCAACTTCACTGGCTTGGTGTCATCCTCGACTCCTCTCTCTCCTTTGGCCCCCACATCCTCTCTCTTGCTAAATCCTGCCGCTTCCAGCTGCGTAACATCACTCGCATCCGGCCCTTCTTCTCCCAAGATGCCACCAAATGCCTTATCCACTCTCTGATCATCTCCCGCCTGGACTACTGCAACCTCCTCCTCACTGGCCTCCCCCACTCTCATCTCAATCCCCTTCGATCTGCTCTCAATGCTTCCGCTAGGCTTATTTTCCTTTCTCGCCGCTCTTCTTCTGTCTCCACCCTCTACCTAGCCCTTCACTGGCTCCCATTCCCCTTCAGAATCCTCTTTAAGCTCCTCACACTCACCTACAAGGCCCTCACCAACTCCACTGCGCCCTACATCTCCACCCTCCTCTCTATTCATGCTCCATCCCGCCCCCTCCGTTCTGCCTCTGACGTCGCCTCTCTTCCCCCCTTATAACCTCCTTCCACGCGCGTATCCAAGACTTCGCCCGCGCTGCTCCCCTCCACTGGAACAAGCTCCCTCCCTGCATCAGAACTTCCCCTAATCTGTCCAGTTTCAAACGGGCCCTAAAAACCCACCTTTTTCTTAAAGCCTTTCTGTCTCCCACTTAACTTCCTACCTTATCTTCTGCCTCCGTCCCCCTACTCTCCCTCTCTCCCCTGCGTGTCTCTGTCTGTCCACCCCTCCCCTTAGATTGTACGCTCCTCTGAGCAGGGCCATCTCTCCTCCTGTTTCCACCACTTCTAACTCTGGTCTCCAGCTACTTAGCCATCCTCCTCGAGGGTCCTCCACCCCCCGTCCACTCTCGCTCCCTCCTCCCCCCTGGGGGTCTCCCTGTCTTCCGTGCCCTCCTTCTTTGGCCCCGTCATTTGCGGATCCTCCCTCCCCCTTCCCCGCCCTCTCTAGCTGTGCATTGAGCTTACTGAGTTGCTGTGCTTACTGTTTACTGTACTGTGCTGTCTCCCATTGTATTGTAATTTGTTTGTCTCTGTACGGTGCTGCGGACGCCTTGTGGTGCCTTATAAATAACAATTAATAATAATAATAATAATAATCATTCCCCGCTGGGGAATAATTATTAGTACAATCCTTCTTGTGATTGGTCCTCCTGAGTATATTAGGTAGGGAGGGCTTAACCTCCCTGCCAGTTATAGTTCCTGCGTCTAGTGTATTACCTGCTGCTTTTTCTGCTCCTCTGCTCTGTCTATTTGGATTGATTCTGCTGTGTATGGCCCTTGGCTCACTTACTGGACTCTGCTGTATTGCTTCTGACCTTGACCCCTGCCTGTTACCCGGATATGCTGTTTGCCGCCAGCCCTGACCTCTGCCTCATACTCACTACCACTGTCTGCTGTACCTCTTGACCTCGGCCCATTTGGACTTTGCTGTTTCTACCACCTGGTCCTCGCCTGCGCTACAGTAAGGTTAGAACTTGTACTACTCAGCTAAAGACCTGGGGTAATCCGAGTACCTGTGAACACATTCAGCTCTACAGGTAAGGTGGCTACTATAGGTGAAGACCTCTGTGATCTGTTCTACAAGTTTATGACACTTGCCATCAGCCGTAACACTCTATAGGACATTAACTTTAACATCTGGTTTGTTTAACAATATCATGCTGAATCATAGTTTGACCAAGTTATCGTTGAAAATCTCTCATGAAAAATTCTTTGGCTTTGTACTCTTGAGCTCCAGACAGGGTTTCCACTATTTTACTTCAGGAATTATGTGTACATATCCCACTGCAGTGGAAGATTTAGAAAAGAGGGCCAGCCTATCCTTTCAGGTTTTTTCAGATTTACATGATATGTCTGCTCTGGTTTTCTTTCCCAGACTGGTAAATTGTATGATTTACCTTGCATTCATTCTTTGTGGTCTCAACCTAGCTGTAGCATAATCCCGGGTGTCCAATTGTGTACAATTTACTCCAATAGTTTTCCCTTGGGTAATCAGGCTTCTAAAATCTAACACTCCACATGTTTTCCCTCCACAGTAATTGCACACATATGTTTGTCTGGCTCCACCTGTTGTAATGCAGTACAGGCTAGTCAACCAAAGAAATACATTTGATTGACATAAGCAACAACATATAGCATAGATTCATCAGTAACTGGACAACTTGCAGCAATATGTCCTAATACACCACATTTATAAGGATTTTATTATCTTTTTACCAAGTTGTTTAAGAGACGGGGACATTCTAGGCATAGCTTGACAATCTCTAGGTCTTAGCCTACTGTATCTGTGTTTTTATGTCTGTTCAATCACCCACCACCCATTGCCCACAGAACAGTCTTACATATATATATGCATTCCATTATGGATTTCATAGGCAGGCTATGCATTGTGTAATGGACATCACGGATGTATGTATGCAATATGTAAGGGATGGTAATCAGTGCATCTAGAGCTTCAGAAGAGGGCTACATTCTATAATGTACAATGAGGGGAAGCTTTACATATGTAATTGACTAGAGAGGTGCTGCACAATGTGTTTTGGACATCTAATAGGGGGCTGTAGTTTGTGTCAAAGACATCAGGTGGGGCAGTGCATTGTGTAACGTGCTAAAGAAAGATGATTCTGCATTATATGATGGACATCTGAGGGAACAGTGTGGTCTGCCTCACTCCATGTCTGTACTGATTGTTGGAAGAGATCAGGAACACTTTTCAGTCAGTCAGTACAGATTACCATGGACAGTGTTTCTGTAGTAATCTGTACAGAGCAACGAGTGCCTCAGAGCGGCTCTGACTGTCAGTACTCAACATTTAGACATACATGTTCAAGTACTGTAGTGAGCTCTTTTCTGAAAGAGCCATCAGCCAACTCATCAGTTTGGCATACAGTTGGGCTAGTAGCTGACAAATTCCATTCCTCCGGTGTCTAACCTTGCAGGAGCAGTGGCAGTGTTGTCTATAGAGAAGTCTTTAGCCATTATAGTGTTCTTGGAATGGTAAATTGACTCTTCAACTTGATTAACCAGGAATACCCTCACTTGACCTCTTCTCACCTCAACCAAAATCACCGCCACCACCACCTCCTCTGAGATGTTAACAGTGGTTCCACTAGATAAGTTTTCCCATTCAGGTGATTTATTTGTCCTTTGAACAGGACCTGCTGAACCCAGTTAAAGTCTGTTTTACTATGTATTTTGAATAATAGTCCATTAAGTTCTTACAGCCCTTTTATGCCCAGGATGACAGGCGTCCTCTCTTGTGAGGTTTTCTTCACCACCACCTTTTCCTAGCAGTTCATTCTCTTCCCAAATAATTCAAAACATACCCACATAACTAGAAATAGGCATATCATTTTCTGCTGTGTTATTCTAAATGAAGCTCCATAACTTTAGCTACATCCTGGCTGAAATGTTCCAAATAATATTGTTGGGGAGTAGTCATTTGAAAGCCAGTGTCCATCAAGCAAATAGTCGTCCCCCTTCCTCCACAGCTTCCACCAGGGGATATATTCCACCCAATGTAAACATTGCATGGGGAGGATCATTGTTCCTCAACAGTTTGGTTAGCTTAGTTTATAGGTGAGTCACTGGTACACATCACCAAAGGTGAGATTGACAGCTATTTCTCTCTTCAACTCTTTTACATCTCCCTGTAGACTCAGCACAGTCTTGCAACCCCTTCATCTCTTCCTCCACTTGGAAGTATTTGAAGCTCTGGGTTTGTCCCATGTTCGCTCTATATGCAAGTAATCAATCAGAGGAGCTTTCTCGCACTGTAGTCAATCAGAATGAAGTTGTTCTGATTGATTACTTGCTGACAGGCCTACAGCTGTCATTCACATTGTTCAACTGGGTTTGTATTTCTTTAAGTAATCATTGGGTTTTTGAAGAAGAAAAGAAGAAGGAAGAAAGAAGAAAAGATAATAGAAAATGGAAAAGAAGGAGAAAACAAGGAGGAAGGAGGAAGTTGAAGAAGTGTGGGCATGTAATAAGGATGAAGGAAATAAGGTCTTTATTTTAAATAAAGGAATTCTATATGATTGTTGTGTTCAGTTTTGTATGGAGCAATACAGGTCCCAGTGTATGCCGGAAGCCAGGGAATTTTGGCATTTGTACAAGCCCATTAATTCTGCGAACCCTGGATGTATTGGTGCATGTACTTTTACAAGCTCTAGAATATACAAGCAGTTAATGACTGTCAGCAGTTGCTGGGTTTACTAGTGTCACATATTAAAATACTATTTTTATGAAGCTTTTCTAGATCCATCTCTGGAGATTCACTACTGAGGAGCTAGTCAGTTTCCTACCTTTCATCCCAGAGTGGGCAATATTAGGTACTATATCGCAGGGTACTGGAGTTTCCAAAGGAGGGAAAAAACTCTTATTGGCCATTTGGAAGAGGGTCCTCTACAGATGGATCCAAAGTGTCCGCTCCTTTGATTTATTTAAGGAAAAATTACTTTATATCTTTAATAAGGATTGGATATAAGCATCTCTTCCAAAAGATAGGGAACTAAACAAATTCTTTGAGAATTGGGCAATTTTTATAAATACCTTGTTATTTTTTTTTAAATACTTTTTATTAATAGCATCAAGTGCAAAGAGAGACATTACAATTATTCAAGGGAGGTTCTGTAGTAACATTATATAAACATATTTTGGATACATGACACTTCTCAACAATACCTTTGCATTATGTCAGCTATATGCCAGTCTTGCACTACAGTGATGTTATAATTTTAACATTTCAAACAGGTGGGGGAAGGGGGTATAGGATGTAGAGATGAAAGAGGTACAGTTCAGAGTTGTAGATGGGGTGTGGGGAAAATTGGAAAGGAGTGTGGGGAAAAGACGTTCACGCAATAAAAATGCAGGAGTGGTCTAATCAGTAGTCCAGTCATGAATCTGGTAGTGATTAGAATCTGAGTAACGTTTAAATTTGATATGAAGCCCATGGGAACCAGGTTTTGTAGAAAGACACAAAGGAGCCCCTCAGAATGCTGGTAATATGTTCCATCTGGTAGGCGTGCCATACCCGACTGCAGACCATTTGCAGCGTTGGAGGAGTAGGATTCTTCCAGGAAGGGGGGGAGGTTTGAGATAAGTAAGGGTAAAAACACGTGCTTAGGTTTGGACGGTAAAGGAATCTCAAGAATTGTTGAGGTTGGATAAAGGACAGCTGGCCAGAATGGCCGTAGTTTGAGACAGTACCACCATATATGCATAAAGGTTTCAATATGGCCACAGTTTCTCCAACAAGTAGCGCTCATCTGCAGGTATATAGCGTGAAGCCTGGAAGGGACATAGTGCCATCTATGGAGTAATTCTTAATTCGTACATTTATGGAACATCGTGCTGTCCATTTGTATATATCTGACCAGTCTTCTTGGTCTAAAGATTCTCCCAGATCAGCTTCCGACTGTGTCTGGAAACCATCCTTAACCTTCGTAGTGAGTGGAAGTATAGCATTATATAGTACAGAAAAAAGGCCTTTTAATGAAGGTCCAGAGTAAATACCATGTTTTGATGAAGGGGTAGGTCTGGAAATGTTTCCGCCACTCTGTCTGGTATGAAACAGATACACACAAGAATGTTGATACATTTTAATTCTTCCCTAAATGGATGATGTCCTGTACCCATCTTTACATGCCTCGAAGAACAAAAATACCAATAATAGTGCAGCATTTTCAGACAACTACATGCAATCTGTCACAATAAACTGTTGGTATATGTATGTACCAGAACAATTACAGTAAATGCTTATCGGTGTTTGATACTTGTAACCGCAGTGTGGGTACAGCTCACTCCATAACGATGCGACCAGATATACCCAATAATCTCCAAACACAGGAAAAGTAAAAATACCATATAGTGTAGTATATTTAAAAAACAGATTTATTGTACATAATCATATAAATTACACTCTCACTCAAAATATAATAGTCCATGACTTATCTGTAAACCAGCAGACAAATGGGGAGAGTTGGTGATCATTAACAAGGAAGACTATAAAACCGTTTCCCAGTGTATCCTCAATGAGAAACTACAGATCTTTTTGTAGTTTCTATCAGAAACTACAAAAAGACCTCACAAAAGATTTACATCTAAAGTTACTTGAACACCTACAACAGGACCTAGAAAATGGATTATTCATCCAATTATCCCTGTATTTTAATTATTTGCCTAAGGTCCATAAGTGTCCCCACAGACCACCAGGCCAACTGATTGTATTTGGGATAGGGTCAATCACCTCCAACCTGTCCCAATACATGGACATCTTTCTGCAAGAATATGTAAAACAACAACCATCCTATTTATAGGATAGCTCACAGGTTTTCCACGTACTATAGAATATTCCAAGTACAGATGACTTGGGACTGGTATTAATATTAATATTACTATTTATCTAGATAGCGCCATCAATTACACAACGTTGTACAAAAATTATTTTTCATCCACAGCAGTTTCTCCCATCGGATGCATAGATCCCTGGTTACTTGATTATGCTCTGAAAGAGTTCATTTGCAGAAACTATTAATAATGAACTTAGGGATTAGCTTTGTATGGATCAGAGTGCTTGCTGTTCCAACATGTTTCGTCTGTGGCATCGGACTTTCTCAAGGCATTGCTTCAGAAAGTCCGATGCCATAGATGAAATACAATGGGTATCTTTACAATGTTGCAAAGGTAGAGGTAACAGGAAGTGGAGAGTAAAATTGAGGGTGGAGTCTATGATGGCTCCTAGTCCTAGGCAGAATGCATGGGGAACGGCTGAGAGAATGACACCGTCAACCTTAAGGAAGATCAGAGTAGGGGATGTAACGCTAGATGGTGGAAATATAATAAGCTCAGTTTTAGATATGTACAGCTTGAGGCTGTGTCCACCCATCGAGGTGTAGATGGCAGAGAGGCAGCCGGACATACTAGAGAGGAGAAAGGGAGAGAGGACAGCGGAGAGAAAGGTAGATTAAAGTGTCATTGACAGAGAGGTAATATTGGAGTAATAAGGAGCGGATGAGTTGACCAAGAGAGGTGGTATAAAGAAAGAAATGTAATGGGTGAAGAAAAGAGCTTTGGAGAACCCCAACAGATAGAAGGATAGGAGGGAAGCAGGCACCAGAGGAAGAGACACTGAAGGAGTGATCAGAGAGATGGGTGGTATATCAGGAAAAGACACTGCTGCGAAGACCAAGGGAGTGAAGGGTGGATACGTATCACTATATGTAAATGTAGCTCAGCATACACACATACAGTATTACTCCTGATTTTGAATCACATCAACTTATTATTGTGAATTTTCACAATTTCATTTATTTTCATTTCCATATCAGTATCTATATCCCTCCATCAACTCAATATTCTCAATATGTAGAGATTTTCCTATGCGCCATGTACATTTTTACTTTTATTTACTACGTGCTGATTTCTTATATTTAGCATCCACATCTGAAGGCATTAATATTTGAACATCATTAACACATCTGGATTACAATTAACACATAATTAGGTGGGATTGAAACCATGAGGGTTAAGAGCTACTATAAAAGAATGCCACAATGCAGCACACAATAACTTTCCTTGAGAATGTCCCCAACAATGACGAAACATGTTGGGTATTCATTATATATCATATACTAACTAATTAGCGACAGAGACTTATCTGAACCAGTCTCTTTGGACCCTGATTGTTGAACTCTAAAGTTTACATTTTGACGACAATTACCACCTGGACGATCAGATGGCCACTGAAGTGACAATGCACAATTGTTTGAATGTAAGTGCAAAACACATCTTTTCTGCATATTACTAAATCCTTGCAATACGTCCCTATGTGCCTAGTTTTCTATTTTCAATAACAAGCAGCCACATATAACTGAACGATTCGGAAGGATACATCTGTTGAAAAATATGAACATAAAGCAAAGCACACCAAAGCAGAACAGCAATATAAGGCTCCAACCAGATCTCCTAAATGTAAGTGTATAAGCTCAAGATTTTACCAATTTAAGAAAAGAGTAATTTGAGTGCATTTTTTCCGTTTCCTTTATATAAAATACATTATAAGGAAGACAAAGATTACCATTAAGACTGTTACAATATGAGGACTAGCTGCATTTGTTAAGAAAGATTGTTTATCTGGACTTCTATGTATGGACATTATTTTTCTTTTGCTAATATTGAGAATTGAGGAACTATGAAATATATAATTTATCTACTTGTTTATACATGCCCATTCCTTTACTTTAGTATGACAACATTTAGCAGTACAGAAGAATACAAAATTGTACAAAAATGACAAATACTAGTCCAATTAGTTTATTCTGCAAACCCTGATTTAGTCCTTTACATTCTGTCTACATAGATAACCCCAGTCCTTAAATTGAGTGCTGAATGTTCCACTATTTTATATGTATTAAGTTCGGCACATTTCAGCTGCATTTCACTTGTATCCCCAGGCTCACTTCCACTAGTAACACTGTAAGAATCTCTAGTCTACACCCCGATCTGCCTTTCCTGGCATAGTGTCCTACAAGGGCATATTTGTCCTACAGGCTGGAAAGTTGCATAGCATAGCAGTGGTGAGCTGAGCTGTAAAGTTAGGCTGTACGCACAGTGTAAAGTCTAAGTGTAACAAGTTACAGACAAATAAATAAGTCACGTTTTACACAGGTTTGAAAAGTATTGCCTGTTTTGGATTTAGATGTTTAGAAATGACTGTTTACATATATGTAGATATTTGTATCTACTGTGTGCAATGATACCATTGTTTACATGCAAACTTTCAGTATGTCATCAACACACCATGAACACCTGAGGCAGTGGCCGGGCCCAGAAACTCTTATTAACTATGTATAGTTTCTTAACAGGGGCATCTGCTTAATCACCCATCTGTCATCAAAAGAAAATAGTGTCAGAAGAATGACACAATTTGTAACTAAGCCTCAATTATTTTTAGGAGCATAGTTTTCCTTCAAGGATTTCCTCACCTCAGCACAAGCACATGAATCAGTGGTTTCACCATAACCAAAGTTGTGTCTGAAATCTTTTAGTGGATTTATGGACCTGTATATTTTTTGCAAAGTAATTGAAAAATGTGCCTCTACCTTAAAGGATATATACTTGTAAAATTTCAAGCATTAATGGAGTTGTAATACCGTACACTAAATTAAAACACAGATATATAAATAAAAAAACAAACAGCTTCACAGACATTAAATATCTCACTCACAACTGTAGTTTTCTGCTCCATTGTCCTGTTTTAGCCTAATTGCCCAAATAGCTCATTTCAGAAGCGTGATTTCTGACTCTGAAAACTGCTGATAAACTCTGGGGGCTTGGAAATCAAGCATGAGAGTAGCAGAACTGGTACACTAATACTTAGCCAATAGCAACACAGAGGTGGGTAAATTGTCCCAGCCTATGAAACTTGTTATCATTGGCAGTGTTTGGAGTGAATATGTCTCCTGATAGTGGTATACACAGAAACTGATTTAAAAAATGGCTTTTGTGGCACTCCTGGTAACAGGCTACAGTGTAACTAGATCATCATTGCAATTGTTGAAGAGTCTTCCTAATATACAACATTTTCAGTCACAAAAGTCTGAATTGTCAGTATAGCACTGAATAGCGGTCTATGCATCAAGCAAAAACTTACTTAAAAGATGTGGAAACTGCTGTTTCCGCACCTTTTAGGTAAATTTGCTAAGTATTAACTGCCTAACGGAGGAGATTTCATAGACATCCTAGGATGGCATAACCTGTCATCTCCTATGGGATTCTGCTGAAGCCTTTCTGGCTTCGCAGAATCCGGTACAGTGGAAGTGCTGTGCGCATGTGCACAGCACTTTCTCCTGTCACCGACAGCGCTAAGCTGCCGGTAAGCAGGAAAAAAAGTTTGCAGCACAGGGATCACTTTGCCGGTGCTCCCAGAGTAGCTCCGACATGGTGCATCTAAGCAGTACCTAAATATGCATCGCTGCAATGTGCAGCGATGCATAATTAGCTGTGCCGCATCTCATTGATGCATAGACCCCTGAATGTTACTAGGCATTTTTTACTAGGCAGTAGTTGCATCATATGCTCACTGACTCCATGTGTCTATTCATATATAAGTAAAGATAATTTACAGGATGGTAAAGCATAGTTGACAACCTAGCATCAGTTTACAAAAATGTCCAAAAGACCATTCAAACTCATGTCATAAAGATAATAATGTATCAACCGACATTCATCTGTAATTTGCTCCTGTATGTATTTATAGTAAAAACTAGACCAACAGATGTGTCACCATTTATTTGGGTGGATCATATGAGGACAGATAAATCGTTGTTTTGTGACATCAGTCAAGCTAGAGAGAAACAAGTTAAACAATGTTAACAGCTCATGTAAAACCACACAATTTTACACTGAAAGACCTCCATGAAGATTAAGGAAGCAAGTACTGCCTGTGTTTTAGGTTTACCTTACACAAACACAATGTATAATTCTGAAGACTGAATGGCTGAATTGAAATTCTTCATTTAGTGATACGACTGTACATATACTTTAATGATTTCAGACAGTTTACTTTCTATGCACACACAAGTAAGAATGGATTGTGCATTCAGCATGTTAGCAGAACATTTTCAGACCTTCAGGCAAGAACAGTTGGTTCCATTTAAACTATGTGTTAGAGCTAGCATCACGAACATCAATCCTTTTATGACTATAAATCAAGAACGCAACATCTGACAGCGCCTAAATTTCTATGGGCAGTAAAAGGAAGAATACCACAGGTTTTCATTTTAATATATCCTGTAGTCAAATTATTCTGAAAAATGTCTTCTTGTTGTTCATTGTGAAGCTTGCAGGAAATAAATGATACCACATTAAATATTTTTACATTAACCAGTATCTCAAAAAGCTTCTTCTCTGCCCTCCCTAAAACATAATAATAACTTTGTGGCAAACTTTGTGGAAAGACACATAAACAGAAAGCTTTCAGCTCATCTGCCAGATGTAGTGTTTAGACTAAAAATGGAGAAGGCAAAAATCAATTATTTCACTCTGCGCTGACCAGACCTCTGAAACTACTAAACAATATCTGCCTGCTTTATTTAAAGGCTGCACTGAGACAGCAAACATTGGGGTCTGATTCAGTGCAGACATTTGAATACTCTTGTTTTGTTTAATGTATCTAGGGCAGCATACTTTCAATGAAAAAGGTAAGTAACAACCACCCCCAGAAGAGTAAATTCTTAAGTTTGCATTTTTTTCTATTATGGCACCACATGCAGAATTAAAATGAGACTATTGCTAATTAGCAAATAATTCTTGTTTATTGTTTTGAATTGGTCTATAAACATATTAATGTTCAAGAAGAATCCAAAGCAAATTTGAAGAAAAACATGAGAGGCAGATAATTGCAAATATGTCCCAACAAACAATTGTGTGTAATGCACTGGCAGTATATTATTATTATTATTATTATTATTATTATTATTATTATTATTACTAGCCTTTATTTATAGGGCACCAAAATATTCTGTTACTAGTATAAATAAGGTAAACATAGTTCACATAAACAAACAATAGAAAAAACAAAAACATAAACAACAATATTTAAAAACTTTAAATATCACAAGTAGAAATTTAAAGCATTAGTAACACGTACCAGTAGTAATACAAGGGTTGCATAAAGCAAGTCATATTTCAATGGGCAATTCCTGGCAAGGATGGCAAGGGTAACCAAAGGTTACAAAGGTGTGTTGGAAAGTGCGAAGGGAAGAGGCTACAAGAGCAAGAAGTGACCTGCTTGTGAGAGCATAAAATCTAAAGTGGAGGGATTGGAGTGGAAGAATGAGGGGGTGACACATGAATGAGTGAATGTGGAGGCAGATGTTAAGGGAGAGGGAGCAGAGATGATGAGAGGAGATGGGATCAAGAGGGCAGGTCAAGAGAAGTGCATAAAAATCAACAACCATGGTTGAAAGGTCTCAAGGTAGGGGAGCTGGAAGAGGAGGAGCAGGAGGGGCCTGGCTAAAAGAAATATCCAGCCTAATGGATTCAATTTTGGAGTTTAAGAAGGTGGTAAAATCAAGGGCAGTGAGGGAATGCAAGAAAGGAGGGGGCCATAATATGGAGTTGAGAATGTAAAAGAGGAACTGGAAGATGGAGGATTGGAAGGAAAATAGATACTTAAAGAAGGATAATTTGGCAAGGGAGAGGGCAGAATTGTATGAGATAATACATTTAAAGTGAAGGAAGTCAGCGAGAGAGTGATACCTACATATTTGTAAAAACCAAGTTAGTTTGGAGAGCCAGTGATAGAGGGCACAAAGTAACTGCCTGGTCAGGGCAAACCAAGGTGGTAAGAGAAGAGGTGGTCAAAAATTACAAGACTGTGTTTGATGAGCAAGGATTTGTGTGAAGGAAGGGTGTGGTAGGTGAGGACACGGTGAATGATAGGTGGTGGTGACCAGAAAGCAGGAAAGGAGAGTTGGAGAAGTCAGAAATAGTGCAAAGGTTAGAAAAAATTAAACAAGGTCAGGGAGTGGCCAAGACAGTGGGTGAGGAAAGATGTCCATTGAGAGAGACAGAAGGAAGAGATGAGGGAGAGAAGTTTGGTGGCCCTGCAATAGAGGGGTTGTCAATGTGGATGTTTCAGTGAAGGCAAAGAAGTTAAGGGAGCAGAGATGAAAAAATCATGGATGGAGTCTAGTTTGTGGCACACAGACTTGGCATTCCAGAGGGCACATGAGAAAAGGAGATGAAGGGAGTGGGGAGATATTGATCAGGTTGGTGAAATTGACAGATTAAAAAGGGCAATAAGGTTTTGGGCAGGGTTGGGTGAGGGCAAAGGGTGGGGATAGGCTAGAGTTCAGGGTTAGAGGAAATGGTACAGGCAGACAGGAGGAGAGAGGTGAGAAGGTGAGGAGGTGGATGTCAGCAAAGGCAGTGTGTGAGCGGCCTGTTGAGGTGCAGCAGGGTTTGCGGGGATAGGTAGGAGAGGTAGAGGTGAGTTAGAGGGTAGAGGAATGGAGTGTGCGATGCATTGCAAGAGAGGAGGGCATTCACGGGGTAGGTGAGGAAGTAGCAGGAAGGAGTAGGGGAGGTGGAAGGTCGTGAGAGAGGGAGGTGTAATTAGGCCAGGGTGCAAGAGGATGAAGAGATAGAGCAATGGAAAGTGAGGGGAAGGGAAAAGGTATGGATTCTGCAGAGCAAGGGAAAGGGGAAGAGGTGAAGGGAGAGACAAGGATAGGCAGCACAGTGTTATTATACACACTAGTAGACACAGCAGTACTTATAAGGCAAAGTAAGTGCAAAGATAATAATAGTAATCAGATGGGCAGAGGCAGAACAGTTTGTGTCAATGTGTTGGAGCTGGGAGGACACTGGATGAGATGCATATAGGGCATAATTAAATAGTGCAGTTAAACACTTATTATTACATGAATTCCCATGTTATTATAATTATTATCCTTTATTTATAAGGTTCCACAAATGTTCTGCAGTACAGTACAAAGGGAGTGAATAGACTACATATTAACAGTAATAAACAATTTTCAGACAGCTAAAAAAAATACATAATTAAACATATCCATAATTGTGCAAAGGCTAGTCAGCAATTAATTAACACAGTACACAGCATTGCAGATGAAACTGTAGAATAGACAGTGAGAATAACTTATAAATAATATCTGTGTGAGGCAGGCCTGTGCTCAGGAGCATGGGCTCAAGAAACTGGACTGGGAAAGCAGACCTAGAGGGCCTGCTCATGAGAGCTTACATCCTAAATGGGAGGGACAATAATAAGTTGATACTGAGTGAGGGAGTAGAGGTGGTAGAAGAAGTGGAGCAGTCAGGAGGAAGGCTCATAGGCTTGAATGAAGAAATGAGTGTTAAGGGTGAGTTTGAAGCCTTGAAGACTGGGTGCTAATCTAATAGGGTGTCTAGTGCTTTCCACAGGTGGGAGGAACACAAGCAAAACCTGGAGGTGGGAGTGTAAAGGGGTAATCAGTATGGTAGTGATGCGAGGGTCATTGGCAGAGTGGAGAGGGCAGAAACAAGTGTGGGTACAAATGAGGCTAAAGATGTTAGGGGGGAAATGGTTGAGGGATGAAGGTGAGGAGATTCTGCAGAAGGCAGGGAGTCAGTGTAGCAATTGGCAGTGAGGTGGACAGCACCATTGAGAATAGACTGAAGAGGAGCTAGGCAGACATTGGATAGGCCAGAGAGGAGGAAATAAGTAAATATATGTTTATGTCTTTACTTGGTGAATGGTGTTCAAACACAAATGGGGTGTCTTAGATTGGTAATTAATTTTTTATGCAACACCACCGCTCACTATACACATAGACTGGGGGTGCGCATGGAACTAAACTGAAGAAAATGCCTGGATTCCGTCTGACAGAATAAGCACACAGATGTGCTACAAAAGTACACACTCACAAATAAACTGGAGTGAAAAACAGCATTTTCAAAACAGACAACAAATACCACTATCTATGTAACTAATTAAAAGAGGCACCACGGCGCCACTAAAAATTTGTTAAATATATGTAAACAAACGATCAAACTAGCTTAGATATATATAAGAGTCTACTTAAATCTTTCTAGTATTTATTATCATAGTCATTTCAGCTAGCAAAACCCTCCACTACTATTAAGCAAACTAGAATGCATGAAACAAATTGAGGGCTAGGGGAATAGCAAAAGGTGGACAATTTGGAAGGTTGTCTGCTTGAAGTTACTCCCTACATAAGCCTTGTAATGACATTCTGTTATTTATAGTCCGAACTACAGTAACTTCCTGTCTCTCTATTATCATCTGTCATCTTCAGCTGTTATTTTTGCATTTTTCAATCCTAACCAAGATCCCTTTGCACTCAGAAGAAGAAGTTAGCCTTTATTGAAATCCTAAAAATCTTTATTAGACAGAGTAATTGAAACTCTTTACCTCTGCCAATATAAATAGCTGATATTAAATGAGGTGCATCCGTGCAAGACAGCAAAATTTATATAGTATTAATACTATATAGGGCGGCCATCAGAATTTGTGGGGACCAGTACAAAGAAAACAGGCAGGGCCTACCCCCACCTCTTCAACTTGCACCTCCGCCCCAGTGCTCCTCACTCTGCCAACATGCCCCCCCATACTTCCCCACATGCCCCTTACATCTCCTTCAGACCTCTTCACATGCAACCTTCCGACATACCCCTCAGATCTCCACACATGCCCCCCAGACATCCCCACTGCCACCCAGACCTTTTAACATGCCCCTTACATGCCCATGAATGAGAACTGAAGCAGAGGCATAACTCTTAAATATATACACATTTTACTTAAAATACATTTTTATATATAACACAGGCATATTTATACTCCCAGCACATTGCACCAGGACATAATCCTTTTGGTGCTACGTGCAGGACAATAACCAGAGCTCCAGCACCATGTATGAGATACATATAAATATGTTTATTAAATATTTTATACCCTCCCTACACTTGGCACAAGTTAACCCCTTTGGCACTGCAATGCCATTAACTTATCCAGTGCCACGGTGGCCATTTTGCCACATGCAGGGGTTTCCAGCCACGGATAGAATGCAATATATATCGTGGAACCAAAGGTAACAAAAACATGCTCGATATTCCAAGAAACTGAAAGTTGTAGCGGCTGCTTTAAAATGCTTAAAAAGCTGACTTGTAAACTACAGCTTTTCATTTAGCCTCCAAGTATCTAGTTGGTATTTAGGGCAAAACTAGTGCCACAGCAGAGGTGTGCCAGTTAAGGGGCAATGTCAGATCAACCTCTGTATCATACTCCAAAGGCGACTAATGCTCTGAGCATGTGTGGAGATCAGAACATGAAGCTCAAAACAGCCTCCACAGTGATGGACCAGACTCATTAGGACATTTCCCTTTATTATGGGGCCTAAGAATGCCGTGTTCCGCAAACCAATTGGTACATCTATTTCACTTCCACCTATAGCATTTGCTTGGCTTTGTCCCATCCCACACACACTTCAATCTGCATTATCCAGAGAGATGTAAGTAAAGGTAGTGCTTTGTAACTTGGCTTCTTTCCTACAGCTTTGCAATTGGAGATTTGCCCTGTTTTTAAATGTACAGGATGTTTTCATATATCACATAATATCTGGTTTTAAAAGTATCTGATAATATTATGATTATTATTCTATTATTTATATTCTATTATTTTCTATGTTATATTTCATTAAAATGTAAGTGGGGGTTTGATCATACCATCTGTGGGTCACTTGTGTATTCATGGTTGTTATGTCTGGTGAGAAGTAGCTGTTCGGTAGAACTTTTGTTAAATTCCACAATTTATCATTTCTGAATTCCAAAACGTTTGCTCATCTCTAGAATTTAAGAACTTCTTAGTGAGAACTGATCTGTTAGCCTAATTACTGCAAATTGCGTAGTGTCAGCATGAGATTTGATATACTTGCTGCTTCATAGCTCCCAAACATCCTGATTCTAGGGGACAGTCAGACCACCCCAACAGCCAGTGTGTTGACCTCGACTTGCTGGGAATGTTGAGAGGTATGTACCTTTCACCAGTGCTCTGTATGGCAGATTGATGTTGAACGGGTGCAGGCAGCAATGGAGAGGTGTCTCCAGGGAAGTGGAGAGGCCTTGGAGCAGCCAGGAACTTCAGAATGGGTAAACACACCACAGGGATCGTCATGACCTATAACTTGACATGGCTGCAGCAGATTGTCATTTTATATGGGAAATGTGGCAACAGATCAATAATCAATGAGTAAATATTAGTGAAACAGATTACATTAAACTTTGTAAATTGCGTTTACCGCTTTATCCTTATGTAACACCCCCTCTTGTGTTGTTGTTGGCACCTCTCAGTGACCGAGCTTGTGGCTCGGCACTGGGACCCAGAGGAGACACACCAGAAGGGTTGCTTAGCAACAAGGCTGGCATAGGAGGATCAGAACCTGTGTGGAGGGGGAGTGCGACAGTTGGCAGTAGGGGGGAGACAGTTAGCACCAGGACCCAGGCAGAGGAGGAGGGATTTCTTGGGTCTTTGGGGGAAATGCAATATATGCTACATACCAGTAATTGAACCTGTGCCTAGGACAGGGAAGCTGGACTGACAGTAAATTGGAGTATGTCAGAGCCCACCCAAGAGTTATCCACCCCCCAGAGAAGGGTAGCTGCAGCTGGAGGCTACACTGTGAGAGAGGGTGATAGAGCTGCATGTGCTTGTGGAGCAGTTGCTGAAGTGAGGGAGATGTCAGCATCCGTGTGAGTCCCCTTGGGAGTTAGAGAGTAGACCAGCTGAGTGAAAGTAGAAGTAATGTGCAGGAGGAGTAAAGAGTTAGCGTTGTAGTAATAATCACCTTACCACCAAAGTGGTTGCTGTAAGCATTAAGATTCTTGCAGGAGGAAAAAGGGAACTGTATATATTTAACTTATTATTGCAACAGTTTAAGAATGTGCTGGAGTGAAGAAGTCGTGTAAATTAAGATATTATATTTTGCCATATAGAGATGGTCTGGCATCCAAATTATTGAAACATCTAATTGTACTGCACCACCAAGTTACAGCACCTGTGTCCCACCAACTACAAAGAGACTTTATAGTAAAATACCTGCATGTCCGGGGACCCTCTGGTATTTTTCACCCATGCCCATGAGCTAGCCAGGGCAAGTGAAGGTGGTGCGCTGCCTAACCTGTTCACCTGACACTACACAAGAGGACAGGGGGTTACACTTACAAAAATGGCAGCTAAGGCATTGACAAGGAAGTATCTAGGACAAACGACCTTTCTTCAAATAGCGGAATTTCTAGTCATAATACATAAAATCTGCTGCCAAGACAATTAGAACATGCAAACCATATACATGGCATTACGGGAAGGTGAACTTGCATTGTAAAATATGATTTTCCCCCAATTTTAAGTTAGATTATATGAAGGATAAGGGACCATTTATAGTTATATTACTAGAAAAGTAATTTTGTATCAGCAATTCTAGAGGTTCCTTAAAATGAATAAACATTTCAAAATGTGTTTTCCCAACATGACACCTTGTTAAATATTGACAGTAAGATTTAATCCTTACTTGTTCCTCTTTATGGAGAAACAGACATGGTGAATAGAGAAGTCTGAGTGTGTAATTACACAAAAATCCTGCACGACTGTGACCTGACACCTTGAGGTGAATGTCAATCTGATACCTGACAACTCTGCTGAATGATAATTGTTCACTGTGAAATAATAGAGTAGTGTCTTTAGTGTATGGCAGACTGCTATTCCTGAAACTTTGTACGTTTTTTCAGGAGAGTGGATTTCTGGGAAATGTTATTTATATTACAGTCCTTTTAGCTACACTCTTGTTTTTTAGAGTCTGGAACAGGTTATTCAAGAAACATCATATGGTTTAGGAGAAGTGTTTCCACTTACAGTTTTTTCCCCTGTTTTTCCTGGTTTCCTGCAAGGTTTCCACTTACAGTTTCAGCCCACCTGCTGCCACCCTTCCCCAGCCCGTTATTCCCGTTCTCGGTTTTCTATGAAAAAGTACCATTCAAGTCTAGAAATTCTGGAATTTGAAAGTGGAAACACTATTTAGGATCTTTAAATATTTTTCGCATGGAGCATTGCCTTAAAGTCTCCTTATTGCATCACTCGGTTATAATGTGACTGAATTTTAAAAAAGCAACTCCTGCTCATTGTAGGAATGGAGTAGACGGCTGCACTCTGAGTCAAGGATGCAAATAAAATATTGGGTGTATGACTACCTGCCCTTTCTCATTTTTTCATGTTTCATCTATTTTGGAATAAAGTGACTCAATCTGCATACAAGATTCAGAGTGCAGTCATTTTCTTCATTCCATTATTCTAAGTGGCAGTGGACAGGAGTGTAACTGCCTCCATAGAAGACCATGTGAATGCTATCAGGCATGGGAATGAGTGTGTCCATCAGCACCCTACTTTATTCTTCTGAGCATGCACAGGGGAGGCACATGCATAGTGGAGTCCCATTTGGACTTCCACTGTGATAATTCTTAAGAATTTAAATAATTTTGACCTTGGAACTGAAATCCAAAACAGGACTCTACTGTGCATCACAGTGCATCAACCAAATGATTGGGCTAAGTGGAACTATTAGAACTATTGTAATTTTAAACATAAAAGTAAGAATGGGCTGGATTTTATAGCTCCAACAAATGCTTATTCAAATGAGTTGTCCCATTATTCATTTAAAAATAATGGAAGTCTATTTTTTAGTTTTCAAGGAAAATCTTTAGACATAAAAGAGCAGACATACTCAAAACTACATAAGTTACAAAGCAAAACAAATTAGTCACTATTTTATTCTGCTACTTCCTATGCAATGGGATTATTGTTAGCACCAAACACCAACAACTAATCTAACCATCCATTTTTCCCTGCAAGTTTTTTGTTATCAAGTTAAAAAAATATATTTTAAGTTACACTCAATGTGGATGACTAATTGTGAAAGATACATACATTGTAGAATTTATTTAAACACTGATAACAGCCTGTCCCTGTATTATGTAACAATATTTATCTATAATATTACAACTTCATAAAAAAATATAGATTATTTTATTTTACACAGTTAAAAACAATTATTTGAGAAGTGAAGCTGTCAGGTATCAGAACGACACACATCCAGAGCTGTCAGATGTGAAGGAGATTTGTATAATCACATACTTAAGGCTCCTCCATTTTTGTGACACAAATATTAAATATTAAATGAAATGCAATGTTTATGGTCTTGCATATTTTCCAACTCAGCTCATAGAAAATGATAAAAGCAGGCGTTCAGGTCAACATCAATCTTCTCTAAATGCAATCATTTCAAGTTGTTTTTTTTCTATCCTTCCAGAACTCCTCTGTACGAAGTGTCTGTAGAAGATATAAGAGTGGAAAATGAAGCTAGGTTTTGCTTCTTGACCATATGGCGCAACTAAAGCACTTCTATAGGTTTTCAGCATACAAACCCCATATGAATCAATGGAACGTTTTCACATTATCTTGATTGAGTTATGACTTTTAGTTCATTGACCATTTTTTCTACTTCCATGAGATTTTAATGGTAAACTGTCGCAATAGATAATTTTCTATCATCCTGACAATTGGCGATACAAATCCAATCTTATAGATGCCTTTTCATAAATATACCCGAAAGACAGTTGTAAATCAATGCCGATAAATTACCAAACTTACAAGTATATTGCCTTAAATCTCAACTTATTCTGGGGTGTCCATTTATTGTAATGATGATAACTTTTTCATATTATAGCTTATCATATTTTACCCTGTTATTTGCTTTGTGCTGTTCAGAGGAATTTGATGGCGCTATATGAAAATATAGTAAAATTCAACATTTACGTTCCAGAATTCCCTTCTATATTTATGGTATCTGAAATTTGCATCATCTATGTATCACAGACACGTACCTCAACACAGGAAATACATTTTCCTTCCTTTGTGTTGTCTTTTCCTTTCAACCTGGCAGGGAAGTTCAAATTTAAAGAACCTTACGTTTATGCAGTATGGTTGGAAACGCTAACAACAATGGTATTGGTTGGATTGGAGATAGAAGATTCACAGCTGTTTTACATGACTGTATTAATTTAGACATTGGTATCATAGATTTAACAAAGTGATGAAGCAATATAGTGATTGTCTGGGTAAATGACAGACACCAGGGTTTGGATTGAGGGATATACACTACACACATCTATTAATCTAGCTTCCTGTCAACGGTCACTTTCCACTATCCGCCATCTGACCATTCTCCTACCCTGAGTAAATGGTCCAGACTGCGAACTGTCCCACATTTATCAACACTGAACTCACCCCTGACCCCACTTCTCGGCAATCCAAACTTTCCACCCTGGCCATTCGAAACAGGCTTTCAAACACTGGGCGCAAGCTGGAGTCTCTTGTGTTGGCCAGCTGGTGTACACATCGGGAGTTATTCCATTTGCTGATCTTCAGACAAAATGGGAATAACCCAACGCGGAGATATGGAGGCACCTACAGTTACAAAACTTCCTATGCTCCCCGGGTGTCCGCGAGATGGCAGGGAGAGTCCTCACCCAGTTTGAGTCCTTATGCATCGCTCCTCAGTATCCTAGACATACCTTGTCCTCCATATATCGAATCTTGATTGAACACTCCTTTAATACACTACCCAAATTCACTAGAGACTTGGAGCATGACTTGGAGTCTGTCATCTCTGACCAGCACTGGTGTGACATCTTCCAATGCACTCAAGCCAGCTCAGTCAATGTGCAAGTGATTGAAACGCAATAAAAGTGTTGACTCGATGATACCAGTGTCCCAGCCTATTAGCCAAAATGTTCCCCGGGTTCCAGGGACCCCACTGCACATCTAGTGGGAATGCATGACTCAGATCCTTTTGGAACATAGTTTTGCTCATTTCCAAAGCCCAAAGCAATTGTGAGAACTGTGGTACCCAATTGCCCGATATATTGGCTACTTAATAATATCAAATTTCCCAATATAAAAAAGTCCACATTGATGTGCTGCGATGACTGTGATACCGGACCACTGGAGATCCCCAACATTCCCTTTTATTAAATAATGGTTTGCACGTTTGGACTTTTATATACCTATGGATCACATTATTTACTCCTAGGCTGACAAATACAGAGAATATTACTTACTATGGTTTGAATGGATTGAATTTAAAGATTGAGGACTGATTTTAGGTCCGATTGTATTGTGTTTCTAACGCACAATGTGATTTATTTTAGCAGATGTAAATAGTCAACAATTCAATACATTATTATATTATGATACAGTACAGTACAGCCAATACCAAAAGATACATACAAACCGCGCTCTTATCGCATGCGCTCGCTGCGCTAACCACGGGCACCCCTGGACAATGATTCACCTTTTGAATACTGTGATCAGTGAAGACTGAGGCCAGTGGGGGTGCAGCTATGATTATATATACAGTACAGTGTTACAGAGTGAACAATAGAGATGACGTAGCTTGTTTCTATAGGTCCAGACGTTGGGTGGGTCCAGGGTAAACAGGTCATAGGCTGATTCAATCTAAGGAATCCAAAGGTGGGGGGTCATCTCTCCAGGGGATGTGATCATTTCATAGCCAGCATCATACAAAGGTTTATTCCCTAATATCAAAAACTAAAGTATGCAATGTGCGATCTCTTCGCCGACTGCACCGGACAGCTGCTGATGAATCGGGTTTTAATATGATACTAGACATGCCACCTTTCCTATTATCTGAACCATATATATCACTGAAGTGCACATATAATCATATTATATAAAATAATAATCAACCAAATACTGTCAGCTCATAAATCACATTGGAATGGAATCTATAAATATATATGTGAAACTAAATGTTATAGTGCGTGTGCGTGCGTGCGCATTTTACCGTGCGATCGCATCATGCCACGTGTTACGTGGCATACGGATAGCAATCGCACGGCAAAACAATATTGACCAACATACTTTCGTTCATCCAATTATACGACTTCGACATTTTCAATAAAAAAAAGATTATATAAAAAACCTAATTTTCAGAATAGCAAAATTTGTTTTTATAGAGGATCAACAAGTATTTCACATACAGTAGTTGTGAATAATTATGCTTAAGGAACACCCCAATCCACTACTTACCACCCAGAGCAAAAAAATCTCTCCTTCACAAATTATGTTGTCCTGCTGCTCAAATATGTGCAAACCCATCAAAACTAGTAAAAGCAATTGTGTGAATTCACCAATTTAGTAAAATGGATTTTGTACTGATATACTTAAAGATATAGGTCAAACAACATAGAATTTAACAGCAAAAACACCCTACATGTCCATCTAGTTTGCACCCTTATATGTGTATATTTTGTTTTTATCTATATACTTTATTTGTTTCTTTTTGTTATTTTGTTTTGAAACATTTTAGATCTCAGCCATATGTTTGTCTTGCACATTATGTAATTATTTTACTTTATAGTCAAAACTGCTAGGAGACTTTCCCATGGATCTATCACCCTTTCTGTAAAAAAAAAAAAATTTAACAAATTATGTAACCTATAGTCAAGCAATAAATTAAAGTCAAGAAAACACTATTTGGATTTATTCCAAATTTCTTGTGTTGACTCAAAGACGTCTGAGGCACATTTATCTCTCATTAAAGGGGCTTGAACCATTCAGTTGCAAAATTTATCTCAATAGGTTGGGAGGCTCAGAAGCAGTAGAGCAAACTTGAACATATACAGCATCTAAGGGTGGATGCAAGCATCAGGAGACTGGCACACCATTCTACCCTGGTATGTCGTGTTTGATATGCCCTGCTGCTGCTATATCTCTTGATTAATACTGCAATGGGTTCTACAGGTTTCCACCTGCTTTGAGCCTGCCCCACATATGTAATAATCCATTAATTCAACTTTATTATGGATTATCAGATCTGTGTCCAATTTGCCTATATGTTCTTCGGCAGTCATGTTAATGTTTTACCACTTAATTTATTTTTTCTTAACAAGTGATAAGTGTATAAAGAATACAAATCAGCAGCTCCTACTTTGCCCTACCCATGTTGCTCAAACATTTCATTAAGAAACCTTTTGTGAATGCTTCTAGGTTTCTTCACTGAGATCATTGATCAATGAGCTTCCATCTTTCCTGTAATTCCCTTTCATCAAGTGCTGAATCACTGATGGAAAACAGACAATTCCAAATTGTCATGGGTACTTAAAGTGCGACTTTATTGAACATGAAAATTAAAGGACACTGACTAATTTTCCCTAACTAATTCTACTGGCTGACTAATTAATAGATTGAACTGTAATAAGTATAAAGAAGTGGATCAAGATGAAAGCTGTAAAGGGTATTAATGGATAAGTAAATTTTTCAAATATAACTCCTATCTGTAATTATTGGTTAGATACTTTCTAGATCGATATGCATGTCTTGGGCCCGATGTTAGTTGTTTGGAATGACTAGTGCTAAAAGTTATTTAGGCTATTTGCATGAATGAGTTTAAACTTGTTTATGACAGGTATATGATGAGGATAGATATATAAAGATGACCACATATTAGAGATACAATATTAGTAATAAAACTCTTTTGGTCTATTTTGCACATTTAACCATAAGAAAATACACGTATATGGACTATTTATTTAAGAATTATAGGTTTTCTTGAACTAAACACTGAAAGATTAAGAAGATTCTTACAGATCAAGAACAAGTATTACGTTTTGCTAGACAGCAATTGAATTGGTTACATTGCTGTACTTCAAGCTTTTCAATCAAAACAGACAAATTTTAATTGTATGGTTCTTTTTGCTGATAAAACTACTGATTTATTTTACTGTAGATGAATTTGTTTTGTTGCATCTGAGCAGTTTCCCAATTACCTCTCTTGAACAATCTGCCTGAAGTGACACCCAAATAAATTGAATTGAGGCAATGTAATGTATAAACAGACATCTGTCAGATATCAAAGTAAAGAAAAATACTCTATGTCGTACTGTTATCCTAATCACTCTAGAGGCAATACAATTTGTTGGAGAGAAACAGATTTTTTTACAGAATAACTTCAATCAAAACTAAAAATGCTAATATTTGTGGAGTACAGTTAAAATAATAAAAACTGAGTGCTTACTTTTCTTCTATACTCCATTTGCTGGATCCACCAGGTTTCCCAATGGATCGTACTCACACACTCTACTCTCTTTTTCCCATTTGGCATGTTTGAAATGCTACCAATGTACTTCCTACATGACCTTCCAATTCGAGTGGCGTTCAGTATTAAATCCACGGGGCAGAATCTGTGAATGGAGCGTAGCAGGTAAGTGCTTGAAAAGAAAAAAATAATGGACACCAATTAATGCTTTTCTTCCAAACTAATTTGTGTTCAATGACAGGCTCAGAGGATTTAGCTGTTCTACTTCACCTACTCCATTGGCTCCTTTCATTCAGGCTGTGGTCCTGTCAATGGTTGCACCTTCTTCCTCTTTGGCTGCACTCTTTCGCTTCTCTTTAACTAGTGCTAAACCTCTCACAAGTGGAGGACTCTGATGTCACTTCCTGTCTCTCTGCTCCTCAGGCATACTGGAATGTGTAGTTTTCAGCTCTCAAGTGTCACACTTCAATGCTGGAAGTTGGAAATAAAAGCTATGGAATCCAGGATATGATGAAAACATATAATATTTATTAGAACAAGTTTGAAGCAGAGAATGCAGGAATTGATCCAAATGGATTATAGCAGACAATAAACAGTGATTTCTGGGTGATGCTGAGAACTGGTAACAAGAAATACAACTTGTATTTGTGGACTGGTTGAATGGAGAGAAATCAGATACAAGGATCACAGCAGCAGCTAGCAGAAGTCCCAGAGAACAGGAGAGACAAGTAAGCACAACAATGAGGAACAGCAACATAATAACAATGGCCATCACAGGTAACTGGGAGAGGCAGGTATAAATAGGAGACAATCAGGTGGGGATGATTTGCTTAGTGCAACAAGTTAACCCCTGGCAGTGAAAAAGAGCCAAGTCACAATAGCAACACCTCTGGATTAGAGGTACTGCAGGAAACAATAGTAACCTATTGTCACTGGCACCAGGAGTCTTTACCCAGGGATCACCAGGTGATAAGCTTACCAGAGCAGTATAGATGGTAATATGGTACTCTGGTAGCGGGGTGATCACGGAACAGGAGACAGCAGATGATAGAGATGCTTGGGAAAGTCTATGACTAGCAGCACTGGTAATATATATGTAGTAATAAACGAGGAACTGAATGGACAAAGGACACGTGAGGGTAGTCAGTGGTCTGCGGTAGCAAGTTGTACCACTGCTATAGTGAGGAGGAATGTCCAACAGAAGCGAGGAGGTGATGAGAGTCAGCGGTCTGCGTTTAGCAAGTTGTACCGCTGTCTAGGTGAAGGAATGGAATCCAGGTGAAGGTATCCGGGGAGTCAGTGGTCTGCGTTAGCAAGTTGTACCACTGCTATGTGAGAGGACACTGGAACAGGTGACACAGGAAACAGGAATCAGTGGTCTGCCTCTAGCAAGTTGTACCACTGAATATATATGTGAGGAGGAGCACGGGGAGAGACTGCAATACAGAGGATACACGGGCACCTTGAACTTGATCCACAATGACATGCACAATATAGTAATGACGAACAGCACTGCAATAATACAAAGTCACAGAAACTATCCGGGCAAAAGCTAACACAGTCAATGATGGCAATAGTCTCAGCGGATAGTAAGCTCCAGAGGAGAACAACTCAGTCCAGCAAGATATGCAATACACCAGCACAGTCAATGAGAAGTATGCATACCGTGGTTCAGGAGCAGGCTGTCAGACAGGAGTACAGAGATACCTGAACGGCTGGAGGCCGGCAGGATGCGAAGTCCCTGGAGGGTGAAGCGGTAATCAAGTAGGTGCAGCGCACAGGTAGGTAGACCAGCAGGGAAACAAATACTCAGGAAGCAGTAGTATGTAGAACTGGACTCCTGGAGGACCCTGAAGAGTAGCGATGGTCTAGACGAGATGAAAGCAGTGAGGCGCAGATCCGATGCAGACTGGCGAGTAGACACCAGCAGGAACACTGAGAAGCACGGAGAGCGGATCAGCTGCTGTAGATATGAGCAGAACCGAGGAGTAGCAGCCAGCAGGACTCTGCAGGCACACGGAGGCAGCGGATAGAAACCAGCAGGTGCAGCCACGATGAAACACGGGAGAGTAGAGCTGAGCTGGTACTGTTGATCACGGAGAGCAGCGGATAGGAATCAGCTGGTGCAGTCTTGAGGAAACACAGGAGAGTTGAGGTGAGCTGAAGACTGTAGCGCACGGAGGCAGCGGATAGGAATCAGCTAAACAGTCACGATGAAACACAGGAGAGTTGAAGTGGTCTGAAGACTGTAGTGCACGGAGGCAGCGGATAGGAATCAGCTAAACAGTCACGATGAAACACAGGAGGGTTGAAGTGGTCTGAAGACTGTAGTGCACGGAGGCAGCAGATATGAATCAGCTAAACAGTCATGATGAAACACAGGAGAGTTGAAGTGGTCTGGAAACCACAGGAATCAGCAGCGCTGAATACACGAGGAAACACAGGAACACCTTCAGAGGCTCATGGGGAATGAGACTCCAAGATCAGGCCACGAGGTATGGAACTCAGGTGCTTTAAATAGGGAGTGTTGCCTGATCAGCCAATTAACTAAAGGGACAGGTACTGAAGGTTTGAAAGGGCTGCGCATGCGCAGACCCTCAGGATGGTGGACGGCCACGGTTCCTAAACACACGGGAAGAAGCACTCACAGTCTGGTGAGTGACACCTATATAGTCCAAAGACAGAAGTTGCCAAAAGAATCAGCATGCCGAGCAGCTGCAGTAGGAGTGCAGGAAGATCCTGATATTCCAGTATCGAATGACACTTGTCTCTGGTAGGATTAAATAATTATTTGTTTTTTGCTCAGCATGAAAATATAATGAGTTATACTGTAAATACAAATCTGCTTACTACTAAGGAAGAATGTATTAGAATATATGTCAATAATCCCATCTAAGAGTATTCATTGGGCATTAGTGGTATTTATGGGATTTTATACCTCTGTTCATTAAATTTCAATCATTGCTTTTGTGAGCTCTAGGGGATCATTTGAATTGCTTTATTCCGACGAAGGACAATGAAAGCACATTCTTGATTATAGTTGGTAAGTTAAATAACATTCTCTTCACATTGGTAAACATATATATTCTCAATCAACACCTACATAGACTTTTATTCAGCTTAGTATTTTAGGATTAAACTGTCCATAATCAGAAAAAAAGAGAGGTCATTTCACGGGCACTATGAGTTTTACCCAGAATTCACCAGGTGTAGCTACACTTACCAGAAGTGCGGACCTCTGGGTAGTGTGGTGAATCAGTGGAACCATACAGTAGAATACAGGAAAGGAATTTCTATAGTATAAATGCTGAGTCTTGGCACTGTGGAACTGTGATGGTACAGCAGTTTAGTAAACAGGATAAAATGAGGAAAGAGTCCAAGTGCCTTAGCACGCAGGTAGCATATAGCAGGCCAGTACTTGATAACTGGATAACGTTAGGCAAAGACCAATCAACAATATAGTAGAAGAGTCAGCGACTTGCAGCTACAATACAGAGACACTTGTAGACTTTAGTCCAGCTAATAGGTACCATACAGAGTAGTAGCTATATCACAAGGAAACATGAATGGTCTACAGCTAGTAAGTTTCATCACGGATATGTAGAGAAGACTTGTCCACCGCAGGTGTGTAACAGAATAACGTGAGTGGTCTGCAATAGGCAAGTTGTACCACTGATGTATACAGGAGACTTGTCCAGGAGCAGGCAGGTAACGGAGGTAGCGAGAGTAGTCTGCAGCGGGTAAGTTCTACTACCGATGTGGAGAGGAGACTTGTCCAGAAGCAGGCAGGTAACGGAGGTAGCGAGAGTAGTCTGCAGCAGGTAAGTTTTACTACCGATGTGGATAGGAGACTTGTCCAGAAGCAGGCAGGTAACGGAGGTAGCGAGAGTAGTCTGCAGCGGGTAAGTTCTACTACTGATGTGGAGAGGAGACTTGTCCAGAGCAAATGGATAACACGAGCAGAAACAGGAAACACCTCAGAGTCTCAAGGAATGAGAACCAAGAACAGGCAAAGGTAATAGGGCAACAGGTGCCTTAAGTACTGAGAGGTGATTAATTAACCAATGAAACTAGAGGCGAGGTATTAACAGTTCAGGGTTTCTGCACATGCGCAATCATAGTCAAGATGGCAGACGGCCGCGGCTCAGGAGAGGCGCCGGCAGGAGCGAGAGAGACCCATGTCCCAGCCTAGAGGCACTAACAGTCCGGTGAGTGACAGGTCATAGATTACATTTTAACACCAATTTTATTAGATCTGCACTGTGTTCATTTTAACCGCTAAAAGCAGACATCCAAAGATGTAAGGTATTACAAGATTTTTCTTACACTTCACCAGGACTCCTGAAGGATCACAAGACTTTTAACCATGGAGTATACATCTTAGTCAGCTGTTCACTTACTCCAGTATTGCCATGATCTTGCTCAGCCACGATTCCCGCTAAAGCTACTTCAAACTCAGTTTAAATTGTATTATCAGACAATGCCCCTCTTTCAGCTGATCTCTCAAATTTAGCTTTCTGTCTGCCCATTGACACTTGAAGTATTTATGAGTTTCTCCTACACAATGTTCTCGCTTAATAATTGCTAGAACTTCTCCAAGAATATTTTGAGTTCAAAAAGCTCTCTCATACCTCCTCTATTATTCTTTGAGAGGCCCATTAAGAGGTGTTGAGGGATCTTAGAACTTACTAGACAATGTCAATTACTAGAAGAAATGCACAAACATAATCCTGGCCCTAGAGTCCTCAGAAACCTCAGAGGAGTTACAGGGGAAGTAAACTTAATTATTTGTGATCAGACAACCAATACTCTTAAATAGCAAAGGTAAGATTTTTTTATGTAAAGGGACACAAAGAAAAAAAAATTGTAGCTACCATAACTCTCATTGTAACCTTCTCACTATTAAAACTTCTTTAGGTCATCTCATGTATGGCCAGAAATCTATTCAAGAGGAATTCCAGAAATATTAAAGCAAACTATACATCAGGCTGCCCATTATAAGTGCCTGAGGGATTCGATACAGAGGTCTGACAGGGGTATGGCACCTATGACAGTACCTCCCTGGAACAGAATTTCATCTCTGGCCTAAATATGACATGTTTCCTCCATATACATGACCACGAGGTGTCAGCAAAAATTCTTGACAATCCACTCTCCACCAGAAGGTTGTGGCACATATTATGACATAGAAAAAAACAAAATGCTTTTTTATCTGTTCACTACCCTCTACTTCAAAATGCTAGTTTTCAGGAAGGCATGGCTGCCTATCCCTTCACTCTTTGGATTCATGTGGATTTTGGGATGGTGGGGCATTTTTTAAATTCTTCCACTAAGATGCCCTTGACCTTCCAACAGGCAAGGGACTGACATGAAGTGATCAGGCCGTTCAGCTTAGCTTTCTTACAGGCTCAACATTAGAGTCATGGCCAGACCATTTTCCCAACATGATTGGGACAACCCTCTAGATTTTTTTGCTTCTTTGAAGAACCTCCCTCACATGGGGCTTTTTCCATTTATTATAATTTTTTTTCAGGCCACACTCAACTATGATACCTTGAAATTGGTATTGCATCCTGAGTTGACTACTAAGTTTTTACTCTATTGACTAGCAACCTCTAGTAGACTGATCCCAGTGACAACGTATGTGGAAATGTCTCTTAATATTTACCATATAGTCTACTTTTTACCATCCCTTTGCTTCAAAATAGGTTTGACAGCTGATCATGCATGTCTGAAATGTGACTCCACAATGGTGGATGTCGCCCATTGTTTATGGCACTGCCCTTTGGTGAAAGAGTTCTGGTCACCTCTGGAGATTCGCAATTGACTACCTTGTGTAACACAGGGAAATGTTTGCCACTGTCTTCTAAAAGAGGAGATAGGTATTTGGCTGACAATCTGAAAAAAAAGCTGCAGACAGAGTATCACATTTGTACAATAGTGCACCTAGTTTAAAGATAAAGAGGTGGAGGACATATGTGTGACAAAATATTAGTATAGAGTTTGATTTAACTTACATTATTGGTGGGTAGTTCACGAATGATCAGTTCAAAATGAACTAATCTTCAAAGTCAACTAACTCATTTAGCTCTCAGCTGGCAAAGAATAGTTCATCAAGAACTAAAACAAGTGGGAGGATTTAGACACAGATAAAGCGTAGCAGCTCCAGCAGGCTCACTGTCTCACTCACACTGGCTCATTTGTTCCTAACTGTAAAAGGAAAGTAGAAAGCACAATACAGTCCATCAATAGAAATCGAATTTAAAAAAAACATCTGTGTGTGTGTATGTTCACGCTACTCATATTTTTGTGATAAAATCACTGTCCTATTAGTCTTAATTCTGGCTTTGGTACTGGGTCCTGAAGTCCCCTCTCCCTTCACTTCCTATTTCTGCTAAATATGCTACTGGGTTTGTAGGTGCTACTACAGCAGTACTGCTATTCATCTCTTTCATGTAATACTCATGAGTCAGTACTTCTAAACTACCACAGGTGGCACTGCTATGCTCATATATTGTGTGGGACTCTGTGGAACTGATCACTGAACTATATTGTCATGAGTCATTCTCATGGCTCAGTAGTTCAATAGTTCATTTGGCTCTTTTGAATCATTTGACTCTTTTGGCTCATTAAATCATTTGGCTCTTTTAGCTCATTTGAATCATTTAGATCATGAACTAACTGAACTAACATGGCCCCTTCATTATTTCTGGAAAATCTCTTCCATGTGTTCCAAATGGATTGGGTGAAAGCCTCCATAAGGAAAGAACAATTTACCAAGGCATTTTTGATAGATGGGAAAGATTCATTGATACTCTCTGTGACCCAATTAAATAACGTGTTTTAGGGACACTGTTTGGTATGAAACCAGTGTATATGCAAACAACCCACCTATTTCTCTCTAACTCCTTTAATTATCATTCTCGCCTACAGGGGTGGCTCCCACGTACTATGTGCTAATCATTGTAAGATGTGGCTATCTGTGCAATTGCTGCTTGCTCTTTACCTATGTGATCTTGACTTTGTCTTTCTCATTACTGTTGACCATGCTCTGTGAACTCTGGTTATTGTCCACCTAGGACTTTGCCCATGTTCAATGCCATTCTCCAGGGAACACCCTTCCTGAAATTGATGCTTCAAGCTCACATTGTTGTAATACATAAAGTATTGAAAGACAATCACAACTGCGCCAGCTTCAGACCCATCTCACTACTAAACAATCACATTAAGCACTATGCTATTATTTTAGCTAGAAAACTGAACCACATAGAGCTGACTACTGACCCACTATGATCATATGGGATTCATCTCAGGGCATGAAGAGGAAGGTCATTGACTTAATCCAGACCTAGGCACTAGGATAGCACCAGCTATAATCCTATCTCTTGAAGCTTAAAAATATTTCATAGGATTTCCTGGCAGTTTATGAGTCTGGCACTGAAAGCCTTCAGCCTGATCAGAAATGTTTTAGAGGTATACAAGTCCTATACTCTTCTCTGTTATCAAGAGCATTGGAAATATTTTCAATCAACAATGGCTTTAAACTTTTAATCTTTTAATGCAAGTAAAAAAATAACAACATATGGACCATAATATAAATGGTACTCTGGATAAACTCAGTACAATATATATAATCACTTACCCCAATTACATAGTAACATAGTAACATAGTTGATGAGGTTGAAAAAAGACACCAGTCCATCAAGTTCAACCTATTTTGGATCTCCTGCGATCCTGCACTTATATTTGAAATTAATACAGTAAGCAAGCGCCAATCTGTTTCAATTGTGAAAATCCCCCAGACTCAATATTGCAGTTCTATTTTTCCCTATATCCACTACTATCCTTCATTTTAATTAACGGTCGTATTCCTGGATACACCTTTCCGCTAAAAATGTGTCTAACCCTTTCTTAAACATATCTATTGAATCTGCCATCACAACCTTCCCTGGCAATGAATTCCATATCTCGACTGCCCTTACTGTAAAGAACCCCTTCCTTTAATGGTTGTGAAATTTCCTCTCCTCTAACCTTAGGGGATGACCACGTGTCCTGTGTATGGTCCTTGGGGTAAAAAGTTCCCATGAAAGCTCTCTGTATTGACCCCTAATGTATTTGTACATAGTAATCATATCTCCGCTTAGACGCCTCTTTTCTAAAGTAAACATGCCTAAACTGGCTAACCTTTCCTCATAACTTAATGACTCCATACCCTTTATCAATTTTGTAGCCCTTCTCTGAACCCTTTCTAGTTCCAAATTATCTTTTTTATAGAGTGGTGCCCAGAACTGTACTGCATATTTAAGATGAGGTCTTACCAATGATTTATACAGTGGCAAAATTACACTGTCTTCCCTTGCATCTATGCCCCTTTTTATGCATGCCAGTACTTTGTTTGCCCTTGCAGCTGCTGCTTGACATTGAGCACTATTGCTAAGTCTACTGTCTACGAGCACTCCCAAATCCTTTTCCATTATAGATTCTCCTAAATTAATTCCATTTAATTTATAGATTGCGTTCTTGTTTTTGATCCCTGAATGCATAACCTTACATTTATCTGTGTTAAACCTCATATTCCATTTAGCCGCCCAACCCTCCAGTTTATTTAAGTCCCTCTGTAAAGAAACTACATTTTGCTCTGGTTTTATTACCTTACAGAGTTTAGTGTCATCTGCAAAAATAGAAACTTTACTCTCTAAACCATCACCAAGGTTATTAATAAATATATTAAAAAGGAGAGGCCCCAGCACGGAACCTTGAGGTACTCCACTTAAGACTTTTGACCAATTACAAAATGTTCCATTTATCACAACTCTCTGTTCCCCATTCTCTAACCAGTTTTCGATCCAAGTACAAATTTTGATTCCTAGACCCAGTTCCCTTATTTTGTAAACCAACCTCTTGTGTGGCACTGTATGAAAGGCCTTTGCAAAATCTAAGTAGACCACATCTACTGTCCTGCCCTGGTCTAAAATCCCACTAACTTCCTCGTAGAAACTAATTAGATTAGTTTGACATGACCTATCCCTCACAAATCCATGTTGATTCCCACTAATAATTGTATTGAGTACCAAGTAATCCTGAATACTGTCCCTTAAAATACCTTTCAGTAGTTTCCCCACTATTGATGTCAGGCTTACAGGTCTATAATTCTCTGGTTGTGATCTCGTCCCCTTTTTAAACAACGGCACCACATCTGCTATTCGCCAATCCCTTGGTACTGAGCCTGATGAGATTGAATCTCTGAAAATTAAGAATAGCGGTCTAGCTATTTCCGAGTTTAACTCCATAAAGACCCTTGGGTGTATGCTATCTGGACCTGGAGCTTTATTTATCTTAATATTCTTCAGTCGCCTTTGGACTTCTTCCTCTGACAACCAAGTATTAATTAATGGCATGGTTTCATTTCCATTTTTATGTATTACTCCTGCTATTTGTTCCTCTCTGGTAAATACTGAAGAAAAGAAAGTGTTTAATACCTCTGCTTTTTCCTTAGTATCATTTATCAATTCACCCATCTCACTTTCTAGGGGTCCTATATTATCTTTTTTAATCCTTTTGCCATTTATATACTTAAAAAACTTTTTGGGGTTTGTCTTACTTTCTTTTGCAACGTGCCTTTCATTTTCTAATTTAGCCAATCTAATTTCCTTTTTGCATGTTTTATTACATTCCTTGTACCCACGGAAGGACTCCTCTGACCCTTCAGACTTAAACAATTTAAATGCACGCTTCTTTCTTTGCATTTCTTCCCTTACCTTTTTATTTAGCCACATTGGTTTAGACTTAATTATTTTACATTTATTTCCCATAGGAATGAACTTATACGTGTATGTTTCCAACAACATTTTAAAGACAGCCCACTTTTCTTCCGTATTTTTTCCTTCAAAGGCTTTGTCCCAGTCTATGCTCTTTATAGACTCATTTAGCATATTAAAATTTGCTTTTCTAAAGTTTAAAGTCCTAGTTGATCCCTTATACCGTTGTTTCTGGAAACTAATTTCAAATGAGACCATATTATGATCACTGTTTCCCAAGTGCTCCTTTACTTGAATATTTGATATTACATCTACATTGTTTGTTATTACTAGGTCCAGTATAGTCTGGTTCCTAGTTGGTTCCTCTACTAATTGGGACTTGTAATGGTCTTTTAGCATGCTCAGAATCCTATTTCCCCTAGCTGTATCGCAGGTCTCAGTACTCCAATCAATGTCCGGATAATTAAAATCCCCCATAATTAAAATTTGACCTAATTGTGTAGCCTTTTCAATTTGCTGTAGAAGTTGGGCTTCCTCAATCGTACTAATATCTGGCGTTTTATAGCATATCCCTATCAGAAACTTCTCTAAACTTTTTTCTCCGCTGGATATTTCCACCCACAATGCCTCTATATTATCACCAATATTCTCGTATATAACTTCCTGAATACTTGGTTTTAATTCTGGCTTAATATAAAGACATACTCCTCCTCCCCTTTTATTTACCCTATCCCTCCTGAAGAGAGAATAGCCTTCCAAGTTGACTGCCCAGCAGGGCCGGACTGGCCATCTGGCACTTCTGGCAAATGCCAGAAGGGCCGATGGCTATATGGGCCGGCCCGACTCCCCCTGTCTTCTTGGTGGCTGGCAGAGGTGGCTGGTTCAGGAACCAGCCACCTCTGCTGCGCTCTCCCTAGCTCCCTCCCCCGTTATGCTGTGCAGCCAGTTACACTGGTGAGTTTCCTGTTTTTTTTTATTTTTTTAATTTTTTTACTGAAGAGGGGGGGGGTGTGCCGCGATTTCTGGGGGGTGCCGCGATTTTCGGGGGAACGCGGAGGTGCCGCGATTTCCGGGGGGTGCCCGTGATTTTCGGGGGGGGGGGTCGCGGGGGTGCCGTGATTTCCGGGGGGTGCCCGCGATTTTCGGGGGGGGAGGTCGCGGGGGTGAGAGCCAGGGGGTGCTGGGAAAGGGGATGAGAGAGCCGAAGGGGGTGCTGGGAAAGGGGATGAGAGCCAGGGGGTGCTGGGAGAGGGGGTGAGAGAGCCGATGGGGGTGCTGGGAAAGGGGGTGAGAGAGCGAAAGGGGGTGAGAGCCAGGGGGTGCTGGGAGAGGGGGTGAGAGAGCCGAAGGGGGTGCTGGGAAAGGGGATGAGAGCCAGGGGGTGCTGGGAGAGGGGGTGAGAGAGCCGAAGGGGGTGCTGGGAAAGGAGGTGAGAGAGCCGAAGGGGGTGCTGGGAAAGGGGGTGAGAGAGCTGAAGGGGGTGCTGAGAGAGGGGGTGAGAGCCAGGGGGTGCTGGGAGAGTGGGTGAGAGAGCCGAAGGGGGTGCTGGGAAAGTAGGTGAGAGAGCCGAAGGGGGTGCTGGGAAAGGGGGTGAGAGAGCTGAAGGGGGTGCTGGGAGAGGGGGTGAGAGCCAGGGGGTGCTGGGAGAGGGGGTGAGAGAGCCGAAGGGGGTGCTGGGAGAGGGGGTGAGAGAGCCGAAGGGGGTGCTGGGAGAGGGGTGAGAGCCAAAGGTGAAGGGGGCGCTGGGAGAGGGGGTGAGAGAGCCAGGGGGAAGGGGGCACTGGGAGAGGGGATGAGAGAGCCAGGGTGGTAGGGGGTGCAGGAAGAGGAGTGAGAGAGCCGGGGGTTAGAGGGTGCAGGAAGACGTGTGAGAGAGCCAGGGGAGTAGGTGGTACAGGAAGATGTGTGAGAGCCAGCGGAGAAGGTGGTGCAGGGGGTTAAGTGAGAGGGACAAAGTAGAAGATGGTGCAGGGGCATAGGTAAAAGAAAGTGTAAAGGGAGAGACATCTTAAGAATGGGAATGTCAGGGATGCAGCCAGCATAAAACACAAGTAGTAATGAAGAATGGAAATGCACAGAGGGGACAAGTGTTAAAAAAAATAAAAAATCAAGCCTTCATACTCCATTCACTTATATTTTCTATACCCCCACTCCTAAATTTCTGCTTCGACCACTGCCCTCTATTCCTGCTCCCGACTGCCTGTGTGAGCTGACAGCTGCTGATCCCTCCTCGCCCAGCGCGCCCAGTAGAAGAACAGAACAAAGGATGCCATAATCAGGTAAGTTCATATATTTTCTCGTGTGCAATATGTTTTTAACCATCCTTTCTTGAACTGGGGACACTACAGCGTATCCAATAATGTTTAACACTATGTATTGCTCATTATTGCGCTGTAATGTTTTTTGCATATTTATCTGTACAGAGATTTTTAATTAAGAGGAAAAAACATTGCTTGTCATAAATTTTATCTGTAATTGTGTCAATATATCTATTTTTGTTTGCATTGTAAATGATGTATTAAGCTGCTCTTGGGACTCACACTCAGTATCTGATATGCTGTACCAATTTTTATTTGTGAATGAGTTTTTATCTGAGCTTTACTAATGATTTGGGGGCACTACTATGGCATAATGTTATTTGGGGTCACTATTGTGCCATAATATGATTTGGAGGCACTGTTGTGACATAATATGATTTGTGGGCACTACTGTATGGTATATATTTTGGGGGCACTACTATGCCATAATATGATTTGTGGGCACTTCTGCATGACCAAATATGAATTGAGGGTAATACTATGTGGCATAATATGACCTTGGGGCACTACGATGTGGCATAATATGAACTGGGCACACTACGGTGTGGCATCATATGAACTTCTGCCAAAGGCAAGTCTTTCATTGTTGAATATGACGGGAGCCCAAAGAAGTTGCTGTATCGGGGCCCAAAATTTCTCTTGTCAGCCCTGCCTGTGAGTCAAGGGGGTAGACGCAGGTAAATAGGCAGGTAAATAATCTAAATGTTTCCTATCTAAGCAAACTGATGGATCACATCCAATTATATTCTCACCCACCTCCTCTATCCCCCTTAATTTATATACTGTGTTATTTAAAATGAATAGAAAAGATGCATATCCAATTACTGTAGTAAAACAAAAATATTTTTCTCTGACATTTTGCTGTAGATGGAAATACTTTTAATGCGGCCGTGTGGGGTCAACTGATCATTCGATAGTTATGTTTTTTTTAGATATATGTTAGTTTTATTTCATGTGGAATGATTCATGAAAATTCTGCCATTACTATTTAATTGAGGGAAAAGGGTACCTGTTATCTATATGTGTGTGTAAGTACTCTGTTCGTTGTTGCTATTTTGTGGGAGATTTGAAAAAAGCAAAACATTGTTTCCTACAGTGGCGTCTGTATAATTGGTGGTATTGCTGTAGTATGGGGTGGCGTGCTGGTGGCAATGTTGTAGTGTGTTTGGTGCTTAGTATTGCTAATAAGTAGGAGAGGGTATTGCTATAATGTGGGGGGTCATGCTGGACGCTGTAATGTGGGGGGTCATGCTGGACGCTGTAATGTGGGGGGTGATGCCGGACGCTGTAATGTAGGGGGTGATGCTGGATGCTGTAATGTGGGGGGTGATGCCGGTTGCTGTAATGTGGGGGGTGATTGATGTAGTATGAGTGTGTGTGGGGGGTTATTTATTGCTGTAATTTGGGTACTAATAATGTAATGTCATAGTGTTTATTGATGTAATTGGGATGCTAATAATTTAATATTGAGGGTCATTAGGAGAAATAAATACCCCCCCCACACACACACTCATACTACATCATGTTGTACTGCACCAGCATCAGTGTGCAACAATATAGTGCATGGAGCCCACAACACGTGGGCCTGTGTGCTTTAAATGCCAGGGCTGATTTTTAGTCCCAGTCCGGCCCTGCTGCCCAGTCATGTGTATCATCCCACCAGGTCTCCGTAATACCTATAATATCATACTGCTCATTCATTGCTACTAGTTCTAACTCCCCCATTTTACCTGTCAGGCTTCTTGCATTTGCAAGCATACACTTAATTCTTGGAGAAATTATGGCCACTGGGGGACTTTATAACATATGGTGCACCTGCTGAAAAATATCCTTTTGGAAAAAAGTTCCACAAAATTGAATGCTAGGAGCACCCATTTTCAAAGACCCCAGGTCTTCCCTCCTCTGATATCTACCACAAGGACAGTATCTCATATTCTGGCAGCAGCAAAATGCCTTATGGTCAGGTACTAGTAGCCATCTCCCGCCATGACATTCCCGGCAATCAGTACAAACATGATCTACACTCTATACTTGATCCAGGTCCTCATAGCTCCCTTTTCAGATCGATCTATAATAAAGTACCTACTAGTACTTCTGCCACTATTATTATCACAGTTATCATTAGAAACACTGCTAACCCATACCCTGCCCCCTTCTCTTAACACCCATGTCCACCTTCTAAAATATATCATCCTATTATTCCTATTATTACAGATTTTTTTTCCTATTACTGTATTCAGAATATATTACTGTATTTTAACAACAAATTCACTAAAATAGAACTATCTGCCTAAAATGGAATTGTCACACACTAAATAAGTTGGGATATTTGTTCATCTCTAATGAGAGAAAAAAAAAGTCACGGACTAGATGTGGGACATTACATCTAACGGAAGTTCAAGAAAATGCATGTAGAACTTTAATCAAAGTATAATGCATGCAGGACACAAACTTCCAGATGCAGAATGCCTAATAAATGGTAATGTACTGTCTATATCAACTGAGGAAAAAGACCCAGGAGATCTAATTTCACATGAGAACTGTAATAAAACACAGGAAAAAGTCAGAAGAATACTTAGTTGTATAAGAAAGGTATAAGAAGCCGGCAAGGGATGGTTATATTACAGCTTATAGGTCTCTAGTGAGACCTTACCTTGAGTGCCGTGTGCAGTTTTCTACATCCTATCTCCAAAAGCACATTAACAAATTAGAAATAATTCAGGTAACAATGCTAGTATCTTGGCTACATAAGAAAACTTGCCAGTTATTTTATTGAGTACAACATGTACAGTTTTGACAAGACCAGAAATGATATATTAAAAAATGACAATATATCAAAATGAGAAATAATATTCCAAATGTAATCTCCCCTTCCAAATAAAAGCAAACAGAACCAAGAGTGAAATAAAGACTATTTCTTGCTGTGAATGTTCTTATTCACAAATGCTGTACTTAAAGACACTTAATAAGTGGTCCAAACCGTACTCTTGGGGATCCCCCACAGTCTGGTAAATGGAACAATTTACAATATTGTGCCAATAGTTCTATTTTTGGAAAATCAATTTCCTCATATTTATTTAATTCTTAAAACACAAAAGATGCTTAAAAATGTTTAAGGGTATAACAAGTTATTTATAACTTATATTTGTTGAATGTTATTTTGAAACAGAATTTGTTATTTAAAAACAGAATTTTCAAAGGCATATTTTAATTGACATTTTGATAATATTGCACAAATTTTGAAACATTTTTAAACCTGACCTCGAAATCTGATTTTACATTAAGAAAACACTGATATTTTGAGAAAATTGTTGAAATGTTTCTCTACTTACCATTGGTAACAGCAGAGAAAGCAAATTGCAGAAAGAAATGTAAACTTGTAGGCTACTCTCTTTCTTAGGTGATATTAAAATGTTTGAATGTTGTTTTGGGGAAATGTTCACAATATTGTAGGTTACGTTTGCGAGAGTTTTTCATATTTAGAAACTGAGACTTGCAAAACAAATCCTATTGCTAAACCCATCTAATATGATGGTGTATACTCCAAAAAAAATAATCCTTGCTTTGGGGAATGTAAAGGGGAAGAGGAAAATCAGAGCTGTTAATTTAGCTCTTTATTTCAAGGTTCTGGTAGGTAAAGCTTCTACTTTAAGTTTACTTCTATAGTATAGGAATCATTCCGCTGCTGCATCTGGCAAACTGCATTACTTTTAAAGGATTTGCCACCCTCTTAATATCAAATACAGTCGGCCTGGGAGATTTGAAAGAGGGCTTCTTGTCCAGAATGCAATTGGCTAGCTTTGACTTCAGTCTAATCATGTATTGCCTGTTTCCAAGATGTCATACCAACCCTTCAAATCTTTCATGGTTCAAAAGGTGACATGAACCTTTAATCAAGCATGTCAGTGCTATTCAAGTATGTACATGAACCAGGGCCGCATCAATATTATGACTATGTGCCCACAGGCAAACACTATTTAAAAAATTATGTAGTACTGCAATGTATTGACGTTCGCAAAGAAGATGGGGACCACCATAAGACCTTGACCTTGGAGTGCAGCATCCAGTGAGCAGACATCCATTTGGTATGATTTGATCAAAGCCAGCATAAAGAATGATCCGGCTGAGCTGCCACTCAGGGGCAAAGCATGCTCGGAGTGCCGTAACACCTCTACTCAGTGTAACAGAGAGGTGGCCATTTTCTTGCAGTGCACCTCTTCCTAGTAAATACCTCAGTGTAATTTAAGGAATATCATGTATACAGTATAGATCTAGAGCTGAATCTCAATCTTATATTCTGCTTGCAGTTCTCACTAGCCAGTTATCTTTATGAAATACTTGGGAGAAGTATAAGCAAAACATACCTCCCAACATTTGAGCTTTCTAAATTAGTACAAAGCACGCCCCTCTGAAAAGAGTCGTGGTCATGTTACATTAATGGGTGGTTCTAGCACTTCCGAAACACTAGGCTGTCCCCAGCAGCTCTACATTCCTCTGGAGACCCCTCTCCATTGCTGCTGGCACCCATTCACCAGTGCTCTGTCTCAATAGATGTTGGAAGGTAATGGAGTATGTACCAATAATTAATATTGGGGCTGAATATTACTTTGAAATATTCTACAGAAAATAAAAAAGAACAAATTTAAATTGGTGGAATATCGCAAAACAGGAATAATGATAAAAACATAGGCACAGCCCAACTCTTGACACTCTTAATTTGTGATTGAAAACCACATGAAAAAATTTCCAAAGTAGATTCAGCTCACATGATAAATAATGAAATAGCAAATAGTGAATGTACCTAGGCTCTAACACCCAAATGGCACAGCTATGTGTGCATTGAATCTTCAAAAGAAAAAATCAGGGTGTAAATGAGAAACAATTTCCATACAATAAAGATTGTACTTATCCGTTTCTCCAGCCTACAGAGTAAGATGTGTTAAATAACTGTCTGTCGGTACGTCCAATGACATACAACTTGGACCACCTGGAGCTGTGCACTGAGTAAAAAGCCACGAGGTTTAATGACCACCTCACACCAAAAAAGTAGCAAACAGCCTGACACGTTTCTCGGCACAAAGCAAGCCGTTTCATCAGAAGCATCATTTTAATATATATGTATCACATACTTTTATTAATATGTATTTCGCTTGAGAGAGGTTATGTAGTGTATTATTAAGAAGCTTATTTTTTAAGATCTGTTATTTTATCTTATTTTTCAAGATTGACTTAGATTGGTTTGTAGAACATTATTGATTAGAACCACTCCCTGTTTCCTCATTTGTTAGTAGCAATTTTATTGTACACCACCTGTGGCGCAGTTGCGGTTATTATAGTGTGATATAAATTTGAGACTGTTTACTATGAACGCTTACAGGTTAAGCACATATAGATTTTAGTGGTAGGCTTTAAGATTTTTAAATCCGCAGCACTATTGATTTTATTACTTAGCATGTGATTGAATCTCTATTTTAGTAACATATGTGAAGTTAAGATCAATGATCATTTATGAATGGGGGGCGGGCCCATCTTCATCACGCTCCATTACCATGTCATTAAATAGAATGCTCTTGAAAAAGTTTGGTAAGGAATGAAACCCGTTGAGCCAACTATACAACCTCTTTCGGCATTTGCTGGACTGTCTTAGCCAAGATCACTGACTTCAACTTACATGTAAGTGTCTATTATTTATTATCTCAATAAAGTTTCTACTTTTCTGACACACCTGGTTTTTAATTACACATGCTCCATGACGTGATTGAGATAAGCGTAATAGAGAGCCTATAGTCTGGGGACAAATAGCGGAGTAAAGGTTTATACATCGGGAGATCACATACGTAGAGACGCCGAGCCAGGACTCCCATGGTGGCAACCGGAGCTTGCAGGAACAATAACATTGCAAACCAACCACACAGAGAAGGACCTGACCGTTGAAACTATACAGCATCCGGCGATGAGCTTATGGACATGTTTGTGTTACGAGCCACGGCGGCTCCGGGCACCGCTGTCATCATCACGACCGGGACGTCGCTTCCGGCGTGTCCCGGCCGTTGCAGCGGTCGGGACGCTCTTGCGGTGCAGCGCTGCGTCCCGGCATTCAGGGTAGCCGGGCGCGAGCGCTAGTTAAAGTTTAGCCAGGTGGCTAATTACAGGACCTGCCCTCAGTCACTTTTTCATTGGCCAGTGCACATTTATAAGGTAGGGAGGGGCAATCCTCCCCTGCCGGTTATAGTCCCTGCTACTTGCATGCTACCCTGCTGTATTCTATTTCATTGCTTGCTAATTCCTCGTTTGATTATCGTTGCTGACCCTTGCCTGGATATTGACTTTGTGGATTGCCTGTGACCCTTGACCTTTTTGCCTGGATTCTGACTCCTCGTATTTGCCTGTGACCCTGATCCCTTAGCCTGGACCTCAACACTGCAATATTGCCTGTGACCTTTAGACCTCTGGCCTGGACCTAGATGCTGTAGTTGCCGGCTACCTATATACCTTGCCGGGACTTTCACTCCACCTCTGTGTTACACCTGCGCTACGTTCCCAGGTATCAGCTCCTACTACTAGAGTACAAGACCTGGGGCATCAGAGTACCTGTGAGCGCATCTAGCTCTACAGGAAAAGCGGTTCCTAAAGGTGAAGACCTCTGAAGCAGTTCTAGGAGTTGATGCCTGGGGGCTTGAGCCGTAACAGTTTGACAGCTGCCGCAACTAGAGATGTGAACACTGCCAGAATACTGATTTTTCTTCAGTATCCACAGCATAAGGGGATATGTGAGTACCACACTACATTGCCCCACGCCATCCCACACCAGTCTGATTAGCCCTTTCATCTTGCACATTTAATTGACAATATTAAATGACATGCATCGGAAGTTCCATTAACTTATACAGGTCTAGATTGTATACATATTATCAATTGAGAAAAAGAGATAGCGATTTTAGATACAAACTTTTAAAACAAACAGTTGGATTTATCTATTTATTGCCTTGTATGTACATCATTTATACCATTGACACTATCCTGATTGAGCGCTGAAAGCTTTTTCTTTTGCTATTCATTTTATTGTGCAGCTTTGTGTCTAGTGTATGTTTGTCAACTCTGTTCGCAACTGTACAATTTATTTTAATATAATGGCCATAATAAATCAATTGAAAACTTGTGGTGCTTTGCTTTTCACTATGGCAAGGACACTGCAAAGACAGACCCGGAGGGACGAAGAACAAAAAATCGGACTTGTTGGGCCAAGGAGTGGTTCCAGAGGAGAGACTCTTTTTCACCCATGCCCCTGCTACATTAGATACAGGACAACAACCCAGATAACGTCAGGAATTTTCTGCAGATGAATAATCCCACATTTCAGGAACTGCTCCAGCGTTTGTCACCCCACTCATCCAGGAGGACACTCATTTAAGGAGACCCTATCTGCAGAGCAGAGACTAGGTGCTACCCTACGATTTTTGGCCATAGGAAGACCACTTACAAAACAATATTTGTATATGGTTTCTATGTTTCCAGGGCCCTGCAGTGTAAATAATATCCTCTGTAGGTACTAATTTTTTCCCTATAAGGGTCTTCTTTACTATTTGTAGCATTCCATTCCATTTAATAGCACCAAAGTTTGTCCCTTTGGGAAGTTAGTTGTTTTACATAGGAAGATCTCAAATACAGCACAGCAACTACACTGTAAACTCTGGATTTGATCATGTGTGAGACCTGTGAGTTTTGTGCAAAATTTCTGCATGGACAATATAAGAAGGTTAGTGAAAGAAATAGTCTGATTTTAAACAAATGTTTTTTTTTTACTAATATAGCAAGTGAACATATTAAAAACAACACAAACAATACATTGCAACAATATTTCTCTTACAGTTTCCTGTTACAATAGAGGAATGGCAACTCATTGCGCAAGATTTTGAAATACTTTGGAATTTCCCAAATTATGGCAGTGCCATAGATTGCAAATATGAAAATTATTCCACCTTCAAACAGTGGCTCCTATTACTACAACTATAAAGGATTCTTCAGCATTATTCTGATGGCAATAGTGGATGCCAACTATGAATTCCTATTCGTGGACATTGGTAAAAATGGAAAAGTGTCAGATGACGGGGCATTGGAGCAGACGCCTTTCCATGACACTTAAAAACAATGCACTGAATTTGCCCCCAAACTGCGAGACACAATTTGGACAAAATTTTGCTTTTGTAACTGATGAAGCCTTTGCTCTGCACACCAATGTATTAAAACCTTATCCTCAAAGAAATCTCACAAAAGATAGGACGATATTGAATTATAGATTGTTAAAAGCGAGACGAGTTGTGGAAAATGCTTTTGGTATATTGAGAAACAGATTTTGAATTTTCCATTGCCGCCATAAATCTGCGCCTAGACAAAGTAAACAAGGTGGTGATGACTTCTTGTGTCCTACACAACTTTCTTAGGTGTACACAGTGCACCTAGCAATATGGAGAGCACTTTAGAAGCTGTGGAAGTGGTAGGGTTGACACCACTGGAGTCTTCCCAGGAGAGAAATGCCAGCCACATGGCAAAGTTAAATAGGAAGGCTTTTTTAGAATATTTTACTGGTGATGGTGCTGTGTCGTGGCAGACTAACATTTTGTAATGTATGCACATTCATATTGTATGTTATATTGAATAACATTCATTGTCAACGACATGGAAAAATAAATAAATTACGAATTAACAATGCTGTAAGTTTACTTACTATGCCACTTGCCAGTATGTTGTCTATATCTAGAATGTCAGGTGAGGAACTACTCTCCGTCTCTATTTTGCAGGTAGACTGTATTGCTATTGCTATTTCGTCATCACAGACGAAACGCAGGAGGTCACAATACAACTTCTTGGGAACCTAAACATCTTCAGCCCCTGATCTTTTGGAGGCCTCCAACTTATCAAGTTCCTTTTTGAAGACAGTCCTTATGTTCAGAATCTTCCCCTTGAGCCACTCTCCAGTTGCCCCTGGATAATGGGGAAGGCTCACATTCACCATTTCATTTAAAGCCAAGCTCCTCTTCTACCTGTTGCAGTACTCTTTTGATTTTGTTTTCCACAAATAGGTATGGGACCTGTAGGCCTCAATTAAATCCTTCATGAGCTCTACAGTTTTGTCAGATGTCATCTTAAATGTTTTCCTAAGAAAAACAAAAACACATTTCTTGTCATATGTACATACACACCCAAAAGACTACACAAACGTTCACCAATAATGCTGCGCTCTGCAGCGACAGCTTCCATGATAGGTCCATACCGACTGTGAACGCCAATGTCTGCATATAAAATTGTAGAGGAGCCAGTCTATTGCCAGCGGTATGTAAAAAATGGCGGATGAACCGGTGAAAGAAAGAAGTGATGGAGGAGTGGAGGGATATGGAGAAGAAGAAGTAACGCATTTGGAGGAGGTTAAAAAAGCCAAGCCAATAAATCTAAGGGTTATGGAGATGATAGTGAGAGTGCTGGACCAGCACGACTATAAATGTCAGGAGAAGACATAGTGAAAGTCAATCACCAAAAGGAACCAATTATGCAGAAGCTCCTAAATCTGCTACTCGAAAAACTTGGTAAAAAAAAAAAAACAAAGCTCCAGATTCAGAAAAGGTGGTCAGAACTAAAGAACAAGGAGCAAAGAAAGTTGAAGAGAATCCGAACAAACATATAAATAAGTGAATATTAAAAGCGGTTATTAAAACTTTGTAAAACTAGTTAGCAAACAGTGTTAGCAATCAATGGTAACAATAACAATTAGCATAATTAGTAAAAATGTTACATCTGTTTACAGAAAGAAAAATGCACAATGAAGTGCGCTGCGTAGCTACACAGAAAATTAAAATGGAAGATGCTGTAGCAACTAGAAAAACAGAAACCACTGACATAGAAATTGCAGAAATAAAAGAGGAACCAAAATAAGGTAATAAAGCTTTGTTAAAAAGGTTTGGCATGGACGAGCACAGCAGCATGCCTGCCCAGACTCAGGAGGGACATCAGCAAATAGTGATTTCAAGCAGTGTCTAAGATGAGCAAATGGTAGTAGTCTCATTGTTAGAAATAATGTTGTGTTCCGTTTTTTCAATAAATATAACTAAAATAATTTTCCTTTCTTCATTTATATGCCATTGTCATTTCTGACAAACGTTCGGAAGGAAAGAATGACAGTGATTGGACTGCAAATGCAGTACCATTTGGGAACTATGCTGGTTGCAGTAATATAGATAAATAAGGGGATAAGAAATTCTATATCCCTTGAGTATACTTTGCATGCGTTCTGTAGAGTGGATATTTAGGGAAATCCTTAATATAATTAAGAGTAACTATTGACAGTTAATTTATATTTTTTAGGGTTGGGAGATAGCTGGAATATGCAAACATACTGTGGGTGTATGTATGAAAGAGTGACACCAACATATATACACAATTGAACATTTTATTAATACAATATAATTGTCAAAAGTGAATAATATTTACAAATCTTATCAGAGTTATACATGTGTTACGATCCTGACGCAACTCTCTCATATGAATCCCGGCCGTCACTATGACGTCCGGAACGTCACTTCCGGGTGTCGTCCTGGCCATTGCCTAGGCAACGGTCGGGACGCTGTTATAGGCAGCGCCGCGTCCGTGCGCAATTAGGCCAGGTGCCATCTATCATCAGCCACCTGTGGCTGCTTTCTAGTACCTGCTCCCATTGGCCAGCATCTGTTTATAAGGTAGGGAGGGCTTAGCCTCCCTGCTGGTTATAGTTCCAGTTTTCTGTGTTTCTAGCCTGCTACTGTGCCTGAAACTTGTATATCTATTGGACTACCCGTGTAAGACCTTTTGCCTGTTAGTTTGGATTTGGATTCTTGTCTGCTGCCAGCCCTGACCTCTTGCCTGACCTTGACCACGATACGTGCTTCGGACCTCGACTTCGGCTTGTTTCCTAACCTCGCTAAATCCAGCACCCCGCTACTCTGCACTATGGTACATTCATACACCTGTACTACTGTGAGTATAAGACCTGGGGGCATCCGAGTACCTGTGAGCATAACGAGCTCTACGGAAAAGGTGGCTGCTATAGGTGAAGAACTCCCCACTTGGTTCTACAGGTTGATGATAAGACCGTTAGTCGTAACATTATAACCGGCCAGTGAAGAGTGAAAACTGTTCCATGGATGAAAGCAGGATAAATCTTTCTCCAGAGCAAGTTTTGGCGGGCCAAATCCAAACGCTATCTCAGGTGGTACAAGGCCTGTCGCATCGGTTGTCTGCCAAGAGGAAACTGCCAGAGCTTCGCAAGCCCAGCAAGCTCCCTTGGCTGTTACTGCAGAACCTAAATTGAACCTGCCAGATCGGTTCTCCGGAGATAGAACCCTATTTCGCAACTTTGTGGAAAGTTGTAAACTGTACTTCTGCCTTTGGCCTCGCTCATCTGGATCATTATATCCCTTCTGCAGGGTGATCCGCAATCCTGGGCATTCAGCCTTGGTCCCACAAGTACTCCGCTACAGTCCGCTGATGCGTTAATTGATGCACTAGGACTGCTCTATGATGATCCGGACAGAGTTGCCTCAGCTGAATCACATCTCAGGGCCCTGAAACAGGGTCGTCGCTCTGCTGAGGAATATTGTGTGGAGTTCAGGCGCTGCTCCACAGACAGCGAGTGGAATGATCCTGCACTCCGGAGCTTCGTTTTGGGCCTTTCTGAACAGATAAAGGACTCCCTCGTGCAATACCCAATTCCAGCTACACTGGAGAGTCTAATGCAATGGGTCATTAAAATTGACCGCAGATACAAGGAGAGGAAAGCTGAGAGGGATATTACTGTTTCCCCGTGCTCTTTTCTGACTCCTCCTATTGCACCTTTTGAAGCCGCTGAGACCATGCAGCTAGGTGCTTATCGTCTCACTTCGGAGGAGAAAATCCGGAGACGTACTTTAGGCATTTGTCTATATTGTTGCAACAGAGGCTACCTCCTTGGAAGCTGTCCCAACAGTCCAGACAAGTCGGGAAAAGAACAGGCCTAGAGAACGTGGAAGAGTTTTGTCTAGGCCTGCAAATTATATCTTCTAAAAATGCACTCCTGGTTCCTGTGGTGATTTCCTTTGATGCACAATCTACTCCTGTCTCTGCCTTCTTAGACAGTGGCGCCGCTGGAAATTTTCTGGATCTGGACTTTGCCCATTCCTTGGGAATTCCTACAATTAAGCTTGAATCGCCTATCACTGTCTTGGCCTGGATGAAGATCATTTACCAGGCGGGAAAGTATGTTCACAGACACCACTGTTACAACTCACCGTGGGGGCGCTACATTCTGAAGCCTTGTCCTTTTATCTTAAGTGTTCTTCCATTCCGGTGATCCTGGGACATCCTTGGCTGCAGCTCCACAATCCTGTCATTGATTGGAATAAGGGAGACATCATTCACTGGAGTCTTTCTTGTTCCTCATCCTGCTTATCTGTGCCTGTTCATCTGCTCCAGGTCTCTCTGGATCAGCTTCCGCTACCCTACCATGAGTTTCGAGATGTATTCTCTAAACAGAAGACTGACACGTTACCTCCTCATCGTGACTATGATTGTGCTATTGACCTAGTTCCTGATTCTAAACTCCCAAAAGGGAGATTGTACTCCCTCTCGATTCCTGAAACTCAGGCCATGGAGGAGTATATTCAGGAGAATCTTAAAAATGGGTTTTTTATGCCTTCTAAATCCCCGGTAGGAGCCGGGGTCTTCTTTGTGTCTAAAAAGGACGATTCTCTTCGACCCTGTATTGACTTCCGTGGGTTAAATAAAATCACCATCAGAAATACGTACCCACTTCCACTCATATCGGTCTTTGTTGATCAACTCAGAAGTGCTTCAGTGTTCACCAAGATTGATCTTTGAGGAGCATACAACCTTATACGGATCAAGGACGGGGATGAATGGAAGACCGCATTCAATACCCACTCAGGCCACTATGAGTACCTGGTCATGCCTTTTGGTTTATGCAACACACCTGCTGTCTTCCAGGATCTAATTAACGATGTTCTACGAGAGTTCCGCCTTCATGTGAAACAAGTCCTTTCTAAACTTCGGCAACATCAACTCTTTGCCAAGCTAGAGAAGTGTGAATTTGAGGTCCAAAAGGTCTCATTTCTAGGATATATCATCTCCCCGGATGGCTTCTTCATGGATCCCAGCAAGGTCCAAGCAGTCTTAAATTGGGTACGCACAACCAATCTGAAGGCCATACAAAGATTCTTGGGTTTTGCAAATTATTACCGGAGATTTATTCATTCGTTCTCTGACATGGTAGCTCCTCTTACTGCCCTAACCCATAAAGGGGCTGATGCCGCTAATTGGACCTCTGATGCTATAGCCTCTTTTGAAGTCCTGAAGTCTGTCTTTGCCTCTGCTCCAGTCTTAAGACATCCCAATCCTAAATTGCCGTTCGTCATCGAAGTGAATGCCTCTGATAGAGGTGCTGGTGCTGTCCTGTCCCAGAAGGATCCTCGGGATCATAAATTGCACCCTTGTGCTTACTTCTCACAGAAATTCTCTGCTGCTGAAAGAAATTATGATGTGGTTAATCGAGAACTTTTAGCTATTAAGTGGGCGTTTGAGGAATGGCGACACTGGCTGGAGGGTGCTGTTCATGTTATCTCTGTGCTCACAGATCACAAAAATTTGTTGTTTATTGAATGTCTAAATTCCAGACAAGCACGCTGGGCCTTGTTTTTTACCTGCTTCAAGTTTATTATTTCTTACAGACCAGGTTCCAAGAATGTTAAAGCGGACACATTCTCCCGCAGCTTTGTGTCCTCTCATGCTCCTTCCGCTGTTCTGCTCCTTATTGTTCCCTCATCCTCTATTCATTCAGGATTGTCCCAGGATTTGGGTGCTGCTCTCCACCATTTCCAAAGAATCGCTCTTCCTGAGACTCCTTCGAATAAATTGTTTGCACCTGTCCATCTCAGGAAGGTTGTACTATCTGAGGCTCATGACAACAAGATTGCCGGACATCCTAGAGTTTTAAAAACCATTGAAGTCCTCCTGTGCACAGTTTGGTGGCCCTCTTTGACCGCTGATGTTAAAGAGTTTGTGCTCTCATGTAGAGATTCTGCTAGAACCAAGACTACCAGCAGCTCTCCGTCGGGTCAACTTATGCTGTTGTCTACTCCAAGTAAACCGTGGTCACATCTGTCTATGGACTTAATTGTAGATTTACCTTGGTCATCCGGTCACAATACAATCTGGGTGGTGGTAGATCACTTTAGCAAGATGGCCCACTTCATCACTTTGGCAGGTCTACCCAATGCCCAAACTCTGGCATCATTATTCATTCACCATATTTCCGTCTCCACGGTCTGCCTGAAGATATTGTTTCTGATCGTGGGTCTCAGTTCATCGCTCAGTTTTGGAGGTCTTTCTGCAACCACCTTGGCATCAAAATCAGTCTGTCTTCTGCCTACCACCCACAGTCAAATGGACAAACAGAAAGAAACAATCAGTCATTGGAACAATTCTTCCGATTATATATTTCCAAATTTCATGACAATTGGTCTTTTTTACTTCTGTGGGCCGAATTTGCCTATAATATTTAATAATTTAATAATTTTCCACCCGCACATCTCCATTCATTTGCAACTATGTCCTTCATCCCAGGTCTAATTCTCTTGCTTCCATCAACCCTTCTGGTTCTCCTGGGCTGCGCCAAACAGCCTCCCGTCTCAGAATTATTTGGAAGAAGGTCCATTCCGCCCTGCTTCAGGCCTCTGCTCGGTCAAAAGTTTTGCAGATCGTCATCGCAGGAACTGTTCTCTTAAGGTGGGAGACAAAGTCTGGTTGTCCACCCAGAATATTAGGCTCAAACAACCCTGCAAGAAATTGGGATCTAGGTTCATTGGACCTTTTTCTATTGTAAAAAAAAGTTAATCCTGTTGCCTTCAGGCTGAAGATTCCACCTTCTTTGAGAATTCCTAATACATTCCACTGTTCCCTCCTGAAACCTGTTGTCTCGTCCTCCAAGTTTGAGACGCCGGAACAATCCAAACCTCGACCACTGTCACTCACCGGACCGTGAGTGCCTCTGCGCTGGTGTGTCGTTCTCTAGCCTTCCTGCCGGCGTCTGTCCTGAGCCGCGGCCGTCCGCCATCTTGATGGACTGCGCATGCGCAGCATCCAAGAACTTATGACCTTTTGCTTTTAATCTTATTGGTGGATCAGGCACCTCTCCCTATTTAAGGCACCTGTGCTCATTACATCGTTGCCTGATCTTGTGTCTCATTCCCTGTGAGTCTCTGAAGGTGTCTCCTGTGTCGTGCTAGTGTCTTCAGCTTCCTGCTGATTACCTGCTCTACTCATCGGGGGTTCCCATACCCGCTACTGATTCCTGTATCCTGCTCGTGTCCTCAGCTGGCTTCTGGATTACCTGCTCTGCTCATCAGCGGTTCTCATACCCGCTACAGACTCCTGTCCTCAGCTGGCTTCTGGATTACCTGCTCTGCTCACCTGCGGTTCCCATACCCGCTACAGCTGTTCAGTGCTCCTGCTGTACCTGCATATCCTCGTTGGACAAGCTTCTCTACTCATCAGCGGTATGCTTACTTGTTATTGACTATCAGTTGTTACCTTGCATATCCGCTTAGGACAAGCTTCTCTACTCAGCAGCGGTATCCATACCCGTTACAGACTATTAGTAGTTACGCTGCATATCTGTTTGAAACAAGCTTCTCTACTTAGCAGCGATATGCATACCTGTGATTGACTATCAGTTATTATCCCGCATATCCTCTTTGTACAAGCCTCTCAACTGAGCAGCGGTATACATACCGTTTTAGACTATTTAGCAGTAACGCTGCATATCTGTTTGGAACAAGTTCCTCTGTGCTCTCATTGTCTTCATACAGTTATTGACTCTTTTCATGCCTCCACTTATCCACACCTGAACAAGTCCTCACTTACTAGCAGTGGTACAACTTGCTATACGCAGACCACTGACTTCCCCACTACCTACCTGCACCTGGACAAGTCTTCTCATCACAGCAGTGGTACAACTTGCTATACGCAGACCACTGACTTCCCCGCTACCTACCTGCACCTGGACAAGTCTTCTCATCACAGCAGTGGTACAACTTGCTATACGCAGACCACTGACTTCCCCGCTACCTACCTGAACCTGGACAAGTCTTCCCTTCACAGCAGTGGTACAACTTGCTATCCGCAGACCACTGACTCTCCCGTTACCTTCCTTCACCTGCTCACATCCACTCTGGTCTCCGTGGTTGAAACCTGCCTTTCCACTATAGCTGCAAGTCACTGACTCATCTACCAGTATAGCTGCAAGTCGCTGACTCATCTACCAGAATAGCTGAAAGTCATTGACTATCATCAATTCCATTGGCATCCTCTCTCCATCTGCTGTTATATACATTCCACTATTCACCCTACTTCTAGAGGACCGCTGTGCAAACTCCGCCCCTCTAGTAAGCATAGTCAACTGGTGAAATCCTGGGCAAAACTCCTAGTGCCCGTGACAACCAGTCAACTTACATGGTTCTCATGAATTTATTGTGGAGAAGATTCTCGAATCCAGGAGGGTTCAAGGACAAACCCGTTTTCTGGTGCATTGGAAGGGCTATGGCCCAGAAGAACGCTCTTGGGTCCCTCAGAGATGCCTGCATGCTGACAAACTCCTCAAGGAATTCTTTAAACAGTTCCCTGGAAAACCTGGATGTCGGGGTTCCTTGACCCCCTCCTCAAGGGCGGGGGTACTGTTACGAGCTGTGGCGGTGCTCAGCCGCCACAACACTCTCACATGCGTCCCAGCCGTCACTATGACGACCTGGACGTCACTTCCAGGTATCGTCCCGGCCGTTGCCTAGACGATGTTATAGGTAGTGCCGCGTCCCAGCATTAGGTGCAGCCAGGCGCGTGTGCAATTAGGCCAGTTGCCATCTATCATCAGCCCCCTGTGGCTGATTTTTAGTGCCTGCTCCCATTGGCCAGCATCTGTTTATAAGGCAGGGAGGGCTTAGCCTCCCTGTCGGTTATAGTTCCAGTTTTCTGTGTTCCTAGCCTGCTGCTGTGCCTGAAACCTGTATTTCTATTGGACTTCTCGTGTATGACCTTTTGCCTGTTTGTTTGGACTTGGATTCTTGCCTGTTACCCTGACTCTTGCTTTGTTCCTGGATTATCCCTGTCTGCTGCCAGCCCTGACCTCTTGCCTGACCTTGACCCGATACCTGCTTCGGACCCCGACTTCGGCTTGTTTCCTGACCTCGCTAAACCCAGCACCCCGCTACTCTGCGCTACGGTACGTTCATACACCTGTACTACTGTGAGCATAAGACCTGGAGGCATCCGAGTACCTGTGAGCATAACGAGCTCAACGGGAAAGGCGACTGCTATAGGTGAAGAACTCCCCACCTGGTTCTACAGGTTGATGATAAGACCGTTAGCCGTAACAACATGTGGCAAATAAATGACATGAATAAATGTTAATAAATGAAACTAATTTTGTCACAGTATAAAATCTTATTGTTATTGATTTCACCTACTGGCCTCACCTAGGGGTTGATCAATTTTATACACACTAGTTTCTTTCTAATCACACATTTCTCTCTATGTTATAATATTTCCCCTTTATGGACCAAGGTTTTAATTGTGTGCTCAGGGAATAAATTATGAATTGTTTTTAAGAATACAATTAATTAAGGTGTAAAACCGTGTATTTTATCATTTCTCTAATAGGATAGGAGTGCCTTCTTGTGTCCAATTCTTTTTCTTCTTTACAATGTTTGCTAGTGGGAAGCGCACCCCCTCACCTATACTAATAACGAAATAACAATATAGGGATGAGGATAGACCTGACCCTTGCGGATTTCTTTTTGTTTTTGTTAATGGGAGCAAGCAAACCCCTGGTTAAAAGTTTGCAATATGTAGATAATAAATTACTGACATACAAATAAAACCACTGTTGTGCAAAGGGAGCAGAGTATCACCCCTGCAACTATGCTACTCTAGGACCAGCTGTATGACCCTCACTGAGATCTAGACAAATGTATGTTTGCAGCGACCAGTGCAACAAGAATGATTTAGTTAAATATCCAGAAGAAATATCAGTCACTAACTGTGTAGCATAAAGCAGCATAAAGAATTTAAATGTAAAACTGTTCATCTACACACAAAAAAAATGTGCTTGAAAACAGTGGTTGACTTCTCAAGGACTGGAGAAATAATTTGACTGCTCCGAATTGGCAGTTCTCCAGAGACATATCCTACAGCCTCAACCCTTTGGCTGGGGAGTGGAAGGGAAGGAAAAGGAGGGGTAGGCTTCTTCTGTGGATCAGCTGCTGCAGCAGCAGCAGCAGAGGGTAGGGCTAGCTTTAGGGGAGGGACAGGAGTCAGTAGCAGAGGCTGCATGGTAGTGTGTGCTTTGGTGTTTAGACTGGGAAGCGTCAGTGCTGAAATCATAAGCCTGTTGTATACTGGCTATATGTGATTATATTGTTTCATTGAGGATTTAACAGACTCATTAAAGCAGATTGCTTTTTCTAAAGTGATGGACTGATAGTGTAAAGAAGTTTGTCTGATTTTCTACTCGTTTCTAATTGGGACTTCTCTGGAAGGGTGGATTATATGGATAAAGAGTTGGACATAAAAAGGTAAATCAGTTTTCTTTTAATGCATATTACCTAGCCATACTAAAAGTCATTTATCTTATCGCTCATAGAAAAATAAGACTGATTATGTTGTGAGATGAATGTTCTTGCTGATGAAGAGATAGTGGATCTTAAAGGTGGGGGGATTATTTGGTCTCTAAACTGACAGGTTCTGTCTTGCTCCACTGCAGTCTATATACAGTGCTATTGCTGGAGCTGTAAACTAAAGTGTTTCTTGGAACTGACAGGAAACTATATATAAAGGGAAATCCTAGCGAACACAATAGATGCTTTACAATTGCATTTTCTTTTAAACGAAGACTAATCTTTAGTTCATAGATTCAGTAGCTGCATATTAAACACCCATCACACCCAGTTTCTTGGCAGTAAATTGTTAACTTTCTAAAGGACAACAATTAATACAAATGAATGTAAAAATATTTTTATGTTTGTTTTATTGAAACAAGATTACTTTACAGGCAAGTCCTGCTATAAGTTATCTTGGGACAGGGAGCCCCCTGCACACAATACATGTAACTTGAGTTGTAATTTACTCAACCAGGTATAAAAATGACAATACTGCTGATGCATTAAATGAATAGATTCAGGGAGATTTAATTGCACATTATCTTGTGCATGACATAGTGTAAAGTTATCCATATTCTTTGTAACTAGATTTTCTTAACTCTTTTATAGTTTTAGAATAAACACATTCAGAACTTGCGCTGTGTTTGTGTTCTTCCTGTATTGATAAAACAGTGTAAATTGGTCCAGTTTCAGTCTGTTATCTTGCTGGCTTACAGTAACCCTGAGTCATGTAATCCAAATCTCCTTTGAAGGCAGAGGAGAGACAGGTAATAATTGCAATTGCACTTGAAGATTACGATTACTTCATTTTTATTGTCTATGGCGCTTGTGTGTGAAAGGCAGTTTTACTATGTAAAATGTATGTAAAATATATTAGGTATATAAGCCTACATTCACATTGTATTCTATGCTGAACTTGAATGTTTATCCATTACAAATTAAATTGAAATGAATACACTAGAAGCCCTTTCTAGAAGTTAACGATATGACTCTGGCATTTATCAGCATAAATTGTCTGGTGTCATATGGAGATTGCATGGTTGCGGCTACTGGTGCTAGTGGCATTTACTTTATAATTTCCATTTTAAATATTCAGGATGGAAGATGAAAATCTTGATCAATGATGCATGTTATTCCATGCTGACCTGAGATATGTGATGGATCAAGGTCGCAACATTCATCCTACACTATTCTGTTGATTAATGAATAGGCTTTTTAAGTAATGACTGTTATCAATTTGTATTCCACGTACCATATTTATAAGCAGAATATTTTTTCTGTTTATTTTGCTTATTTGGCTAAGTTACAGGTAGTGTTATCCAATGACACAGTTTCCAATAGTAGCTAAATAATTCAGATTTTTTTTTTAACATACCTACTTTGTTAATACAATGTATACCATGCAATGTTAGAAGGGGTAGCAGTTATGACATCACAAATTTGCAGTAGTGGGCATACGTCTATTAATATGTACAGATAAACCATTGTATTTTAAATCTAAATATGTAAAATATTGAAATGTAAGAATCCTCATTATCCTATTGCTTTTGTGGATGACAGATGAGCAATAACAGGCACAAGCAAACAGAAGTTTCAGAGAAATAGGGAATGTTTCAAATTTAAGAGGGAGGTTCAAATGTCAATGTAGCAGTACTGTAAAGTGACATTCATATTTTTGCTGACAATGCACATTTCAATCACAGAACACATTTCTCAAGTATTGTGCAAAGCATCTGCACAGATGAAATGATGATGAAATTGCTGAATGGGGGGTGCTCTTAATAAAAATAGGCACAGGTGTGCTAATATAGATGTAATGTAACCCTCAAGTTTTCATCTTTATGAATATCAAAATTCTCTTTACATATATAGAAATTGATAAATATATAAAATAATGGCATCTATATTTCACTTTAGTGCACAATCTACTAGCTCCTTGCAACTGACAGAACACAATTTTATTTCAAACACCTTGTATAAGTCAATATTTCCTCCAAACATATTTAAAGGTCCCATAGGAATTATATTTGGAACTATTGTTCTACCCAACGTTTAAAATAAGCATTTCTTTCATGTATTGTTTTATAAGGTTTTTAATATATTTTCTAGTATGTTGAGTCATAATCAACACTATGAAATTCCTATATCTATCGTGTAAAATAAATAATAGTTGTTTAATATGAAAGGTTCTCAAGAAATAATAGTTGTTTAATATGAAAGGTTCTCAAGAGTAATGGGAAACTGTAATGCTGCAATGCTGATTATGTGCATGTTTTATTTCAACTGTCATAAGCATTGCATTGATAGAAGATTTGTAGTCTATTTGCAGTCAGTTGATACAATGTAAGGTCATTTGTTTTAGTATGGTGGCAAAAGTATTTATCAAAACTGGTCTATAGATAAAATTGTCACACATTTGCCTTCAAGTACTGTGCCCCATGATGTTTATTTATAAAAACAGAGAAATGTTTTAGAATTTGCCTTGAACTAAAAAATATCTTACATCTCCACACAATAGCCATTTATATCATTTCCATTTGAACACAGTAGTGTGTGATTGAGTAATTGATAAGCCGGAACTGAGCCAGGGTGTTAAAGGCTGAAGACTGTATGATTTCTCCTTATTGCGCTTACATTCAAAATTCTCCAGGCTCTTGTGCCTGGAAAATACAGCAATCAAGGATCAATAGAGCAATAATTATCTCATTACCAATGGGTGGGATACCTGCTAATCTACTAGTTGTTCAAAGGGTATATAGTTAATTATTGATACCCTTACCACAATTACTGATTTTTGTGTGCAAGTCTGTAAGGCTGGGTACACACTACAGAAAATTTTCTCCTGATGTTATCTATGATGATTTTATCAACAACTGATAAAAAAAAAAAGTCCTGTAAGCATGCCGATTCATGTGTACACGCGTTTCACAAATTTTCTTTCAGATTTTTGCTCTTCATCTGTCATAACGATCTACTGAAAAGATCATGACTCTGTAAACTGTATGGAGATCCTGATCCTGAGTGCATACACACTGCAGAATTGGAACGACATAATTCCATCATTGAACAAGATTTTTAGTTCAGTTAAAAATCAAATGAAATGATATGATGAGCTTTGGAACGATAATCGCTCATCATTATGTTACACACTAATGCAATATCAGGTCGAACAGCCATTTATCGCACAACATCTAGGCTGTATGCACATATGCACAGTTTTGGTTTTCAGCAATGCTGCACGCCAAGCCTTGAGGGGTCTACACAGTCACACAGACATAGGGTGTGCGTGCAGCCTAGTGGTATCTCAATAAGTAGAAGCACCAAGGCCCAATATTTTACCAGTATGTTTTAGGACTGTGGTGTATCTTCCTTATATACTGCATGATTTCACAAAGCTGTAACATATAGTAACAAAGGACAGCATATTATATTACTTCCCAGTATGCAGTGTTACCAAATATGAAAGATCAAAATGGCAAATGGGTTGCATCGGTAGCACTATACCACATAATTTCCCTTCTCAAGCCTATGTCCTCCACCTTAGAAACATTGCCAGGATTAGATCCTCCCTCGCATATAACGCTTCCAAAACTCGTATCCACTCTCTCTTTATCTCCCACATCAACTACTGCAACCCTCTCTTGCCTGGGCTCCCTTTCCACAACCCACTTCAATCTAAACTCAATACTGATTTTCTTCTCTCTGCCTTCTGCTTTTGCTTCCCAGCTTTGTCGAACCCTACAATGGCTACTTATTCACTGTAGCATCCACCCCACCCTCACCTTCAAAGATCTCAGCCTCACCTCTAGCTCACATCCCCAGCCTCATCACACTCCACCCGTGCCTCTCAACACATATGGAACACCCTTTTATGTCCAATTGGGCTTTCCACTAGCCTCCAAAGCTTTAAACACTCTTTAAAAACCAATCAACAAAGCCTACTAGTCTTCTTCTTACCCCCACCATCATTGTACTCACATTCTCACTCACAGACTCTTGTCTCAGCCTCACCCCTTTCAATAGATTGTAATTTTTCAGGAGCAGGGCAATCCTTCCTTATGTCTTCTTGTCTGCTCCAACTATGTCCAATTGTGTGCCCTTGTGTTTTGCCTCCTGCATCTTCTTTACACCACTTGATATTTGCCCTGCCCATTATGTCTTATGCACAGTATTATCCTTCCTGCATGTCTAGTACTCTGTTGGCCCACTATGTCTTTGTTATATGCTTTATTTTCCCAGTGTACGGCACTCCAGATTTTTTTCGTATCTTATATATAAACTATAATAATAATAATAATAATAATAATAATAATAAATGTCAATTTCTTTATTATTATAAACCTTTATTTATATAGCACAAACCTATTACACAGTGTTTTACTGAGAATGGTTAGTTATTCACATCAGTCCCTATCCCAATGAATCTTACAATGTATACTCTGTACCACTAAGAGGAGGGTAGGTACAAGGTACCTGTGCCTAACTTAGGGGCCCAGCAGTGGCACATTGTGGTGGGGGTCGGTAGTGTTCCGGCCCTATCCACAAACAAAGCTAGGCCACATTAAAGGCTGGGCAAAGTGAATACGTGGACCTATACCTTCCTATTAATCCACATGGTCACACACATCCTAGGCTGCATGCACAGTTTTGGTTTTCACCAATGCTGCACACCAAGCCTAGAAAGGTCTACACTGTCACACAGACATAGGCTGTGCGTGTAGCCTGGTGGTAGCTCAATAAGTAGAAGCACCAAGGCCCAAGATCATGCCAGTATGTTTTTGGACTGTGGTAGAAACCCAGAGCACCCAGAGGAATACACTGCAGCATGAGAAGAACATACAAACGACACACAGTTAGTGCCTTGGATGAACTGGAACCAAGGCAAAGTGAAGCAACAGTGCCAACTATTGTGCTGCCTACATGTTATGTGACATATAATTAGTTCCAAGAACCAGACTGGCATTGATCATGATTTTGTTGCATCTCTATGTGTTTTAAACCATTGCCTAATTGTTTTGTTAAATCACACTGTCTGGATTCTAAAAATAAACCTGAAATTATTTACCTGCTATTACAGGTACTGACTGTAAATATGTCTTGAATTTGCTGAGAAGATGTAGTGTGGTTTTATATTGCTCCATTACACATGAGGAAAAGTATGTAAAAAACAATAAAATATTAGTATGTGAGCCAGAAACGAAAATAACCTGTTTCACATGCTTATAATATAATGTAATTATGCACGTTATTAAATAAGAGCATGTATCCACTGCCTGAAGAACCTTTATCATATTTACACAGAGGTTTTTATGTAAACCAAAAAATTTGAAGGGATTTTACGTACAGGTCACTGGGTAGGCATCAGGAAAGTAAGGAAAAAAATAAACCGATTGTCAAAAATATTAGATGTACACATCACACAGACATTTGAACAGACATAATATAAAAATATATCAAATGTAACTGTATGTTATAGACATATAGGGGCATATTCAATTGTCGCCGTTTTCCGCGGCATTAAAACAACTACCGCTAGTACGGTAATAGTTAGCTGGATTTCAGCTCGCGGCTCAGGGAGCTGCAAGCTGAAATCCAGCGAGAAAAATACCGTAATAACGGTAATAGTGCGCGTGGCGTGAGATTATCAGCGTTTCCACCGACAATTGAATATGCCCCATAGTTTTAATATCCACATAAATGCCAATTTTACACTAGCCATCTCCTGGGCAGCTATACTTATTTAGTCATTAAGGAGAGCAAAGCATAAAAAAGGAGTAACATTACACTCTGGCAAAACCATGTTGCATTGGAGGGGGAGGTGAATTTAAAATGTGGAGGCAGATTTATTGTTGGGGTAGGGCATGTCCTAGATCACCTTTAAATTCCAGTGTAAAAATAAAGCTATCAAGTATTGGTGTGCTACATGAAAAGTAAATACAACCTGTATTTAATTTATGTCCAAAATAATACACTAGTTTGCACCCCTTGCATTGTAACATGGTTCGTCCAGGAGCAAACTTACTCCTTTTATTTGCTTTGCTCTCCTTAATGACTCAGGCCCATTGATTTTATTTATGAGTTTGAACATCTCACGCAGTGGCAGAAACATGCTCACAGTGCTCCTGCGATACCATCAAACTGTATGAAGTCAGAACAGTGGAGATAGTTTATGAACCCTAAATTGTCCAATTCATGGTGCAAATTCAGCTTTGATCCTGCTGTAAACCTCAATTTCAACCAACACACATTGGGGCACATTTATCAATCATCGGCAGAAATGAGAAATAGTTATCAATCCTTATCGCATGGATAAGGATTGAACTATTTCTCAAATTTATTAAAAACGGATCACAGAAACAGCAGTTCCGAAAAACTGCTGTTTCAGTGATAGAAAAAATCATACTTACCCCCCTCTTCGGGACGCGTTGTCTCTAAGATCTCCTTCGTTCCTCTTCTTCCTTCAATTGCGCATGCGCACAAAGATCCCCGCTCTGTCTCTGCAATTCTGCGAGCGGTGAGTGACAGGGAGGGATCATGTGATCCCTCCACACATGCGCTGTCCAGCTCTGCTCTTCGGAGCAGAGCTGACAGCATTGGATTTTTTTCATTTCTGATAATGTATGCCAGCTTCAGCTGGCGTACATTATCAAGACAAGTTTCCGAAAAAAATGTTTTTGCAGAACTTGTTAGATTGCAGCCGGGAGCAGTCACCATACTGTTGAATGGTGACTGCTCCCAAAAACAAAGAGGAGTGCAAAGCAGCAGATATCCACGATATCTGCTGCGGTGCACCTTTCATAAATTTGCGGAGGACACGGAGGCACCTTAATTACCCGATAAGAGCACTATCGTGCTTTCTTAAATATGCCCCATTGGTTGGCAGAGCAAGATGGAAGCATTTGTAGAGGAACAGAAGTTTACAGAGGCAAAGGAGAGAAAAGTGGACAGACTGAGGGCCTGAGCTAGAGTTGAATGCAACTTGGGCATAATTTACAGCCTAAAAATGCGCACGCAAAAATATTCACTCCTTCAGCTTCTGCATCTGTGGCATATTCGCCAGGTTTACAGCAGGCGTACTTACACCTACATACAGAAAACTTCTCGTGCACCCATGAAAGTGGCAAAAAATTAATTTAACACACAAAATGCTATAGTATATGTATAATCGATAACAAATAAAAGCTCCGAGCAGCCTTAGAGGTGAATTTACAATAAACCAAACAGAAGCGGTGATCTAGTGTTGGCGATCATCATCATGATTTCACCAGGTGGTGGGGTTGGAGAAATTGCTTTATGTCCTAGGTTTATTGCCACTTCTCTTACTGCATTGATTGTAAAACTATTAAACTCTATCCACTTACATTTTCCTTAACACCACTTCTAAATTTCCATACCGACCAATGTTAACCATTATATTAAAGGGAAACGAGCAGTGAAATGGTAATTGTAGAAAGTTGCTCTAATAAATTGGGTGAGCTATAACACAAGGAAATATGGATTAGAGCAAGATGACTTTGAAGACTTTGCAACTACAAGTCACGGGTTGCATATATGAAAGCAGAGCCTGATTAAGGATTCTTGTCCTTAATTTCATACCTGGTTTCCTTTAAACCATCACCACCCCTTCATCAATGTTTATATTTTCTAAACTCAGCTCCACTTGGCTTCTTAAAAGGCTCATGGCAATCCTTGTCACTTGTTTAGTTTTAAGTAAAATCAGAACTGTATAGCAGAACGAAGGTGTGAACAACACTAAGGATTTGATGGGCAGGATGCTGATCTGAAGCCACTGGTCTATTATACATGACATTTGACATTGAAGACAATACTTTAAACTGTAAATACTGCTCAATATTGCTGGATCCACTGGCAATGGATTACAATTAGGGCATGGAATATTTCTACAAGACAGCAATAAAATGATCATGAGCACACATAAGGTGACTTTCATTTTGTATTGTTCCTGCAGCAGACATCCTGTCTCCTAGGATATATCACAGTGATTTGATATTTACTTCTAACGGTGACTACTCATCCCATACACATGTAAAACTTGTATCATTGCACGTACATGTGTAATAAGCCATGAAATTCTACATTTGGAAGCTGCTCACCAGCAGAAACCAGCAAAACTCACATTCACAGATATGCAGATCTTGTTTGCTGCAGCTGGGCTGTCATTTACATGAAATAGATTCACTCCACGATGCGGCTAAAGGAAGACCATATGTTCTTGCACTCTTTGGCTTTTATAACTCTACATAAAGTCTGATCTGATTACTTCTTTTTTCCCATTTGGATCCCCGTTCCCTCATTAAATCAAACTTTTTCTGATTTCTTCCAATACACTGCTCACATAACATTAAAGCATTCATTTATCCAGAAACACTTGGTGGAAACAGATCTGCCTTTATTTGAAGTTTCATACCTGTGTAGTTTGTAATAGTAACTACATTATAATCATTTATTTGCACCCAGTCAGGTGCATCTGGTGTACTTAGGATGTCTGAAAAGCCCCCCTTTGACAATAGTTGTTAATGCCACCTCTGAGTTAGCCTTAAAAAACATTGCCCTTTGGTCACTGCAAAAGCTTCAACTTTGCCCTAATTCCACCACTTGTAGATCATTTAAATATCTTTAACACAGAAACAAAGTCTTGTTTTTGAGCTACAGTGACACACGGTGCCACTAGATCATTATACACATGGAAACCTCCAATCCACCAAATAGCTAGATTTATCATTTGCACCGCTATGAAAAATACCATCTTGCCATGCATAAAAGCAGACATGAGACCAAAAATGAAAGGGGGAAGGTTGCCCGACATGCACTGCGAGCGCCGCACGGAGGATGAGACCATGGAGGGAGCCGGACCGCCAGCTGACCGCAAGGTAAGTATTGTCTTTTTTTGTTTCCAGGTTTTTTTTCTGTTTTTTTGCTGCCTCCGACTGGGCCCCCTGGGCTGCACCAGTGGGAAAGACGGCCCTGACTGCACCATTCAGTCAAAAATTAGACCCATTGTGTTCATTCTCTTTGACATTTTAAATATTTAAAGCTCATGCATTCTTCTGTATTGACAAATAAGAGGCCTGACAACAGCTAATCAATCTTTGCACATACTGGGCCTGATTTATTAAGGAATGTAAATGCCGATACTTGTATTTTGCATAAAATCGCTCTGTGCTTGCCCAGAACCGGACTATATGCCAGTGAACAGAACATCCAATTAATTTTCACTGCAACAGACCCTTACGATATTCTACAGTTTCATGGGTGGAACGGGGAGGGGACTGGGCGTATGCACGTAGTCAATGTACAGTAAGGGTGTGCCAAACTCATCATCATCATCACCATTTATTTATATAGCGTCACTGATTCTGCAGCGCTGTACAGAGAACTCATTCACATTAGTACCTGCCCCACTGGTGTAAGTGACCATTACTAGTGATGATGGCAGGGGTAGGCTGGGCTGGGGGGCATCTGCCCCTTCCCGGGCCTGTCCCCTAGTGGGCTACCTTGGGCTGGGTCACTGGGCCACCTGCATTTTATTTAATTTAAAATGGTCCTAATAGGCAGCTGAGTGATGTCTTGCCCCCCAGGCTAAAATGTGCCATCCCTCCCCTGGATGACAGCTGTGTATACATGCTAGAACATGTGTTGTCAATCAGGAGCAACTGTAAAAATGCATTTTATGTACTTTATTTTTTAACAATTTTGTCATTAAGGACTATATTATTAACATGTATCAATGGTTGAATTCTTTTATTTTTTTCTGTGCGTTCTTTTGGGACTTTATATTCCACTTATGTATTGGACGTATCCTATAATGTATTGTCTGCTAAGCCTGAGCGTACCTAGACCTGTATTCAACAAGAGATGTATCTTCTGATCCGCTCCTAGTTGTATGCCCTATTTACGTGCATTTTTAAAATAACACAATTTTCATTCACCTTGAGGGCCTTAGCAAATCAGGCCCACTGTCACAATTTTATAATACTGTTTCTTTTTGCTAGCTATGTTAGTTTAAGACAAAAATTAGCTTGAAGTCCTGTAAAAACAAACAGGACTGAAAAGTACTCAGTGTTTTCCATCTGCCATCCATGGGACTATTTCAAGAGTCATAGAGCTGAATCTGAGACTATTCAGTGGAGTTACATTTGGTGTAACATGAGCATAGTATTGGTTGTCTTGGCTCAATTCTCCTTTTGTTTACACCAGTAGTACATTTCCATTCTGTGGATTGGCTTCAGGCTTAGCCATGTCCTTAGTAATCCCTTACCTAATCAGCAGCAAATGTTTGATAAACCTTTCCTGAGTCTAAATCTGTTAGACATGTGTGCTTAGGGCTTTGCCACAAAAATAATTCTGTCCAATCAGTTAACTTTTGCATAAGATGAAATAATGAGTTATGTTGATCTCAGAGGTGTATATTCAAATGTCAATGTAGGATGTTTGTTTCTAGCGTGTATGGCACATTATGATTGCCTCAGGTTGCAGGCAGATTTTCAGCCTGTTAGTCATGCTTGGTGTATCAACAACAGGCGACTTGTTAGAATAGAAGTTCTAGGTTTATAACATAATAAATGAAACAATATAATTTGTGTTATACATCAACAAGTGAAGGTCTTTGAAACAAGAATGTAAAAAAATGTCCTTTGTAGTTTTAAATGAATTAATTGTGTTGCATGTTACTAAATTTCATTTGGCAGTCCTTCTAATCTCTTGCCACAATTTTTGTCTGGATTTCAATACAAACTATTCAAAGAGAGCGCGATGGATGGCATACCCTAAGAACCCCCCACTGCCACGGAGTATATCTTGTACAGATTTGCTCATGGATTATTTTATACTAGCGCAGATCCAAATGTTGAAATATTATTTTTCACAATTTAATAACTACAGAATTTGAATGTGATAAAGCTTCAATTACTTATATTAATATTTATGTCTATTCTTAGACTTTTTTTATTTTTTTCTGGTTAATGCCTTTCAAGAATGGGCACACGGTGGCTTAGTGGTTAGCACTGGGATCATGAGTTTGATTCCTGACCATGGGCCTGATTCATTAAGGATCTTAACATGAGAAACTTCTTATTTCAGTCTCCTGGACAAAACCATGTTACAATGCAAGGGGTGCAAATTAGCATTATAACATGGTTTTGTCCAGGAGACTGAAATAAGAAGTTTCTCAAGTTAAGATCCTTAATGATTCAGGCCCCATGGCCTTATCTGTGTGGAGTTTGTATGTTCTCCCTGTATTTGCGTGGGTTTCCTTCTACATGCCAAAAACATACTAGTAGGCTAATTGGCTGCTATCAATTTGACCCTAGTCTATGTGTGTGTGTGTTAGGGAATTTAGTCTGTAAGCTCTAATGGGACAGGGACTGATGTGAGTGACAAATTTTCTTTGTACAGCATTGTGGAATTAATGGCGCTATATAGATGAATGATATAATTTATGTAATGTGATGCTGAAACAGTATTGCCTATGTAACTTCTCTGTAGCTACTACTGAAAATTGAGAATTCCAACACAATATTTATTCTGTTACAGCCATCTCAGGATGGCAATAACATATTAATGGAATAAAGCCACTTTTAATGCTTGAAATGTTATGTTTTGGGTTTTTTTAAAAAAAATGTTTAATATATTTTTTTATCAGTGGAACTGAGTAAGTTAACCCTTATCGCTCCGGGCCCCTGCATCATTTTATTGCGTCGATAAATAATTTTTTTTTATTGCCAAGATATAAACAAAATCATCCTTATCACTGCATTCTGATTTGTGTCCAATTGTAATAACCTTGACTGAATGAAACAGTTCATCTTAAAAACTGATTGTTACATTATATTATGTTGTTTTGAAGCATCCCACCTTTCTCACACTAGGGGGTAAATGTATCAAGCTGAGAGTTTTCCGGCGGGTTTGAAAATTGGAGATGTTGCCTGTAGCAACCAATCAGATTCTAGCTGTCATTTTGTAGAATGTATTAAATAAATGATAGCTAGAATCTGATTGGTTTTTCAAACCCGCTGGAAAACTCTCAGCTTGATACATTTACCCGTAGAACGTCAATATAGGGTTTATTCCCCAACCATTTGTTCAGTTCAGCAGGGTGTCTTTACTTACTATTACTGGGAACCTTTGCTGGGCAGCCTCTGTGATGATTTCTGATCATTTCGGAGCAACAGAAGAAGGGATCCTATGGAGGTCTATATAAGATATATATTTTTGATTGTACAGTGGGACACTGTAGCTATGTTTACTGTTGATCATTACTGTTGATCACTGCATTCCCCAGTCCAACGCTGCTCTACACCGCTCTTCACTTCAGTCAGATGTATGTGTGTTCATTTAATAGCTATTTAACACATACATGTCAATGTTAATGAATCTCAATGGACTTTTTTAATATAGGTGGCCTTTACCTTCAACACATGTCCAGTTTAGTTTACGGTTAATCCGATGTAAAATATTTTTGGATAATTGTGCTGCTTTCTTCCCCGAAAAGTCTTTCATCATTGCAGCTACTTATTCAGTCCTTTGATTAGCTTACCTGACTGTGCCAAATTCTTTTTAAAGGTGTTGTATGGTTAGTGAGGTATTAAATTATCACCCTTACACTTTATGAATGCATCTACCCTGTACAATGGCACCATTGTTTTTTCTGGAATTTTTTTTGTAGGTTCAAAAGACATATTATTTCTCTAAAGGAGACTTTTCAAAACATATTTTACTTTGATTGTGTACGGGCACTTGAAGTATTGGCGGCACCCTTGATGTAATTATGGAGACTGATCACACCGACCACACAACCAAACTAAGCTCACATCACCAGTGGAAAAAGACATGATCCCAAATTCATGGCACTTCCCTCCACCTATTTCAAGTTGACCATCACTGCCTTAAAGGCTAGTAAATAAATATAAAAATATTAATATTTTACAATGGCCATAATGGGTGGAGCGGGGGAGGGGGGTATTTAATAACAAGGTGCACTGGTAACACAGAGCAAACAAATAGCAGTTAGCTTGATTCACCTAATATGAAAAATAAACATTAAAAAGGGATACCTAATGCCCTTTATAGGAATTCATAAGGTGATTTGTTTGACACCCTTTGTCAGTAATATTTATGATCCTCTAGTGCGGTGTGATTGCAACCTGGCGGTGTGTGTGTGTGTGTGTGTGTGTGTGTGTGTGTGTGTGTGTGTGTGTGTGTGTGTGTGTGTGTATATCAATGCAGTTATATGGGAAAAAAAACAGGGGATGTAATTTTTCCATATACACTTTACTTATCACATAGTATAAAAGGTTAACAGTCTTACAGTCAAAATAACAATCTGAATTTTTCAAATTGCTGTTATATACAATATGTTTCTTTGCAGATAGTATAGGGCCCTGTGTTCAGACCAGTAAGTCCTTATCCTAAGGCTTGATTTGTAATATTTCTCAAGTGATATCTAGTATAGATCAAAGTGTAGGTAATTGTCATAACCAATGGTACACTGATATATTTGCTGGGCAGCACAGTGTCCTAGTGGTTAGCACTTCTGCCTCACAGCACTGGGGTCATGAGTTCGATTCCCGACCATGGCCTTACCTGTGTGGAGTTTGTATGTTCTTCCTGTGTTTTTTCGTGGGTTTCCTCCGGGTGCTCCGGTTTCCTCCCACACTCCAAAAACATACTGGTAGGTTAATTGGCTGCTATCAAAATTGACCCTAGTCTCTCTGTGTCTGTGTGTGAGTGTGTGTCTATATTAGGGAATTTAGACGATAAGCTCCTTTGGGGCAGGGACTGATGTGAATGAGCTCACTGTACTTATAATATACTTGTATTAGTGGCGCTATATAAATAAATGATGATGATGATGATGATAAGGGTCTGCAGTCTCCGTTGAAATCCCAGTTGCTGTTAGGATTCCTGGATAGATTGATTGTGTTTTGTCCTATCTTCCCTCCACGAATGGAGGCCCTAGGCTGAGTGTGGTCATAAATATCAAGATTATTCTTATTTGGAGGTGTAGATTTCCCCTCATATTTTTCTCCCTTCTTCCACTGTGATGATTTTGTGATCTCGTCAGCAGGTATTGGTATTTGGCGGCTCTGCAGTAGCACTCCGGTTTGGCTAGAGTTATTCTGTTATTGCCATTTTTAGAGCAAAAGTACAAGTTGCGTGATTGTGTGTGCTATAAACCAACGCGTTTTCCCCCTAACATAGAGGGCTTCTTCAAGGATAAGTCAAGAAAATGTTCGAGAAACGTATGCCAGCGAAGTAGCAGTCCAGCAATAATGGAAAATCTCCAAAACCAGCAAAACCAGAGCGCTACTGCAGAACGCCCCAATTACAGATTAATGCATTTTGTATCTTTTTTTAATATTTGTATTCTATTGGCAGAGTATCACTCAGTTGCCCCAATGTATTTCTTTTGGTAAATTGTGGTGATAAGGGATTTTCTACCGCCTATCGAAGGATAAACATGCCTGTTAATGATTCAATCGATTCTCATCAAACTGTTATAGGGCATTTTGAGGACAGATGCCTATTCATACATATGTAGTCTAACATAGTTAATACTCAGCCAAATATGTACACCTTGTTTAGAGAATGCTTATTAGGATGCTAAATTTGTTTTTCATCTGCTAACTTAAAACGTTTGACGTTTCTTTATGCATACAGAATAACAGCTCTATCAATGTAACCCAGATGTGCTTTGAAATTTCTAAATATTGCAGCTTATCTTGTATAACCATTAGTTGCAAACATCAAAGCGTCTTAGAAAAATGTTTCAACAGTGTTTCCTCTGTTGAAGTCGACATGTAGAGTCCAAAGCTTTTATGAAAAATTGTCTTGAGTTTTTTTCTTTTTTATAAATATCACTGTGTTTGTGTTCATAAGGGGACAGTTTAGCGTAAAAGGTTGAAAGTGTGAACTGGCCTTATGTACCATGTGTATTATGTTTGTGCCAGACTGAGGGGGTCGTCTTAAAAAACATAGACTATTTTACATAAATGAGTTTGCGGCTCTAAGCAAAACATTGTGGAGTTTGGATCAGTGAAGGAATTCTGTTTTTTCTGGCAGAGGAACAAGCACCAGAAGCAACCTTCTAAGTCTTCACAGTAACTTGTAGGAGTCCGTAGCCAGATGAATAGTTGCTGTATTTTACTATACAGGAAATCAGTTGCAGGTGACTGGTGGCTCTTTCCACTTGCAACATAACATATATGACCGGTTCATTTGTCATCAGTATTTATATAATAAGTGAAATCTCCAAGGGGGTGACAAAGACAGTTTAAAGTTTTCTATGGTGCAGACGTTTGCAAATAATGGCAAGCTGCTCCTCTGTCATAAATAAAGCAAAGAAATGGATGAAAACTATTATGCGTTGTTTTTGTACAATATTTTTTTCCACACACTTTATATAGAGTTAGGCTAAATCCAACTCATATGTGTAATGTTGCACCTTGGCAAAATTAAAATGTGTACACAGATTTAGAGTTGAGAGGCAGAGGGCGTTTTCTAACTCAACTCTAAATTGCACTTTAAAAATGAAGATATCCAAGATGTTTTGGTGCTACATGCAGAAGGAGGCAGTATTAGGCCTACATGAAAGAAAATTCATTCATTGCATCGCAGCATGGTTTGTCCTGATGCAAATTTGCACCCTTAATATGGATTTGCTACTAACTCTAATTAGGCCCATTATCTCTATGTGGAGACCGATGGTAGTCATTATTCCGACAGACTCCATTCCGACAACAGTGAGAGGAGAATGAACATGCCGACTGCTGTAATTAGCGACATGGAGGAATTGAGACTTCTTCATAGAACAATTCCAACTGCTGTCATTACTGACAAGGCGCAAATCTGACTTGCAGGAAAACTGACATAAAAAAATTCCGATAAAGAAACATACAGGCACTGAGATTGACGTCACTTCAAATGGCCACAGTTACATTGCTGCTATTAACAGGGCTGCCAAGAGAAATTCAGGTCCCCGGTACAACAAATTCATGGGGCCCCCCTCATAGTCGAGTAAGCTAAAAAAAACATTTTTCGGGGGTTTGGTCATACAATTGGGGGCGTGGCAATTGGCCATTGGGGCGTGGCTAGCACATCAAAATCACTAGGTTCTGAATTCACCAGAGCGTGACATATGTCCAAGCACTCCTGACCTTCAAGACATCTAGCACCACAGTGTAGATAGAAAGAATGCAGTGTGTACAGAAAGAGTTCAGTCTTGGCCTGCACCTTACATTGGGCACAACACTCACCAAAAATTGTCATTTTCCCTATTAGAAACACAACATTTCACACACTCTGCTGCTCTCTCCTACCTGTTCTTCTCACTTTCACCACCTGTGGCTGCTGGTTTATTTAGTTGCAGCTTGTCTGGATCCTGGAATGTTGGAGGACCTATTTGGAAAAAAAAATGGCTACATTTAGAAAATTACAGCCAGACGCAGCGTTAAATCAATAGCACCCATGATTCATAATTAGGCATTCCTCCAGCTCCAACATTGAAATAATAGTATTCACATTTAATAAATAAACCTATTTCCCTTCCTGCAAACAGCCTAGCAATACCTATTTCCCGCAACCATCACTGCCATTAAATAATTCATAGTCACATTTAATAAAAAGACCTCATTCTCCTCAAACACACCCCCACATTCACTAGCCCCCAAACCACCCCATCTTAAATTAATAGTCCCCACTATTAAATTGCCTCACCATCACCCTACAAACAAAATAGCACCCATTAATTAGCCACCACCTACCTCACACACACTACATTGCAACAAACTCCCTATGCCATCACACACACATTACTGTGCCCCTTCATCACAACTACACTGTGCCCCCTTATGCTCACACTGCGCCCTCCATGCTGCTCTCCCCCTTTCTTTTTCACTCTGTGCCTCTCTCCCCCTTTTTTTCACCCTGTGCCTCTCTCCCCCTTCTTTTTCTCTCTGTGCCTCTCTTCCCCCTTCTTTTTCTCTCTGTGCCTCTCTTCCCCCTTCTTTTTCACTCTGTGCCTCTCTCCCCCTTCTTTTTCTCTCTGTGCCTCTCTTCCCCCTTCTTTTTCTCTCTGTGCCTCTCTCCCCCTTCTTTTTTTAATCTGTGCCTCACTCCCCCTTCTTTTTTTAATCTGTGCCTCTCCCCCCCTTCTTTTTTTAATCTGTGCCTCTCTCCCCCTTCTTTTTTTAATCTGTGCCTCTCTCCCCCTTCCTTTTTTAATCTGTGCCTCTCTCCCCCTTCTTTTTTTAATCTGTGGCTCTCTCCCCACTTCTTTTTTTAATCTGTGCCTCTCTCCCCCTTTTTTTAATCTGTGCCTCCCTCACCCTTCTTTTTTTAATTTGTGCCTGTCTCCCCACTTATTTATAGCACTGTCCCTTTCCTCCCCTTGCCTCTCCGTTTCTTTACTTACCTTTTGTTAGCTTCTTTCTTTTCTTTTTTTTTCTTCTGTCTTCTTATCTTGCCTGGTCCTGTGACTGTCTGCGGCGCCCCTCACTGACTGACTGTCGGGCGTGACTTGATAACGTCACACCCGACAGTCAGTGTGAATGGAGCAGAGAGGAGAGGAGGGACGCGGCTCCGCGATCACGTGGTGAGTATGTATTTTCTTCCTTTTTTTCCAGCTCCCCCCACCAACAAACGAAACGCCCCCCCCTCTCGGCGGCCCTGGCTATTAAGGGGGAAAGCAAGGACCCAGCACTTGTATAAGGTACAACCCTTCATAAAAAACATTATACAGGCGCCGGGTCCTCGCATTGCCCCCTTAATAGCAGCAATGTAACTGTGGCCATTTGAAGTGGCGTCAATCTCAGTGCTTGTATGACAGTTGGAATTGTTCTATGTCACTGTTTGAAGAAGTCTCAATTCCTCCATGTCGCTAATTACAGCAGTCGGCATGTTCATGTCCATCTCACTGTTGTTGCAATTGTGCTTGTCACACAATCGTACCCCACAGATAGAGACAGTGTATTTTGGCATTTCACTTACATTTCTTTGACTACAAAATTAAATCCACCATTCTTAAAAATGGGTTTTATTTCAAAAGAAAATAAAAAAACGTTGAAACAAGTGGCAAGATGACAAAATGATTTTTGTGTCCACAAAATATATGTTGCTGCTACAACATGTATAACATGTATCAGCCCAATAAAATCAATTATGTGGCACACAGTACATGTCTAGCCTGCAGCACAATAGCAGGGATAGTGTGCTACAAACTTCAGGTCCCATTCTATCTCAATATGCGTTCTGTCACAGATATCGTGTACAGTTCTTAAAATATAATATATATTCTTTGTCACAAAAGTGATATTATAAAGAGCAGATTGCAAAAATGTGCACAATGTAAATAACAGAGAACTGTTTTAAAGTGCTTTTTTCATGATGCTCTTGTAAAACGAAAAAACACTGCTAAAGTATTTCAGGCCAAGCCGGTGCTGTTCACACAGGTAGTAATTATATACACAGCTCCAGCAGAGGAATAAGCAAATCGAAAATGCAAAATCTTCTATAATATCTGCCAGCTCTGCATTGGTAATCAATGCTCATATGAACATGTTTTGCCTTAAAGGATAACTCCACCCTAAACTACATTTTTTAGTTTTGGATAGAGTTCAGAAGATAAATACAAAGATCTACTTGCTTTCGTTGTGGTGTTACACCCACCTGCAGTGGCGCACGCAGGGGGGGTTTCTTAGTCTCTAGAAGCCCCCCCCTGCGCTAACTAAGTGGCCACTGTCCTATACAGCAACCGCGGCGCTGTCAAAGAAGCGTCCGCGGCGATGCTGTATTGTATACAGCACCGCCGCGGACGCTTCTTAGACAGCGCCGCGGCTGCTGTATAGGACAGCGCTGGAGAAACGGAGCTGCTGCGCATGCGCAGCAGCTCTGTCTCGTTTGTTTTTTTTGGGACGGCGGGGGGAAACCCCCTCGACAATCCTCCGTGCGCCCCTGACCTGATGGGTCCATTAAAGGCTCCAATGGTCCAGTATTGCTCTCCTCTCTTCCACTGGGGATGTTTCAAACACATAGCAGTGTTGTAGATGTTTCTTCTTCATGAACTTCCCATTCCAAGGAACATCAACAACACTGCTGCCTGGTTGGCTAAAGAAAGCACCCGTATGAGAGAAGAGTGTAAAGGTGGACCATATCTGTTCTCATGTGATAAGAACTCAGCATGGAAGCGCTGAAGATCTGAAATACTCAGTAGCCAAACATCTGTGTGTCAACATTTAATTTCACCTCCATGCTTCTTAAATTAACTTTTTATTTTTTAAAATGTTAGTTTTTTAATTGCAAACAATAACATTTAGCTTGCACAAAATGCAACGTTGTGCAATCACAGTAATTTGGTATCCGTGTATCTGTGTGTGATAAACTCATAGAAGGTCATTTATCCTATGAACGGACATAAATTAAACTTTTGAGCATGCATACCGATTCTTCATAATTACTTCATGTTGTTTTCAGTCCTAAATGGCTACATAGTGTTATACTAAGAACTAATCCAGTTAAGCTGCCGCATCTGTAGGGAGCAGGTGAAAAAAGGAGAATTGTGCTGTCAGCTTTTTTGCTTTGCTTTGCTACAAATCCTCTTATCTTTTAAAATGACTAGTAGTGCATATTTTTAACTGCATCTTCAAAAATCATATGTAGAAAGTGGTTTAATTCTATGGCTACAAAACAAACCCCAGACTGAGCTAACTAACACTTAGAGCCAAAGGAACTGGCAAGTTGCAGCAAGATCATTTAAAAGGTTGCGATTACATTGGATCAGTCTTATATGCTGACACTTCTATTTTCCAAAAGTTTGTTTTTTTTGCTTGACTTAACATGTTAACATAAAGATTGAAAGTAATAATATATATTTACAGAAAATAATCACACATGTATATATATATATATATATATATATATATATATATATATATAGATATAGATAGATATACAGTAGATGTACCACCACATGGTGCCAGTTTCTAGAACCCCTGAATATTGCTACAATCCATTGGGACTGTGAGACTAATCTGAGCAAGCCCCCCCATGCACCCTACTACCTCCAATTGTTCCACTTATACTAAGCAATACTACCCAAACACTACACACTGCACAGACATGTACTTAGATTATCTTCCTTGTTTCATTAAAGAGGGGAGCACAGACAGTGCTGTGCCATCCTCCCAAGGCTCTTGCAGATATCATGGGGACCAACAATGATATATGTGCTGCTGGGCTAATAACTTACAGTTTTAGTCTTGAAGCCTCTATATAACATCATCTTGTGAAGCTTCCATGGATAACTATTGATCTTGGAACTACTTTGACAATAGAAATGGTCACTGTTAGCTCCACATGCTCAGGTTTCAACAGAGCCTGAGTATGAAGAAATTGCAGCCCAAGCTCCATCTGGGGTTTGGGGTCTGGTCTAATTGTGACTGCTGCAACAACTATTGCTATCCCATTGCACCAAATCTGTATGCAGTTATGCAGATTGGACACAGTGATAGGTCAGTTGATGTTTTAGATTTTTTGAATATTAGTTGTGAGGACAGCAGGAGGAGGAGTCACACTGGTGAGTGATCTTAACGCAGTAGATCCCACCAACTTTTTTTCATGTGTTTTGAGTGTGGTCAGGCTGGGTTGCTTCAGCTGTCTGCCGTCATGAATTGTGTTATGCTATGGTGCTTTTAACCAAAGGTTCATTCCCATTGAGAAGTGTCATTGGTGTTGCCCCTCAACCCCCCCTCCATTATTTTGGGGTTCTTGATGTAATTTATGTGCTCAATATGTAAGTTTTAAGTTGAATTGCAATTTACAGCCACAAGAATTGCAGTTTTGTATGGCTCAGTTAATTGCTCTATATATAGTTGATAAGAGTAAGGAATTGTGGGTAAGACTTTAAGTTGAAATGCTTCAGTCTAAGAAGAGTTTTTAGACATGTTTTGCATTTGCTTCTGTATCTCTATGTACACAGAAAATCAAGATGACTTTACCTAGTAATCAATGTTAAAAGAAACAGCCAACGCTTCAAATAATCCAGGCCTATTGCAATTCGTATCCAAAGAATGACACAAGCAGCAACTTAACCACAGAGCACATATAGATAATTAGTTAAGTGAATGTTTCAGATGGTGGTCACAACAAGTAACAATGTAATGAGCTAACTAAGAATTAAGGAATGCATGGGTTTGATCGGAATTCTTGCATTTTTGCACCTGGGGCTGCATTTTTTTTAAACTAGATTGTTCTTTACGTCTAGATATTAGCTTAATATCATTTTTCTAAATTCTTTAGGCTCATAAATCTGCACCTGTGAAAAGCTCAAATCATTATTAAATAAAAACACACCGATCTGTATTCTAAAGAATATATTATATCAATTGGCAAGTAAGCATGGCAAGGTACCGTATCAGAAGATCCCCCTTCATAAATACATCCTTCATTTAATATGTGAATAGCTGAAAAAAAGCTAAGAAAAACCACATATAAGCATACTTATGCTACTAGTAGGATTGTTTATAAGTACAAGGGCATTAGAGACACTATTATTCTCTTTAATTACTTGCATTTCTCTCTTCTACGTATGGATAAATTAGCGCCACACGGGATACTTAGCCATTTATACACAAAGTACTATTACTGGAATATAGTTGCCTTTAAGGGTGATTGCAGATGTCTGAGTATTTTAGGATACAACGAATGTAGAGAGTAAACTTAGTAATAAATGATATTCTCAAAAATATTGACAATTATAAAAGAGATTGAAACAATGACCTTGTAATAGTGATATCCTGTAAAGGCTGCCTGCCAAATGTCAGTGAGAAACATCATCAAATCCCACTTATTCCAATCTAATGAAGAACTTTATTTTGCAATATCATTTATAACATTCATTGTTAAAAATCATTTTATTATAGGGATGTGCACCGGCCACTTTTGGTGTCTCGTGTTTTGTGTTTTGGATTCGGATTTGCTTGAGGTTTTGGGTTCGGATTTGTTTCGCAAAACACCTGACAAAAGGTTTTGGTTCGGATTTAAGGTTTTGGATTCAGCACAGCACAGCACAGCACAGCACGAGATATAGCAGGACAGAGGACCACCTAACACAACCTCCCTCTACCCTGATCAATGCCCGAGTGAAGATGGCGGTGGCTAGCGGGGAATTTATAGAATACGAGTATCGCGAGATCCGACAGCGAGATTATGACTCAGAGCCTCGGTTTCAGTTTTGCAATTGGCGGGAATACCCGGATCTGTCTCGGATCCGGCTCGAAACGGCAACGTTCGGGTGGGCTCGGATTTCAGATATCCGAGCCCGCTCATCTCTATTTTATTGATATGCTGGAAACCACATTTACAAAGTCTTTATTTAAGTCCTCAATACTTTTCTCTTTCACATTATTTTTTACTTGCCAACAGATTTCTTTATTATGACATAAAGCTGACATTTTTAACCACACCCTAAGAAAAGATGAAAGATTCTGACATTCATGTCCATCCTAAAAGGTTGCTTCTTTTTTTGTTTTGCTTTTAAAGGAAAGAACAAAGGTACACAAACTGGCCTTTTTTGTCGTTTTATATTACTCTGAACGACAATTTTTCTGTGAGTATTGGCACTTATAAGTCTGTGCTTGTATTTTTGTTGGCATAGAGATATATATATATATATATATATATATATATATATATATATATATATATATATATTATATTTATTTACTATAACAGGTCCAAAATAATGTTGAACTTTTAATCTGACATAGTGAGTTGTATTTGAGCATTGACCTGTCAAATCAGCAAAGTCACAAATGTTCACATTTCTCTTAGGTCACCCTGCTCTGCTCAAGTATCAGTAATTTTCAGTTTCCACCCTTTCGAAAAAAGCAGCTTACATCTTTACCATGTATGCAAAACACTATATGCAAATGTAGGTCATTAAACCTATGCATAACATGTACACTGTGCATGATCATAATCTAATTATATAATATTCTACACAAAGACATCACATAGAACACTACCTCCACCCAACATGAAATGGCCATAAAGCATGATCATAACACAGTTCTGTTACACTCTGTACAGACAGAGATCACTACACCCAGTAAACAAGACAAGATTGCTGGATACAATTATAATACAATTTTATTACAGCCATATAAACATAGAGCAATACACTACCCAACATGATTATGGAAATCATAAAACCATTCTATTTTACTCCACACAGACATAGAACATTTAACTACCCAACATGACTTAACCATTGAGCATGATCATAAAATAATTATATAATTGCATTACATAATTGCATTACATTCTATACATACATAGTACATAGACCACAACACCTACCAAACGTTACTTCTATATATATATATACATAATCTCGTTCTATTACACACTAATCAACAGGACATTGTTACATTTTAAATATTCTTGTTTCTTAAAGTTGATTTTAAAAAACATACATGTTAAGAATTGATGCTTAGAACTGTGTGTGTATATATATATATATATATATATATATATATATATATATATATCAGCCAGAGTAAGGGATATATTTAGGGTCAAAATTTTTAAGATTAAATATCCAAAAACTGGAACTGTCCAATCAATCTGCTGCTCACCTTTTTCCTTTTGTATGTAGCAAGTAAATTGAAATTATACATATTTTTTAATTAATCCACCTTTGCTGAAATAAAAAATCCAACCCTGCAAACTAAAAAGTGCGTATTCCTAAAGCCTCTTGCAACAAGTCTGTACAATTATTGTAGTCTTGAGGAATATCAATTTAAGATCTACTTTGTATTACTGTTGACAAATAATTTTATAGACTCAACAGGACTTGCTACACATGATTTTGCTCAATCTGAAGTATTAGGGGCACTGTTTGGGTTAAAGTATCTTTCCATTATGTCATCTGCACCTGTGTTGTGTAGGAAATGCTCCTAAGTAAACCCCCTTCTTACTATTAACTAACGGAAAAAAAGTTAGGGATTGTTTCATTTCTGCACAGGATGCCGAGTACAAAACAACAGCTGGATCATAATCAAGGTTGCCCACTCATTTCCCTTATGTTAAAAAAAGAGGTCACCCAAGCAGACTTTTTATCTTGTGGCTAAAAGAGGAAGTGTATGTTGTTCCGCGATCACTTGCTTGTTACAATAGAAATGTCAGCAGGGAAAGTGATGTTGGTATCCTTGGAAGAGTACAAAAATACTTAGAGTGGCCAGATGGTTAAGTGTAAGGTGTGTCTGCTTACCATTCAGTACCAATTCTCACTGTGACTATGATCATTTCTCTGCAGTTGTTTGCTGTTGGAAGGATATTACACAGCATTGTCATTGTTATCTCTATAGGAAATTACTATATTAAAATAGGTACCACGTGAGTATATAAATCTGAAAAAATATCCATATCTCTTTGGATTTGCCCTCCATCTTTACTTATACATCAGTGGCGGGTGTACTTTGTGCTGTGTTGATGTTTATGAATCAGCTTAAGCATAAATCCCAATACCATAGCGTCAGACCTTGTCCTGGGATGCATATACACAGAAAACGGTGGAATTCAGTCAAAAAGGTGCCCTGATCACTCCAAGTTGGGGGCATAGTTATTCTACATGGGTACATGCCTAGTGATTCTGAAGCAATAGGCAGCCCCAACCTCTCCTAAAAAGAAAGGATAGCCCATTGACTTTCTGGGGAGACCAGTCTCAGATCTCCCCTGTTTTTTAGTAAGTGTTTGTAACTCGAATAAGGGGCATAACTAGAACATTGGGGGTTCCATAGCAAAATTTTGATGAGGTCCTAAGGTTTAATTAACTCTTCTTTTTCTTACTTGTTATTCAGACAGAAAGGGAGCATCCAAGTTTGAGCAGAATTTAATTTTAGAGTGCCAGAACACAAGCTTATGACATTCAACGGATTCAAATACTTTGTGCAATGTTGACTTTAACACAGCAGAGAGCTCATTATGCTGGAAAAAAAGGCCCTGGAAAGCACAGGTGGTAGCTATGCAGGGACCGGCAGCTGAGCAGTTTAGAGGCTGCCGAAGGGAAGAGGTGGTAATGAATAGAGTGAGGGGGGTGAAGAGTAGTGGTGGAGGAACTGATGAATTAGAGGAAATGGCTATGTAGAATATGAGTTAGAATGGGTTAAAGTGATATATACCAAATGTATGCCAAGTCAAAGAGATGGAAATAAATTAAAGAAGTACACATTTGCATACCTTGGTACACTCCCCAGCATACTGGCCACACTTCTATTGGCCTCATTGGCTCAAGGTGGCATGCAAGTTTTTGTACCAACAGGGATGGGGGTGAGTGTCTGAGCAGGTGCTCTCTCCACCATGATTCTTGATACACAACTCTACAACACAGAACAATAGCCTACATTTATTATTATTATTAACTCTACTTTTATATAAGGTATCCTGTATTTTGGATTTAGTGGCCCTATAATTTAACATTAAATAGTGTGGGTTGAATAAGGTACACATATATGGCCTGATTTATTAAGCAACGCAAAAGGAACGCAATTTTCATTTTTACTTGAAATTTCCCGCACGCTTGTATTCAAGTACAATCAGATCTGAATAAATGTTTCTAATTGAATAAGGGTCTAAGTATGTTCTGCCTATATGGCACTTGCCCCATGCAGATAGACACATACTATAGGATACATATAATGCATATGTATATAAAAAGTCCCATCAGAATGCACAGATTAAAAAAAAAAAAAAAAAATGACATGAACACTTGCTAATAATATAATCATTAATAAAAAATGCATGAAATACATTTATCAGGATGTTATTAATGTCTAATGTCCTAATGTACTTAAGATGCAATTTTATAATTGCTTTTAATTGCAAACACATGTTCTGCCATGCATTTACATCTTTCATTACTGTCAATCTGCACTTACACCCGCCTATAGAAAGTGATACGGCTAAAAAACACGTACCTGTGAGATGCCCAGAGCTTGAAGTGGAGGAATGTGCGTGCGATTGACCTAGGCACGCCGTTACTGTACATTGCCACCGTGCATATGCCCCTTCCCGCATTCCGCCCTTGAAATTATAGCATACTTGCCAACATTTTTTTTTTTGTTTCCGGGAGATGCCGGCTGGGACGTGGGCGTGCAGGGGGCGGGGCTGCGAAATCGCGTCATTTTGGCCCCGCCCCCGTGACGGAATGACGCAAATCGCGTCATTTTACAGTGGGGGCGGGGCTAAACGCCGCGATTCCGGGTGAATCGCGGCGTTTAAACTAAATTTTTCCCCCTTCCTATCAGGGAGATTGCCACACTCGTCCGGGAGACTCTCGCAAAATGCGGGAGTCTCCCGGACAATGCGGGAGAGTTGGCAAGTATGAATTATAGGCTGTCAGAAGTGTATTTGTATTCAAAGGTGAATTAGATGCACTTGCATTCATTGTGGTATGGTCCGTTTCTGAGCATGTGTAGAGCAATTTTACGCAAAATATGACAAGTATTAGTTATTATGTTCATTAATAAATCAGGCCCATAATATCAACAAATATGACGCTATCAAGTATACAGTATTTAAAGAGTGGAAGTTTTTTAAAAGTGTTATTAAAAATGGTTGGTGTTCAGTTACCTGTAAATTGGGATATAAGATAGGTATTACTACATATTTTATGGTATTTGTCATTTTTTGTAGACAGTAGGACCTTACAGGATATGCCTAACCATTTCATGGCTGGAACATTCCATTTAAATGAACTACAGGCCCTCTAGCTATACAACGGACAACATATAAATAGCTGTATTGTGTTCCATCTGCTAGGGTGATATGGGCCCTGCTTACCAGGTGTGCTTCAGATTACTCATGCATTGCTGACCCTATCCTGTACTGCTAGTTATTAAGCTGTTGAGACTGTCATCACCACAGTCATTTACTTTAGGCTATTGCATTATGTTTTTTGGCTCAATTTCTTGTCATGTTAGGACCTTATTTTGTAGATGATGTTTTACCTGCTTTCAAATGGTATTTCTTAACCCTTTCACTGACACTGTGTTCGTTTGCTGTTATATTTTATTTTAATCTTTTAGTTTTCATTATTAAACTTGTTATTGTCTAACCCACCTGTGAATTAGCTGTTTTGAATCCACCACACAGCCTCAAACCACCATATACAGGGGCAAACGCAGAAATTTTTAAGGGGGGTTTCCTCACCCCCCCAAAAAAATTGAGAGAGCTACTGCGCATGCCATTCTGTACTGTACAGCAGCCGCGGCGCTGTCAAAGAAGCGTAGTACAATACAGCACCGCCGTGGACGCTTCTTTAACTACGCCGTGGCTGCTGTACAGTACAGTGCTGCTGGTAGGGGCCCGTTCGTTTGCGGAGGGGAGGGGTTTCTGGAGAACCAGCAACCCCCCCTGCGTGCACCCCTGATATAGTAAATGCAGCTTTTTGAAGCACTAAACAGCTACTAAACTCAATTTTTAGTAAATCTACCCCTAAAAGGCTGTCAAAAAGTGAACAACCTCTTTAATTGGTGTGGCTGATCACTTTTCAATCATATCACATTAATCAGATTGTCAAAAATTGAGAAATTGGTACTTTTAATTTCGATTTGACGGAGCAGATATTTACAGTGTACAAACGATGGAAGACAGTGGTGGGGTCGATAGTCTTTAATCTCACAATTACAACACATATATAACTTCAATCCAGTCCATTTGGATGGAAATGTTTCACCTAATCATCATCATCATCATCACCATTTATATAGTGCCACTGGTTCCGCAGCGCTGTACAGAGAACTCATTCACATCAGTCGTGTGTTCTGGTGGGAAAAGACAATAGATAGATGTAGGTATGAAATAAGGGCATGAATAGGGAGAGAAAGGAAGATATGCTAAAACATTATAAACAGAGAAAGCTAGCAATTCTTCAACCAGCCCTTGGTGTATGTGGGTAGCTATGCACTGGTATGTATAGAGTAACTGCTGTTTCCCATCATGCCAGCCAAAACACTCTTTGTTAAATGCACTCTAATGCCATGTTGGCTCCATCCTCTGCTCATCAAAGACAAACTTATCTACACAGAAGAAAACAACAATAATAGGCACAAAGGAATGGCAGGAGTTTCCCATAACTTTTCTATATCCTCACGATTAGTGTTTGTAAAATCACTTAAAGGGAAAGTCCACATAGTGGGTCTGATTCATTAAGGATCTTAACTTGAGAAACTTCCTATTTCAGTCTCCTGGACAAAACCATGTTACAATGCAAGGGGTGCAAATTAGTGTTCTGTTTTGCACATAAGTTAAATACTGACTGTTTTTTCATGTAGCACACAAATACTTGATAGCTTATTTGTACACTAAAATTTAAAGATGATATTTGTGTGCTACATGAAAAAAACAGTCAGTATTTAACTTATGTGCAAAACAGAATACTAATTTGCACCCCTTGCATTGTAACGTGGTTTTGTCCAGGAGACTGAAATAAGAAGTTTCTCAAGTTAAGATCCTTAATGAATCAGGCCCAGTATCTGTAAAGCCAGGTTTATTGGTTGTTAATAACAGATTAATCAAAGCTGATATATGTATTATTTTTGCCCACAATTTATCTCCAATAATATTCCTTTTAAAGTATTTTTCTAGTGTTACTTATATATATATTGTTCTATTACAACATTGATATAAGCTACATAAAAAATAACAATCACATCCAATCCATTTAGACTCTAGGGCGCCACCATATAATAATACTCATTATGTATTATTAAATATATTGAATACAGACTTGTATGTTAACAATTTTTATACTTCTTAATTACTACACCGGTTGAGATATCAATTATTTGGCCAGCGCCCTATTAATTTCCTCTTTCGGGAAGTTTTGATTTGTCTTTACTAATATAAACTACTTACAGCTGCTTGCCTTTGCTCCAATCCATTAATGTCTTCTTCTGAACAGCTGGTTCTGTGATTCTGAGTCTTCAGATCCATAAAGGTGCAAAGGTTTGTTGGCTGGACTACATATATTAATGTTAGCATAGGTAATTGTTACTTATACAAACATCATCATCATCATCACCAGTTATTTATATAGCGCGTTAATTCCGCAGCGCTGTACAGAGAACTTATTCACATCAGTTCCTGCCTCATTAGAGGACATCACTGGAAAACCTCAACAGCGCTTCTTCCACTTATACGTCAATCCTGACTCCATCACCAAAGCTCAACCTCCACCATGTGAAGTTGGCACCCATATAATTGACAAGAACTATAGCGTGTGTAAGTATGTATGTGTGTGTGTATATATACACATATATATATACATATATTTTATATATATATATATATATATATATATATATATATGTGTGTGTATGTATACATATACTGTGTATATATATATATATATATATATATATATATATATATATTAATACACCCCATCATCAGTTGCCTCATAGCATTACTACAACCCCACCACATATAACATTACTACACCCATCCCAGATAATAATCACCGCAATGCGGATCACCACCTAGGTAATTGTGATGTGATTTCCTGCAAAAGTGTACAAATGTATAGGGATGACGTCTGGTTTCTGGCACCAAAGCATTTAAGGAGAATACACCTACAAGTAAAGTAGGAAACCCTAAATGTGCCATCTCTACCATTGTCAGCTCAATTAAACAAATCTCATCCCAAAAATGAAATCTCTTCTCTCCACATCAGTGCAAAACTAATACACTGATGCGCCTAACATGCGCCTAGCAAGGAACACCCTTGTCCACTCAATTCCTCTTACCATACGATGCAAACCTTTGCATTCCCACAGTCCTTACCATCTGGCCAAAATTGCATGTGTTTAACTATACAAAAGTAGGCACATGAAGTCACAAAAGTAATTTTACACTGCATAAATACACTTTTTACAGCAAGAATTTTCTGCAACATCTTCATTAAAAACATGGTATGGACACGTGCATTTTTTAGTATTACAGCATTTGCTTTTATGTAAAACCTAGAGCAATAAATTTCTTAATACTGACAATATCTCCACATAGTCATGACGTCCATTTCTAGGCATATTTTAAGAGCTTCAGTTATTGCCCAGAGCTGTTTTTTATATTCTTCATCTCGTATAACACACACACTATGTGGGATGTACCGTATATGTTTCTTAAGTGTGTGTGTGTATTAGAGATACTCAGGCTCGGTTCCCCGAGAACCGAACACACCCGAACTTAGCAGATCCGAGTACCGGTACTTTCGTGCGCCCTCTGAATTGAAAACAAGGCAAAACGTCATTGTTACATTGTCGAATCTCGCGACTTTTGGATTCTATAAGTACCGCCCTCCACGGTGATCCAGCGCCATTTCACAGAGGGACACAGAAGGGGTAGCACAGTTCTTGGCAGTCTCTAGTGCAGTTGGGCAGCGTCAAAGGAAGGATAGAAAGAGGAGAGGGTAGCAGTGCTCTTCAAAGTCTCCAGTGACATTTAGGAGAGCTCCATTGCTCCATTGCTATTTGTCATTGCTGAAATACAAATAATAGGGTTGGCAGGCTTGGTCTTCTAAATCTGCAGTCACATTGTTCTGTGTTATATAGGTAATACACAAAGAGGAGAGCTCCATTGCTTCATTGCTAATTGTCACTGCTGAAATAGAAATAATAAGGCTGGCATGCTTGGTCTTCTAAATCTGCAGTCACATTGTACTGTGTTATATAGGTAACACACAAAAAGGAGAGCTTCATTGCTCCATTGCTAATTGTCATAGCTGAAATAGAAATAATATAGCTGGCAGGCTTGGTCTTCTAAATCTGCAGTCACATTGTACTGTGTTATATAGGTAACACACAAAAAGGAGAGCTCCATTACTCCATTGCTAATTGTCATTGCTGAAATAGAAATAATATAGCTGGCAGGCTTGGTCTTCTAAATCTGCAGTCACATTGCACTGTGTTATCAAAATGGATTCACAGCAGTACACAGAAGACCGAAGCTTTATTGAGACAGACACAAATATAGGGAAGGGTGCATAAATTAAGGCAAGACATTCAACAAAACTTCAAACAGTGATGGGGGAATGGGTTGAAGAGGGTAAGGGAGGGGGAGTCACAAGCCCAAGGTTTTATTGAATAAACAGACACATAGAAGGAGACGGAGAAGAGGGAGACAAAATTAATCATCTTCCTCTTCCTCAGGACTGTCAATGGTGTTATATTCTCTTAGCAGGCTGTGGATCAGCCTGCGACAGACCTGGATGGTCATCTTCTCCCTTTTCAAGATGAGCCGATTCCTGGCAAGCCAAATAGCATTCTTAAAGCAGTTTACAAGACACCAGGCCTCCTGGATCGGCCCAATGGTGTGGGTCCCAGGAAACAATCCATTAAATACTGAATGATATGAAAGGCAAGTTCTGGGCATACTGTCCTTAAGTTCATGTTCCAAGGTATCCAACAGTGCCTGTACAGTGGGGCAGTCGCAAAAAATATGCTGTGCTGTTTCCCTTCTGGTGATGCCGAAGTGGCAGTGGACACATCGGCACAAGTTCCAGGAGTGCATGAATATCCTGAGAGGCAAACCCCCTTGATAGCCATCCATGCAATGTCTTTGTGTCTATTAGTCAGCCTCTTAGAGGCCATATTCTCCCACACGTGTTTTGTTGTTGCAACAGGGAGCCCTGGAACAGTAATGTCTTTAGCTCTGATGAGCTTGTGGACAGTTTTTGGCTTCCACAAGTCTGGTTTAAGTCTCTCCAGATGGTGCTCTCTCGCAAATTGTCCAACATCCAGGTAAAACCAAGGTGTAGTCCAGTTGTATGGGAAGGAACTGTCCCACTTGTCCCAACCAAGGGTCCTTACAAAGAGGCAGGAGGAAAAAGCGAGACATGGACCTCCCAGCAGAGCAAATGTTGTTTTCAATAAGAGTTCTGCGAATGCAGTTGCAGAAAAAGAAGGCTCGCACATGGTGGGGATATCTGGGATCCCTTTCCCACCTTTGAGGGGCTCCTTGTACATGACCACCCGCTTCACTCTTACCATGTATTAGCTATAGAATTACCACAGTTATCCAAGGAATGGGTGAAGCGATCAAATGAACCATAACTGAATTCATGATTCATTTTCAGTTTCACTGTACCAGTCATGTGCTCAGGGTGACGACGATCTCCTCATCATCATCTTCCAAAGCTTAGTCTGCAGGGGCCAGTGACACACCCATTTGTTTTCTCAGGTCTCTTAGCTGTTCTTTAAACTTGTAAAATGTATCGTCCTGCCTCAGGACTCTATATTATTCTTCTGAAGTGCAGTGTATCTCTCGTGTACAAGCTCTCTTAAATCCGGGATCTCATCCGGTGCGTCACGTTTTAACTTAAGTACGGCCTCCTCAACTGCCTCTATATATTGGTTTAAATCTCGTTCCAATGCAGCATATTCCAACATGACAGATTCCATGCTGCCCACATGTTCGGTGTCACAGTCTGTCTGAAGCAGATCTATTGCTACTCCAGTTGTAATATCCATTCCTGTGTCTACATAAGTTTGGCAGTTCTACAGGGATGAGAGGAGGTATCCACAGAGGAGAAGGAGATTAAAGATGCAGCACGATCAGACATGGTTTAATAATGTAGAGTTCATTGACAGCACTGTTCGCCTTAAGGCAGCTAAGCTATTATTATCTTGTTTTATGGTGGTCCAAACAAACCAAGCACTTCAAACACTTGTTGCTTCAGTGCTTGATTTGTTAAAGTGTACATGTCCTTTTCAATATCTTACATAAAGGTGGGTGGGAGACAATTCCATCTTGCACCACTTTTCTTTTCTGCCACTGCTATGTGCAATGTTTCCTAGATGTGCTATGAACTGCCGTGTGTTTGTGCCATTGCTCTGTCGCTTACTATCCAGCCAGGTCACTACAGTCTTTGTCCAAAAGTATATGAAAAAAATATTTTGACCTGTGAGATGGTCAAAATTGACTACAAATGAATTGAAATTAGTGTTACTGAGGTTAATAATAATGTAGGGGAAAAAAAGTGTAAAAATATGTTATTTTAGCAAACAAAAATAGGGATTTTAGAAAAAAAAAAGGGATCCACGACCATAACCAAAACCAAAACACGAAGTTAATCCAGATCCAAAACCAAAACCAGAACACGGGGTCAGTGAACATCTCCACTATATATAGATATATATTTTTCCCACATTTGGACTGAAGAATTACAAAACCTCTTCTCCAGGTGCAGAGCGGTTGATAAGCCAAGTGCAATGTTGTACAGCAAAGCTTGAAACTTGAATACATTGCCTAAGGTAATATTAATTTTGAAACTATGCATGGAAAAGCATTTGACTATTTGATAAGGTCATGAACAAATCCTACAGTATTACACTGCTGGGATAAAAATAACTAAGATTTTCTTTTGTTTCTTCCATATGTATGATTTTTTTTTTTTTAGTATTCATTTTAGTTTTCTTAGTACACTTTATATTCCAGGACCTGTTATGAGCTTTTGATAGAGGTTTCGTAAGTCTTCTAATCAAAAGCCTTCATCATGCAAATTTATAATGCTCTGCAAAATTACTAGAGGGCAGGAGGAAATACACACTGATGATGATGACAGTCGTCAACACTAGCTAGCTACTCCTGAAGCTGAAAGGTTCTTTCTTCATTCATTGCATATATATACTAGGATTTTGTGGGCACATTTTAAAACTAATTTCTCTGTTGCTTTCATGTGTACACGAGAAGGAACTTGCATTATTACAGGGTTTTAAAGTCAATGGGGTATATTTACTAAACTGCGGGTTTGAAAAAGTGGAGATGTTGCCTATAGCAACCAATCAGATTCTAGCTGTCATTTTGTAGAGTGTGCTAAATAAATAAAAGCTAGAATCTGATTGGTTGCTATAGACAACATCTCCACTTTTGCAAACCCGCGGTTTAGTAAATCTAGCCCAATGTGTCTTTTCATTATATAAATGTTAACATTTTTGTGCCTATTGCCTGGTTGTGCATATGTGATTGTGGGTATACATATGCCTGATATAAACCATACTTGCCTACTCTCCTGGATTTGAAAGGAGGCTCCTGAATTTCGAGTAGCCCTCCCGGACTCCCGGAAGAGTAGGTATTCTCACAGACGTGATGGAGGTGGGGCTTAACAGCGGGATCTTACATATACAAATGCCTGATATAAGCCATACTTGCCAACTCTCCTGGATTTTCAAGGAGGCTCCTGAATTTCGGGTAGCCCTTTCAAGCTCCCGGAAGAGTAGGCATTCTCCCAGACGTGATGAAAGTGGGGCTTAACAGCGGGATTTTACCGCATTAAGCCCCGGCCCCTGCTATAAAATGCCGTGAATTTTTGCATTTCCTAGCAGGGGGCGAGGCCACACCCTCCTAACCCCTGTCACATGACCTCTATTCCGGGATCTCCCAGAAGAGAGTTTTGAAAAGTCGGCAAGTATGATATAAACTGAGCACATATGCTATAAGTGCAAAGCTGGAGGCACCTTGAGATGACTAGCACTCAGTATATGGGCGTAAATATGGACATTTTTATGGACGGCCTTTTTGAGCATAATTTACAGCTTGATGTTCTGAGAAACTCTAATATTATATCCATGATAAATATACTCAAATCTATCTCTCTAGACTCCAGCTCACTTCTTCTAAGCTGTCTTGTATCACTGTTGCTACCTAAACTGAATTTATCCAAAACAGAATTGATACTATTTAAACCATTCCATCATCACATCAATCCTATACTATGTCAAATGTCTGCAGGTAGTAGAGGAACAGAACTATATTCTTCAATCCTCATATCTATTCACTAACCAATTCTTGCTTTTTTACTTCATTTTTTTCATTACTGCTAGTTAACAGAATGCATATGACTTCAGAAGGCTAATCTGCTATACACCATTCTTAGCAGGTTTCACCAAATATAGCGACTGATTTATCAATCGGAGAAAAGCATTTGTGCTTGTTTTCACTTTGTCTCATAGGTGAAAGCAGAGGCAGGCTGGGCTGGGGGGCAGGGGGGCATCTGCCCTCCAGGCAAGTCCCATAATGGCCTACTTTGGAATGGGTCATTGGCCCACCTTAATTCTTTTCCTTTAAAATAGGCTGCTTAGTCGAGTCTTACCCACGGGCTGAAATTTGCCAGCCCTCCCCTGGATGAAAGGATTATCGCCAGTGGTAAGATCTATTTATAATTATATCACAACAATATTATTTGCTGAGTTACTCAGTTGCCAATTCAGTACTGGCCCATTTACGTTTACTTACTACTTCCCTGGGCTACAGTCTACATAGTTGTAGAGATTTCAGTTCCATTTGTTTAAAAAAAATGTAAAATATATTTATTAATTAGAAAAATAAGGACAAATCTCTTACTTTATTTTCCATGCCAACATAAAGAACAATGAGCTGCAAATAATAAATTAGGTATAGAATACTGAAAAGTCTCCCTTTTCTAGGCATCCAGGACTTAGCCCTTCTTTTGGTTTTCTTCAGAAAGGTATGCAGCTCATCACCAAAGAGGGTTGCTAAATGATGACAGTTGTAAATTGAACCAGCCACACGCTACCGCTATTTCAGATCCAGCCAGGAGATCATTTGCAATGGACATAGCTGATAAGTGTTCCTATTATCCTTGTTTAAAACTTGGCAACCATTACTAGAACAGCTATGCAGTTACTTGCCAGCTGGTTAGGAAGCCTTGTCAGTGGATCTGGAATATGGGCTCTTGGCCTTGTGAAGTTGGAACATAATCAATATTCCTTCTCAGTCAATGAAAGATAAATGCAAGATGCTTTCTCTCATGAGGACGTGAACTTGGATTTATGCAACAATTGATTGACCTGTAAGACTAACTTAATGGCTGTCAATCACAGACGGTACAATGTTAACAAGACAAACTGAACAGATATTGGATTCTTCTGCTGGCTTTTTATATATATTATGGCAGTGATGGGCAAACTGATATACTTCTAGGAAGGCATGTGCTGCCCTCTAACCTTCAAATGGGCTGCACATTACCATACATTTCAAGAATGAAAAGCAGCCCCAAAAAAAAGCACACCCACATGACTAATTCTATAAATGTTCCCTCATACCCCCACTTGCTCTAAAATAGCCCTGCATTCCATCAGACACCTTATTAGCACAAAATGCCCCCCCCCCCCTCCACTGGCATGCAGACAGAGCCCCACTTGCCAATAAATGCTCACACATACACTCAGACTCCCACATGCCCTCAGAACCACACAAACACACACATCCCAAATGGACTCCCCCAAATGACACTCAGACCTCCCTAATGTACCCCAGAACAACCCCATATGCCACTCAGACCTCTGCACATGCCCCCCACATGATACAGCCCTCCACACTCATTTCCCCACACCTGCCACTCAGTCCTGCACAGCCGAAGCCTGCAGAGGAAGGAAGGAGGGAGAGGCTACTCTGATTGCTTGTGCTGCATGACCTCACTGCAGTGTGCTGCAGCAGTCATGTGACATTGCAGCTGGATACTCCTGTTTAGTGTTGTTCTCTGATTTATACCAAAGCAGAGAATAAGTCAGATTGGGAGCACAGAGCTTGGGGCCACAGGTGAATGCCTACTTCTGTATTATGGCCAGGGCTGCCAAGAGGAATTCAGGGCCCGGGTACAACAAACTCATGGGGCCCCCCCATAGTTGAGTAAGCCCTAAAAATTTTTTGCGCCGCCTAAAGGCGGCGCAAAAAACACGACGCGGGTTTGGTCATACATTCAGGGGCGTGTCAATGCGCCATTGGGGCGTGGCTAGCCTAACGACGGTGCAAAAATTTTCGGGAATGTGGTCATACATTTGGGGCCGTGGCAATGCACCGTTGGGCGCATAGCTAGCACATCAAAATCACTAGGTCCTGAATTCACCACAGCGTCACATATGTCCAAGCACTCCTGACTTTTAAGACATCCAGCACCACAGTGTAGTATACAAAGAATGCAGTGTGTACACAAACAGTTCAGTCTTGGCCTGCGCCCACTGGGCTCACCAAACATTGGCATTGTCCCTACTAGAATCACAACATTTCACACACTATGCTGCTCTGTCCTACCTGTTCTTCTCACTTTTTCCACCCGAGGCTGCTGGTTTCTTTAGTTGTGGCTTGCCTGGATCTTGGAATGTAGAAGGACCTATTTGGGAAAAAAATGGCTACATTTAGAAAATTTCAGTCAGACGCAGCGTTAAATCAATAGCACCCACGATTAATAATTAGGCCTTCCTCCAGCCCCAACATTAAAATAATAGAATTCACATGTAATAAATAAACCTATTTCCCGTCATGCAAACAGCCTAGCAATACCTATTTCCCGCAACCATCACTGCCATTAAATAATTCATAGTCACATTTAATAAATAGACCTCATCCTCCCCAAACTCACCTCCACATTCAATAGGCCCCAAATCACCCCATCTTAAATTAATAATCCCCACTATTAAATTGCCTCACCATCACCCTACAAACAAAATAGCGCCCATTAATTAGCCACCACCTACCGCACACACACTACATTGCAACAAGCCCCATCACAACTACACTGCGCCCTCCATGCTGCTTTCCCCCCTTTTTATTCACTCTGTGCCTCTTTGCCCCTTTTTTTTATAACTCTGTGCCTCTCTGCCGCTGTTTTCCTCCTCTGTGCCTCTCTGCCCCTGTTTTCCTCCTCTGTGCCTCTCTGCCCCTCTTTTCCTCCTCTGTGCCTCTCTGCCCCTCTTTTCCTCCTCTGTGCCTCTCTGCCCCTCTTTTCCTCCTCTGTGCCTCTCTGCCCCTCTTTTCCTCCTCTGTGCCTCTCTTTTCCTCCTCTGTGCCCCTCTTTTCCTCCTCTGTGCCCCTCTTTTCCTCCTCTGTGCCCCTCTTTTCCTCCTCTGTGCCCCTCTTTTCCTCCTCTGTGCCCCTCTTTTCCTCCTCTGTGCCTCTCTTTTCCTCCTCTGTGCCTCTCTTTTCCTCCTCTGTGCCTCTCTTTTCCTCCTCTGTGCCTCTCTTTTCCTCCTCTGTGCCTCTCTTTTCCTCCTCTGTGCCCCCTTTTCCTCCTCTGTGCCTCTCTTTTCCTCCTCTGTGCCCCTCTTTTCCTCCTCTGTGCCCCTCTTTTCCTCCTCTGTGCCCCTCTTTTCCTCCTCTGTGCCCCTCTTTTCCTCCTCTGTGCCTCTCTTTTCCTCCTCTGTGCCTCTCTTTTCCTCCCCTGTGCCTCTCTTTTCCTCCTCTGTGCCTCTCTTTTCCTCCTCTGTGCCTCTCTTTTCCTCCTCTGTGCCTCTCTTTTCCTCCTCTGTCCCTCTCTTTTCCTCCTCTGTGCCTCTCAGTTTCTTTCCTTACCTTTTGTCAGCTTCTTTCTTTTCTTCTCTTCTCTTCTGTCTTCTCTTCTTTCTTCTTCTTTGGTCTTGTCAGGCTGCGGCGCTCCTCACTGACTGACTGCCGGGCGTGACACAGTCAGTGTGAATGGAGAAGACAGGAGAGGAGGGACGCGGCGCCGCGGTCACGTGAGTATTGATTTTTTTTTTTTATTTTTTATTTCTTATAGCTCCCCCCACCAACGCCCCCCCCCCCCCTCCCCCTACCCCGCGGGAATTTTTTTTTAAAAAAAATAAAAATACGCAAAATACAAAAAAATAAAATAAAAAAAAAAAATGACAAAAAATAGCAGCAAGGGCCCGGCCCGGGCCCCCTGGCATGGCCGGGCCCGGGTAAAATGTACCCGCTCCCCCCCCCTCTCGGCGGCCCTGATTATGGCCTCCAGTCAGAAAATGTGGTATGGCTCTCTTCTAGGCAAGAAGAATTTTAAGGTTTAATTAGCTTAACTCTTTAAGGATTAGTTTGTCATCTGCGCTGGATTTGAAGGTAAAGTTAATAATTAAAATGTTTTAAATATGTTATAGTGTTCTTCAGGACTGCAATGTATTTATTGTTGAATTTATTAAAACACTTTTACTTGTATGTATTCTATAATAAACCAGTAAAAAAAATTATTATGTAACAATAAATGATTCTTTCCGCTGCAACCACTGCCTTGAAAAAAGCCCCTGAAAAAATTGTTGGCACACAACACTGGACACTTTTGTGAACTAAACCTGACCTTTAATTGAAGACCTGTGACTGCATTTCTTTACCTTTTCTTATTACAACTTCTTTGGATTCTATGCCCCAGGCTTGTGTCTCCTTCTGTTTTCTTACTACTGAAACACAGTCAGTTGTTTTATTGGACTGAGGGCAACATAAGCCTGACAAATCAATAAATGCAGAGGGCGGACCCTCCACCCTCAAGTCAGTAAGGGGAAGGGGGAGGGTTTGGCGAGCTACAGGGACAAATGAATAGCTCTACCCCTCAACCCCCCGTTTTTTTTCCCCTGCTGTACAGTGTAAATTTTCTTTATAGAAAAGATGGGAGAGGATAGGGGGCAGGATAAAAGAGAGAGGTAGGCCGACCTGGGATTACAATAAGAATTGCTTGCTCTAGGACAGTGGGCCGGCAATAGGGTCTATTTTGTAGAAAAGGAAACTAAAAGAGCTCAATCTATTGATGGATTTCAGCAATTTTGTTGTGTTGCAGACGAGTCACAGCTGAAGTGGAAAGGCACCATGGGTGGTGCAAATGGTGGCCAATGGTTATGGCTGGAGTTAGCATCACGCTGTGCTGTTTTTTGCCACCATTTTCAAAATTCTAAAAAAAAAATAATAAAAACTGTGGTCTTTTTCGCTACAAACCAGTCTCGTATCATATCTGTTTGCTTCTGTTATTTCTGGTATAAGTGTTTATAACTAAACAGACATCGACCGTTACGTGGCTTAAGGGTGACAAAACATTCCTTAGATACATTAGTGAAAGGAAAAAAAAACAAAGGAATAGTAATGCTAAAAAGGAATAGTAAGGCTAAAAATTGAAGGAGAGAAACAAATTGCAAACTGCCTAAATGACTATTTTTGATCTGTATTTACTATTGACAATTCAAAGTGCTCACTTTCACTAGTGGTAAAGATATATCTACTGTAATGAAGACACAATTGTACTACAGAAAAGTGTCACTTGAACTTTCAAAATTAAAAGTAGATCACTGAGTCCAGATGGTATACATCTAAGGGTATTAAAAAAACTAAGAGTAATCCTTTCAGCACCATTATCTAATATTTTTAACCAATCACTGCTGACATATATAATTCCAGGTGATTGGAGAATGGTAAATGCAGTTTAACTATACACTAAGGGACTTATTTATTAAGCCATAAATCATGCTGAAATGTCTTTTTCCGTATGGTTTAGGCATTTTTAAGTTAAATAGCTAAACCACACACACTGGATTTAGAGAGAGATGGACTAAATTGTGGAATCCTACAAGTTAGTCCCATTTTTGGTTTATCTGTAACTGATATGGTTTGTTTAAATTTGGCAAGGAGTTTGGCAACTGCACTGTGATTAATGGGTGGCCTATTAGGCTGATGTTGGTTGAAATCATTTGCTATAACATGTGTGCTTTGTTCTTCAGATGTCAAGACAATCTCAACATGTTCTGTTTGTGCTAGTGGCATTATCATTAATGTCACTACCGGCTAGACCAAGTTATAAACAGGTCCGAAAAATAGTTCTTTTGGTATTGACAACCGTTGGAGTTGGCTTTTTTTCTGCCTTAGTATTACCTCTATAAGGACCTATTTATTAAGTTCAGCATTGTCTGCCCAGTGATTATAATTTGTTATCGCCGCTTATCACAGCGGTAAGAAGTGATAATTATTGGGCAGACAATGCTGAATTTAATAAATAGGTCCCTATGCAATACTAAGACAAAAAAATAAACTCCAAGGGGCATATTTATTATATTTATTATATTCATCAGTACTTTTAAGTTATTTTCTTCAAATGACAACTGTTGGGGGTGAACCCCGGATTCCCGGCCCTTACATATCATTTTTTTAAAACGTCATTTTTGCTAAAGACAAAACCCGATGGGCTTTGTCTTTAATAAAAATGACGTTTTAAAAAAATGACCTGTAAGGACCGTGAATCCGGGGTTCGCCCCCAACAGTTGTCAATACCATAAGAGCTATTAGAGGCTGAAATCCAGTTTGCGAATCTTAGAAATAGTTTTAAACAGTAAAAAAGAAGCAAAACAATTAGACCTAAAAATTAGTGTGGAGTTATGCCTTAATAGTGATAACAATATGCCCGTTTGCCTTTATTATTTTGCAGCATTACAGTCAAGAGTTTATTTTAATATTTATTGCTATGCATTACTTTAATAACTACTATGTTTATATGTACAGTGTGACTATTTGTACTTTTATAGTAGATTTTTTTATTCCTGCTGTCTTAAAACAAGTTAAATGAATGGAGTATGAATATTACCCACATTAATACATATTCTTCTGTCTTCAGAATAATTCTAAATAGTTTTGGCTGCGATCCATGAATAGCTGATTGCAATTGATATGTTAGTTAATGTTTTCTTCTTAGCCCTCCGGATGCCATGCAGTGAAAACTTTCATTCAGATTCAGGAAATCACCATTTCTGCAGCACGTAGTTACTTTCCATATGGTCTGCCAGTGAATGAGGTTTCTGTTCCAGCAAAAGACAAGTAGATTGAAGAATTTGAATTTTTTTTCATTTTAATAGTGTATCCTGCTTATTTTGCTTTCTAATTGAAGCAAGACATAAACTGTGTCTGCATTTTTCTAGAATTAGGAAGAAACAAGAAAATGTACAAGGCCACAAATGTGACATAATGTAAATAATTTGTTCTTCCGACTCAAGTATCTAACACATTATGTTAAAGTTAGGTTTTTTTTTCATATTATGCTATTATACTTTTATATCATGAATTTGTGAGTATTCATTTCACTTTCCTAAATACTTTTTAACTAAACCCATTAATTCAGCACATCAGCCAAAAATCTTTGAGCACATCTTTAAGTTCATATGTGTGTAGAAGGGTAACTTAATTGGAAGGTCATATTATAAGCTGCAGAATACTTCAGTTACTATAAAAGCTGGCTACACAAAAAATATTCACTAACCAATATACTGTGTGTAGAATCTCCATATCCAATCAAAATCCTATCTAAGTGTGTTACGAGATATTAGGAAAAACATATATAGAGAATATTTTACTTTTTACTGGATTAGGTTATATTGTATGAATGTTCCATATATTTCTAGAATTTGGCGAAGCAAGATCAGGTTTAGGGTTTGAACTTTATTCAAGGTCATGGTTAATGTAGTTTCAGATTTAGGTGTTTTGCCAATGCAGGGCACTGAGAGGAGCGAGGAGCAGGTAGAGTACCGGAGCCCAGGCCTGCCTGTATTGAGATGAGCCATTAACCTGGTGTGGTCACACCCCCTTTGGCAGCTATGGAAGGGGCCCCAAGCAGTTGCTGTACTGGGCTCCTAAATTCCTCTTAGCAGCCCTGATTCTATGCAAGGCTTATGATTAGTTAGGCTATAGATGGGTTTTTCTTTTTCTACCATTTTTCTTTTCAATTTGGCCCAGGAGATTTTGGGATCACCTTGGTCAAACAGCTCATTTGGTTGAAGTCCCTTGTCTACCCAATGGGTCAAGGGGGCTGTAGTAATTAATGAAAGTATAATTATAATATGTGCTAGAGAATAGCGAATGTCCTGTGGTTTGATTTGTGGGGAGTTTTGTGATATTGAGATAGTAATTTTATTTTTTGGTGGATATATTCACAAATCCTTTATTAATGGTTCTAACAAAAGAGTTAGTTAAAAGATATGTTAAGTCATAAAAAGACAATATTATTAGTGCCAGATTATTATTCAGGCAATAACCTCTGCCCTAGTGAAACTTACAATGTTATTTACCTACCATGGGAATACAAATATACAAACAAATCAGAGTAGGTTTTTTTGTCAGAAATATCTTAAATATCATGATACCAATCAGAGCCGTAACTTAAAATTTTAGTGCCTGGGGCAAGAAACAAAAATGCGGCCCCCCTAGGCCCCAGTTTTGAACCGAAAATATTCATAAACTACGCACCCCTTCATTGTTGCACCCTGGGCGGTCTCCCCTATCGCACAGCCCTAATTACGGCTCTGAAACCAATAAACCACACCGTCCACCGATCCAGATTCTAGGGAGCCTTCCGGCTGTACCAACAGTCAGGACTTTTGTTCAGTCTGCTGGGACCATTGGGAGTTCTGTAAGCGCAGGTATTTTTAAGAAACATTTGGCGGGGTGGCCTAGTGCTCAGAAGCAATAGGTACATGCCAGCATGATCAGGGTTATCTTAACAGCATTATAGGCCCCCAGGCAAAGCAGTGCACTGGGGCCCTACCTACACAACCACCCACAAGAATAAAAATGTAAATTATCAATGAAATTAAGCTTATATTGATTCGTACCTCTTGCTTGCTTGTCTTGCCTATGTACAAGTAGTATGTGGACGTTGCTTTCGCAACAGCAAGATCGCATTTACAGATAACAGCTGATACTGAGGTATTTAGTCCACCTAAATGTTTTAATAAAGAGGGTTTGAAGGTTCTGAATAAATCTCCCAGAATAATATACTGAAAGGTTGGCAAGCCTATGGGGCCCCTTTGCTTGTGGGGCCCCTGGACAACTGCCCAGTATGTTCATGTGTTAAGATGGCTCTGAGCGTGATACAGCTGAAATATTTGACTCATTTCTAATATGAACTTTCTTTCATGTTGGTAGTTTTACCTTATTGATCAATGTAGGGATCACTTTGCAACAACTGGCACAAGTAAACCGCCAGAAACCACTAGAATTGCTGTAAATAGACTATACTCTTAACGTTTTCACTTTTTATCAATAGATTAGGAAAAGGCATATTTTGACTTGACAAAATATTTCTGGATTATTAAATTGCCCAAGTCTTATGAAAACTATGCACAAAAATTCCTTTCTGAAACTCTAATCATTTTCAGAATTCATACCTGTAATTGTCATATCATGAACTGGTGAAACTGTCAACCAGATTTCATTTTAAAAGGATCCATTGTAAATCTATTAATTTAACATGGAATTGAACAAAACCACATGTTTTAAGTAATGAACAAGGATAGTTAATAAAAGTCAACGAAAGCAAACAGAAGAGGTCTGTATAAATTATACCCTAGTTAGAAAATGTCTTGTTTGTTTTTTCTTAGAGGGTACAAGGATCAATGAGACATTGGTTTAACAACTATCCCATTCATTTACTTTCACTGAAAAAAATGTATCCAGCAAATACCTTAACAAAACTATAATGTGTGTGTTTGTGAGGGGGTGTATGCAAAGTTGCCTACTGGGAGACTCCTGAATTTTTGGGAGTTCTCCCGGACTTCCAAGAAAGCAGGCAAAAGTCCCGAATCCAGCTATCTCCGCCGTTGGTGAAGTGGGTGGGGGCGGGGCTAAATGCGTCATCGTGGCCCCGTCCCCTGCTGCAATTGCCCGAAATTGTCAAAGATTGACAGGGGCTGGGCATAACAACGCCCCCTCTACGGACCCCATCCCGGACAGTTTCCTTGAAAAGTCGGCAAGTATGATAATAATGTCTCCTCCTGCACAATGACTCAGCAGATATTTTAATGTTTTCACTTTACTTCCTCACTCTCCTATACATTGCTTACAAATCCACAGTATGTTACATACCAGTTGCTGCTGCTGGGAGCAGTATTTCTTCAGGCACAGACCACAGGTGCACGGAAAGGATTGACAGATCGATAGCTCGACAGGGCCGTCCTTTTTTTTTCCGTTCCAGAGTTCGTCTGCCGACGCCACGCAATGGGGTCCCCCTCGAGGGACCCGACCAAGCTGACGACTCTAAGCGGTGGATCACTCGGCTCGCGCATCGATGAACAACGCAGCTAGCTGCGAGAATTAGTGTATATTAGTATATTTAATCACATGTATGTTTGTTTGTTTGTTTTTTTTTAGCAAAGTAGAGGCTCTGGTCAAAATATTTAATCTCACCCAGTAGCAGACATGCAGATGAACGATTATGTATCCTGAAGACCTCCATCCGACTCTCCAGGGGCTCACCTGCCTTGCAGTCTCCAACCTCCCTACCAGTCGCACAGCCCCCCTGGCAGCCACTTTAAATATGTTGGGTCCACCTCAGGCTCTGACAACGCCGCTCTCCCCGGTGATGTGGCTGTCTGCGCCACCTGAGCCGTGTTAGGTGAGGCACCAGCCTCATTAAACTAGACATCCTCCACCTGGTGACCTCCCCTGCCATCACTGAAGGGGGATGGGCTAACAACGTAACACTGTATGCGTTATACAGCAATGAAAAAAAATACTTTATTATTAAAATAATTTTCTTTTTTAAAATAAAGTTGTTGTTTTTTTTCTATTTATTTACTTTTTTTTTGTTTTTACATTTAATCCAGAATTAATTTATTTTTTAATGCAGTCTAAAACTGCAAGCGCTTCCAGAGCCAGTCGCGCTGCTTTGGCCTGACAAGCTTTCCGTTGCCGACCAGCGTCGCTGAGGATCTCAGCACCGCTCAGCTGCCCTGGTGACATTTTTAATGGCAGCAATAGAAAATGTTCGCATCAAAGCACTCTTCATAAATAGACCTATTAGTGACTTCAGATGAAAACCTAATATAACATACTATCTAGTCATTAAGTCCAGTTCTACCCTAAGCTTTACTTATGGATGGCCAATTGCAGTGCTGTGATTCTTAAATGTGTAGTCATTTTTGTGTACACAAAATCCCACTGAACTGATGGTTTATTAAACAGATTTACTGTCCAGTGAAAGGATTCTACTCACTAGCTTGAAGAAGTACTTAACTGAATGAATGTGCGCACTCCATGGTGGAGCTTTGCCGGCACAATAACTGGTAGATTGGAAGCTTTGTAGAAATACAACTTCGTGTGAGGTCAAAAGATCCTGGGAAATGTGGAATCTGACTAAGAACAATAGGACACTTTAAATATCCTTCAGTCCTCTTCTCCCACATTTTCTTGAAGGTGTTGCTTGGATTATAGCAGAACAAAAGTTGCCAGATGCAACTTTTACTTCCCTTCTAAGCTAAATAGATACAAATAACAGGCTTAAAAAATTTAATTAAAGTTATGTTTTCAAGAAGATAAGTTATGGAAAAATGGACTCATGCACAAATCACATCATTTTTGAAATTCTGAATATTCTGTTATGAGGTGTCAAAAAAGATAAATAATGAATAATTGCTTGTATCTGTCATAAACATTTTTTTAAACTATAATAAATGTGTTGTCCAGCTTGAGATAGGCTGTGCTATTTAGTGCCAACATACCCCAGAAACACAGGATCCCCATTCCCTGGATCCCCACAATAATACAGCTGTGCAACACTGACAGATGACAAAAGATGCATCGGTGCTTGCAGATCTAAGCCCTCCTAGCAGCGCGGTATGTAGCAAATACATCTCCTGATTGGACTAATCATGTCTACTGTCCAATCAGGAATCTTGTTCACTACAGCATAGCGAGCAAATCTCCTGCCCAGGTTTTAGTGCAAACACTGACATATCTCTTCACTCCCACCTGTCAGTGTTGGTCAGGGGGTAAATGTATCAAGCTGAGAGTTTTCCGGCGGGTTTGAAAAACCAATCAGATTCTAGCTATCATTTATTAAGTACATTCTACAAAATGACAGCTAGAATCTGATTGGCTGCTATAGGCAACATCTCCACTTTTCAAACCGGCCGGAAAACTCTCAGCTTGATACATTTACCCCCAGGTGTAGCTTCAATCTGGTAATGATGATCGTTCTGATCAGGAAGCAAAAAGGTAAATGGGTGTCTTTAATAACAAGAGCTGTCCAAATGTGGAAAACTCTCTAATGAAAATTACTTTAAAAAGTAAGACAAACAAGTCTAATTGCAACACACTCAGGAGATGCAAGTTATTGCGCACTTCTAAATATTTTATTCATGGCTTTATTAGCTATATTTAAGAAATTAATCTAGAAACAGTCCTCTAACACATTCAGCATCATCCCTTAAACAGTTATAAGTAGACACCATTTACAGTAGAGAACTCCAAAATGACAGAGAGTGCCATTATAGTATTCTGAAATTACAAACTGATGTAGCTCTTTCATGTGGACTCTGTTTCCATGCTTAATTGTTCCTCTTTTATTTAAACACCCAAACAGTCCATAGCCATTAGCTTTGTTCTCTTTATTAAAAGCCAGCAAGCATTTGAAGCCAAGGAAACCAAGCTTACTATCTGTCAGCTGCACAAGAGAGAGGGGAACCGGGCCAATATTATCAATGCACTCAAAATGGGATTGTCATTAATACCTTTTGTACAGCAACTATGGCATTCAGAAGCAGCCAACCCCATCTGTGGATAAAACCGGGCACCTGATTAAATTGCAATGACTGTTAGGTACCTTAAGGGAGTAATAAAGCTGGTACACTGGTAAATCTGGTCAAATTAAGATAACATTTAAACACAAAACAGATGTGCAATAAATAATAAACCTGAATGTATGGTAACAGAATTTTCTGCTGTAGATACTGTAACTTTCTGCATTTATACTTACATATATATATATATATATATATATATATATATATATATATATATATATCACTGTATCTATGTAATACATATCATATACTTATATCTGTTACCCATTGGCATTAAGAGAAAGCCAGCGATTGTGCAAGTAAAATGCCATGGCAGGACATTGCGATGTGGAATCAGCGCTTGCACTTGAAGTGAGGAGCTGGGGTCAATGGAGCACACTCAATTTATTACCTTGCGTTCACTTATAGTGAACTTGTGTAAACAAAGCAGGTAACATCCAAAAGACCAGTGTTTAACTGGTCTATAAGACACATTTCTCAACCACAAGATACAATTTTATTTAAAATATTTTAATACCCTATAGCAAAGACCCAGCATAGTTATATGATGCAAACTATTGGCTTCAAGTATTCTACTTCAGCATCTTCTTCTCCCTGATGAAATGGTTCACCTGGTCTGACTATTTTGCTACTTATATGGCCCTAATTCATCATCATCATCAACATTTATATAGCGCCAACAGATTCCATAGAGCTTTACAATTCCCTTTAGGACTTCTGTTTCTTCCTTTTACCCCACCAAACCCAGGGCCCTGCGTGTACTCCACTGACTCCCCTTCCAGAGCTGCTCCTGGTGATGTTTCCACCCACCCCCCTCCTTGCTGCTTCCCTGTAGGTAGTAAGTACCTTTGTCTTTTTGGTTTGATGAGTATTTGTGTTTGATACCGGATGTGTTTACCTGTCATTTGAACTGTGATTATTTGTATATATATTTTTCTCTGGAACATTTAATAAAATAAATTTTGGGTAAAAAAAAAATATTAAATACCCACGCTCAATACATGTCACACAAGAATGTAATCTCATATTGAAATGGCATACAGAAATCAGATAGAGATGTGTAATGGATGCCGATAAAGAAACATTAGAAATAGAAACGTATAGAAATAAAAGCAGGATGAAAAATAAAAGTAGGTACTGCCACTCAAAATCACTGATAATTGTGTACTTATAGTAAGCTTATATACTTTAACTTCAGAGGTAGTGATTATTATTACAGAATTTCAACTATTATATCAGTTTCGGTAATGCACAAATTCTATTTTATGAATGCCTGATCACCATATCAACCTGGGTATTTTTTTACAATATTACATTAAATGTTAATGACGGGACTCTCAAGTTTGATTGTCTTCTCAAGTCCTCCATCATAATTGATTATGTCACTTTTAGAACACGCTGTCTACAAATCCCAGTGGACGCATCCTTCGCTTTTCTAATATCAGTTTCCAATATCACATTGAATCTAATTGAAAACTGCAGTGTCTAGCATAGAAACATTGCCCAATGCCAACCCTTATTCTGTCTATACACTGTTACATTGTACTCACTGGTCTCTGTCTCTTTCTGACTCTTTCTTTGCCACAATAAAGGTCATTTACAAAAGTGCAAAGCATGCAGGAGGGTAGAGCTGTTATATTTATACAATGCACCTGTTCATCTGCTTAGTCCGCAGGTGCACCCCTACCTTTCCGTTTTGGGAACTGTCCCTACAAAATCAATTTGTGCCTACTTTTGTGGGGTTGTGGGTCCATCTAGAAGTGTGCATGCTGCAATGAGTTTAAAAATACATTCAAAGTCCTGGTGGTAGTCATTTCACCGAATACCACCAACCCGATAGTACTTACCCCGACAAGGATTACCCGACCGTCACTTTTCCTACATACTTGTGAAGCTGAATATTTATTACACTGATTTTCAAAAATTCCAATCACATAAGAGGGCAATAGTTGTGAATGACGTAAGTTTTATACCAGACAGTATTATTTATGCTGTTAAAGGGATAATATAAGGAGGCACCAGGTCCACAATGTGTTTTAGTAAAGCTTTTAAATGATAGAGTCCGCTCCTCCTTAAGGTATCCCTTTAAGAGCATATAATACTGTCGGGTTTAAAACTTACGACAATCACAGCTGCCGCCTTCTTATGTGATCGGAACTCTTGAACATCACTGTAATAAATATTCGGCATCACAAGTATGTAGGAAAAGTGACGGCCGGGTAATCCATGTCGGGGGAAGTCCTATCGGTCTTATCAGTCTCAGTATAACATACCACACCCCAAACTCCACCACCTGAGGACCACCCCCTTCATTAGTTTCAACTTTTACATTTTCTCCTAAAATACTGCTGGGTGTAGACTAATTCGTTTTTAAATAAGTAATGAGAGACAGGCGAAATCAAGACTTTTTTTCATTGGACAAAATGCACCTAGAAATGTACTCTTCTATATAAAGGTACCTAGATGGCATCCTTTTAAGAGTACAGGCTGAAGCCTTGTCATAAGACATGTAAACTTCAAGCAGCTGAACACCCTGCTTGTGACCTATAATATATTCATCATTCATGTTCACAGTTTTCATACTCTGAAAAGGGTAGGATATTATCCATCTTGTTCACTAGTTATACCTTTCTTCTCGTCTCCTTTATAATGTCTCGCAAGTGCCCACCATCAGTCATAAAATCCCACCTTTCTAATTACACAGACGTTTTCATAGAGGTTACCATCTTATGTGTGCGATGAACTCGACATCCACATCCAATGCTACAGTACACAGGTAGATACAGAGTGTGAGTGTGAAGTTTACGGAAAGCTGTTAGCCTTATAATCATACTTGCCAACTTAAATCCTGGAGCTGCAGAGGGAAGGTGGGCGTGCAGGGGGCGGGGCTCCAAAAATTGCCTCATTTTGGCCCGCCCCCTTGACGTAATGACGCAAAACGCGTCATTTTACAGAGGGGGTGGGGCCAAACACAGAGATTCCCTGTGAATCGCACCGATTTGGACCAAATTCTGCCCAAAGCGGGAGATTGCCATACTCTCCCGGGAGTCCGTGATACTTACCCAAAATGCGGAGTCTCCCGGACATCCCGGGAGAGTTGGCAAGTATGCTTATAGTAGATATCAAAGTAGATGTATTAGGTACTAATCATTTTACCACTCTATGCCCTCACCTGAGTATTTTATATGCTGTTTGAGCCTGGACACTCTGCTACTGTTTTATGAATTTTCTGCATTTACTACTGTATAATAAACTTTACACATTGATCTGTTGACATATACATACCTATTTGAAAATATATTTTATCTATGGTTCTGTAAAATCATAATAATATATAAAGTTACCAATTTAGCATTTATATATTGCTGGTTCACAGGGTATGAATAAAATTCCAAAATTCAACTAACTTTCAGTATAACATATGGACTGATATAAATCTTAAGAATGTCGGGAAATCACATGGTCATTTTCTAAAGTGGATAATGAATTTTAAATGAAAGTTATATCAGTAGTTTGATTTGTTTCTACTGTGAACCATATTAGCTGACACGGGATTGGTTCACACAATTATGTGTATAGTTAGTTCAAATCTGAGGCATTTGATCAAAATGATTTGGAAAAAAAAACTCAAGTCCATCTATAAACATAGAAACATAGAATTTGACAGCAGATAAGAACCACTTGGCTCAGTCAGTCTGCCCATTTTTTAACCTATGGTAACTTCAATCCCTATTTGATCCTTAGTTCTTTGTAAGAATATCTTTATGTCTATCGCAAGTATGTTTAAATTGCTCTACTGTATTATGCTCTACCACCTCTGATTGGAGGCTATTCCACTTATCAACTTACCCTTTCTGTCAAGTAATATCATATTCATATCTACTTTTACAATCTACTTATAAACATAGAAAAGTAGCTTTAGGGCAAATGTATTTTTTTGTGTCAGACAAAGTCAACATGGCAGCCATTGGCACCACATGTAATAGATGAAACATGTAATGTATAATCTATGTTGATATTGTTAATATTAATCTATGTTAATCTGTGTTAATCTATTAATAATGTTAATCTGTGTTATAATCTATGTATAAACCAGGGGCGGATCCAGACTTTTGCTATACCCCGGGCGATTTTAGGGGGGGTGATTTAGGCCCTGCCCCCTTTCTAATTTCTAAGGCTGCCGGCGGCTGCACAGTATGTGCAGGTCCGCTCGGCAGTGACAGTGTGCTGCCCCGCTGCTCTGATTGTGTTTAAAACACAATCAGAGCAGCCGGGCAGCACACTGTCACTGCTGAACGGACCTGCACAGTGTGCAGCCGCCGGCAGCAAGCCCCTGGATCCGCCACTGGTATAAACTATGGTAATGTATAATCTATCCATACAATACACAATGCCCTGTTTTTATTACCATCGTCATTTCTTAATACCTTAAAGTTCTCATCAATAAGTTATGAACAGTTGACTGTTTATATATTTTTTTTGGAAGAACTTCTAAAAATGCTGCTGGACAAGTTCAGTAATTGCATGATATCATAGAGTCTGGTTGATGTAAACAGGGGATGTACTGTATGTAATTTGTGGTGTTTTTTCTACTCTCTCAGTACAGTTAAGCTTTCTTATACTATAGATGAATCTGCACATACCTGTCTAAAACAACCATTTACATTGAGTAGTGTCAAATCTCCATTGTAGGGAGGGGGGCATAAATGTTTACATTGCTGAGAGATTCTGTTGTTTGTTTTTCTGAAGGAAATAAAAAAGGCAGCCGTTATTCTTACGTAGAGCTAACAACGAACAAAGGTCTTTGTAATTTAAAGCTAAAAACATAAAGGCAGACATCATGGAAGGATGCTGCACTCTCTACCAGAGTAAAATAAAACCAGCGACAGGACCATAGGGGAGCCTTACTGTTTTTCCTTTTAAAAGAGGGTAGAAAGTCTGTCACCCTCTTTCTTTGCTTTATACGTGACTATATCTTACAATACAGGCATAATTCATGATTCAAAAACAATGACAAAATAGAGTATACGCCAGATGCATCAAGACCACTCCCAATCTGTTAGACACCCTTGTGGGGTATGTATAGACCAGACTGGTGCTATCTCTGGGAACACCCCTCGGTCACAATTCTCCACCTTGAGCATTGTTGTCAGAATCACTAGGTGGAATTGATGATACCTGCCAGCAGTTGGCGCTACTGAGTACTGAGGCGCGGAGTCTAACACGCCCCTGGTTTTCACCAGGAACCTCCGCAAGGAGGTATGGACTTCGCTGCAAGGGACGTGCAGGTCGCGGCCCTCAGTATCAGTCAGCTGGCGAGGCAGCGGTGATAGCCCACCAGGATGCAGGATGTTAGAGTAGTCAGCAAGCCGGGTCAAAACCAGAGGAACGGATATAGCCAAATCAGAAGCAGGAGAATGGTCAGGAAGCCGGGTCAATACCAAATATCACTCTAAGCCAGAATCAGGAACCAAAGGAGAAGTCAGGAATAAGCCGGGGTCAGAATCCAAATAACAGCAACACAGGAACAAACGCTGGAGCAAGGCTGAGGACCAAATACTCTGGCACTAGACATGTGTCAGAGGCTGCCTTATATACCCTAAGGAGCCTCCTGATAGGGTTAGGGAGATTTTGGCGGTAAGACATACTGGCTGCAGACAGGTGAGCAGAGATAGCGTCCCGCTGCTAGGCAACAGGACGTGGTTGCTTGGAAGGTGCAGGCGTCCATCTCCTGCACCAAGTGTCAGTGCAGAGATGGCGCCTGACAATTGTGCTCCCACTGTTTCTTGCCTTTGCAGGCAGCAGGTGTGGGTGGCATCCTCTGCTCCTCAGTGGGAGTGTGGCACTTGAATGTGACATCAGAGCCAAGCGTCACTCTCCCAGCCCACTACAGACACCGAGGAGCAGCAGCTGACAGTTTCACAGGTAAGAAGCTACTGACAATTTTACCTCCATGTGACTAGTTGGCGCTCTCTGTGTAGGGGGAAAAAAATCACTAGATGATTAACATGATGTCACTCATTCAGTGTTTTAGGTGCCCACTAACCATAGGCACCCTAGGCAATCACCTAGGTCCCAGTAATAGTGTCGCCTACCCTGGTATAGACATGTACACTCAATTCACTTATTTACATGTTTCCCTTGTGTTAAGCATAACAAATGTATAAATTAGGCTTGGGGTCCACCAGTGGAGTTGTAATTTCAAAAGCAAATCTGAGCCAAGGGAAAATGTTTTGCTAAAGTAAGGAAGAAGTACTCCACTATCCTTTTTTGTTCTTTTTGTCTTTAATCTTTATCCAGTTATGCTTTTTTTACTTGTGATTGTCTTTTGGTAACAGTGAGGTGAAAACGAATGGGCTTTCATTGTGTAGGGGAGAATTAAGGAACACAGAACAAGTTATTTGTCTAAAAGGACAGGACAGCTGGTGTTTCCACTGAAAGGAAAATTATCTGTTGAGGGGAAGAATATTCAATTCAACAGTGATTTCAGTGTGCAATGACCTTGCAAAGTAGCAAAAGTGACTTTGAAAAGGTCAGTATGAAATATAAAACTTGACAAATTATTGATTGTAAAACAATAAGTAAGAAGTGCACATTGTACTGTTATGTAGCATATACTGAGTTTTTAAAACTAAACTGCACAAAAGCAACCTTAATAATTTATAATAATAAATTAGCTACTAGAATACTCCTTGGTAAAAGCCACAAAATCTTAAATTACTTTAAAACTAATAAGGCTCAATCTAAAACCCAAAATTTGATACATAAATATGTAAAAGCAAATCATCCAGCTATAATTTTTTTCTAATAAAATATTTTATATATGCAACTGATGCTTAGTTTTCTAATTAACATATTTACATATATTTTGTGAAACTTACAAGTTTAATGCAATGGTCCTCATGCTGAGTTGAATGCATACTTTGAAAAGCTGAACATTACAATAACGTATTCACGCCCATATCGTCAGAGCCGTAACGAGGCCGGTGCGGGCGGTGCCGCCGCCCCGGGCGCAGTCCCAAGGGGGCGCAATGGCCGCCCGCACCTGCCTCTGTGTGAGGAGTGAAAAAAAATAAAAATTAAACAGACCTCAGATTCAGACTGCCGGCCGCCTGGCGCATCCAAAATGGCGGCCGGCACCCGGCTCCACCCCCTTCTGAACTCTGCCCTCTGCCTCAGCGTCTGATGTCATGACGTTGCTAGGCAGCAGAGGAGCAGAGAACCAGAGAGGAGCCAGGCAGCGACGGCTGGACAGGAAGAAAGAGGAAAAAGGTAAGTTTCAAAGCAGGGGAAAGGGGATGTGTGTTGCTATTATGGAGGGAGGGAGGGGGGGGATGTGAGCTGCTATTATGGAGGGAGGGGAGGGGGGGGATGTGAGCTGCTATTATGGAGGGAGGGGAGGGGAGGGGGGGGATGTGAGCTGCTATTATGGAGGGAGGGGAGGGGGGGATGTGAGCTGCTATTATGGAGGGAGGGGAGGGGGGGATGTGAGCTGCTATTATGGAGGGAGGGGAGGGGAGGGGGATGTGAGCTGCTATTATGGAGGGAGGGGAGGGGGAGGATGTGAGCTGCTATTATGGAGGGGAGGGGAGGGGGGGATGTGAGCTGCTATTATGGAGGGAGGTGGGCATGTGAGTTGCTATTATGGAGGGAGGGGGGCATGTAAGCTGCTATTATGGAGGGAGGGGAGGGGAGAGGGGCATGTAAGCTGCTATTATGGAGGGAGGGGATGTGAGCTGCTATTAAGGAGGGGGGATGTGAGCTGCTATTAGGGAGGGGGGGTGTGCTGCTATTATGGAGGGGAGGAATGTGTGCTGCATCTTGCTATTATGGAGGGGGGATGCTGCTATGCTTTATGAGGGAAGGGGGGGTATGCTGCCATAATGTGTGAGGGAAGGGGGGGATGTATAAATGTGTGATATGAGGGTAGGGAGGTTAGGTGTCTTAGTACATGGGTGGGAGGTAGGCTATTAATTTAATGGTGACGTTTAGGTGGGGGCTAATTATTTAATGGGTACTATTTTATTTGTGGGGTGCTGGTGGGTCAATTAAATTTATTGTTGGGGCTTTTTAATTTAATGGTAGGGTCTATTAATTTCAGGTGAGGTATTTATCTGTTTTGCAGTCACAAGAATGCTCTCTGTATTGTATGGTGGTCATAGGAATGCTCTCTGTATAGTATAGCGGTCATAGGAATGCTCTCTGTATTGTATGGAGGTCATAGGAATGCTCTCTGTATAGTATAACGGTCATAGGAATGCTCTCTGTATAGTATAGCGGTCATAGGAATGCTCTCTGTATTGTATGGAGGTCACAGGAATGCTCTCTGTATAGTATAGCGGTCATAGGAATGCTCTCTGTATAGTATGGTGGTCACAAGAATGCTCTCTGTAAGGTATGGCGGACACTAGGAGGCTCTTTATATTGTATGTGTGTATGTGTGTATATATATATATATATATATATATTCATTTGGTGCGATGGTGATAAGGGGGCACGATGGGATAAAGATGGCTCCATGGCACGGTGTGATAAAGAAGAAACTGTGATGGAGGGCACAGTGTGATGAAGGGGCAGTGTGATACAAATGGTACCGTTACATTTGTTTTAATTTGTTTCAGTGAGTTTTATTTCAATAACCAATTCATTTTTTATACAGCTAGCATGTGATAGCTGCATTTAAAGTACTTTGATCTATGGAGGCTCATTACATAAAGATCCTTACAAAGCCAGACGGAGAAGAATGGGGAGCGAGGTGGTTTCAGTGCGGTCTAGAACTTGTAAAGAGCTAGCTACGCCCCCCACAGTAGGTTGACCACGCCCACTCGACAATTGACACTCCCACTTAGATGGGGGGCGCCGCTTCCCTATCTCGCCCAGGGCACTAAAATGGCTAGTTACGGCACTGCATATCGTATACACATCTCAAGATGCATCCAGCTTTGCACCAGATTTACATCTGGCGTACTTACACCCAGATTGTCATAAGCAAAACAAAATAAAATATTTATTTTCATAGCGGAATTCATTCGCTATTAGATGTTTATTTAAAAAAAACCTCTATAATACAGCAGGTATAATTTTGTTCTAGTGTATTAATAAAAGTTGCCCAAAATTTTTTTTAAAAACAAAAGGCCACAATATCATATGATATAGGCGCAAGCAATGAAGAAAGCACGTATCATCTTCAGAGGTCAATCCGCAACTAGCCAGTCAGAAGCAGCTAACAAGTGATATGCCAACTGGCGTACCTACAGCCATATACACAGGCATATATGTGTCTCCATACAGATCGGCCTCAATTCACAATTATGCAAACCACCCTTACTGTACTCAGTCCGTATTTGAACACCCCTTCCCTCCCCCGTTTCTCCTTATCAACCACCTGCCTACAGAGGTAGACATACTCTTTTTTGGTGGGAGTGCATACTACAAATTTGCATATTTTGCTCAACTCAGCATGCGCCCCAATGTGTGTAACCAATTCTAGATATATCAGTGAACTACAGTAGATCCTGACTATTGGTTCCAATAATGTGAATGTGATCCATGACCACTAGTGCTCGCTGTCGGGAGCAGAAGCAGTTTTTCTGAACTTTGCTTGTCCTATTCACTGATGTTCACTTCAAGTCAGCATACGGGGGTCAATGAAGACTTTTTATATCTAAAATGTAAATTAAATGGAAAACTAATCAAACATTAATTTCTCCATTGCTAATAACACTAAATAAAATGTCTAAGTGTACATATGTATCAATCATAAAAAAAGGTGGGAAAAATAGCCCATCTAGAAGGTGAGGATTGTAGATTCAAAGAACGGTTCCTGCATACTTACCAACTTTGAAAACCTCCCCTCAAGGAGACCCCGGTCAAGTGGTACATGCAGGAGGGAGTATGTAATGCCAAGACTTGCATCCTGGTAAGGCCATGATGATGCGATGGGTGGGAAACAGGAGGATGCCCACTCTTCTAGGAGTCTCGGAGGACTCCCTGAATTTTGTGAGTTTTCCAAACGTTCTGGGAGAGTAGGTAAGTATGGGATCCTGTCTATCCATTGTCCACTCAACCACAATTCCCAGTAGTAAGCAGCTACAAATCACACTGTACAAAGTAATGAGTAGGATAAAGGGTTAATGTTAACTAAATCAATGTAGTACACAAAATATCTATCTATTAGATAATAGACAATATGATCAAATTACTAGTCAATGTCAGGCGCCACCTCCGCATTGACATCAGGTGCGAGAGGCGGGCCGCCTGTGATGCCTCAGTCCTCGCGCACCATTGCCTAGCAATGGGATGCTTCCTGTTGTTTCCGGCACGCTGTGTGCGTATGCGCAGTTAGCCCTAGCAATGGGTCGCCATTCAGCTTCCGGTCGGCGGTCAGCGTCTCTGACCGCCGACTACCTGCCTACCTATCAGGGCTTATCTCAAAGGTTAAATAGGAGCCTCTGGCACCATTAGGGTGCCAGAGTATTGGTTTCACTCAGCTACAGCTCTTTGTTTGTATCCTGTACCTATCTCCTCTGACCTTCCTTTTGGATTTCACTTTGGTACCTTGCTGCTAGTTCTGGTTTCCTGATTCCTGGCCTGCCTCTGACTATTCTTTGGATCTGCCTTTGTACCTCGCTGCCCAGTTGGATCTGACCCTAATTGATTGACTATGCTCCGTTTACTCTGTTGCTATGCCGATGGCTAACTCGGTGTACCGCCACCTGCGCACCCTCTTGCAGCGAAAGCCAAACTCCCTTGCGGGGGTTCCTGGTGAACACCGAGGTTGCATTAGACTCCACGCCGCCTTGCTCACCAGCGCTAATACCAGTTAGTAAGTCCTTCACAGATCGTGACAGTCAACAGCAGATTTTGTCAATTTTCTTAAAGAAAGACACTGTCACAGATTTGTTGACTTGTTACAAATTGTCCAAAATTCAGCACACAACTTGAAGTAATTATTTTCAAGTATACTAAGAATTGTCAGAATTCAATAATAGGATGCAACAGATGATGAATTTGTGTTTATTTTCTCAATACATCTGTATAAACTATTTCTTATCTTTTAACAACAATATATGATAGACAGCAGCTATCAGAAAATCATTAAATTCATGAATGTGTTCCTATATATATATATATCCAGAGTACAGGGCCAGACTGGGCTGGGGTGCAAGGGGCCAGGGGGGAATTTACTGTGGCGAAAATTAGAGCTCATATTTGCTTGCACCGCTATGAGGCGCAAGCAAAAATGAGTGTTACTTTTGTAAACAAAAATCAGCACAATGTGTCTTGCAGCCACTCCAGAGGTACCTATGTTCGGATATTATGAGAGCTGAATTCCCCCCACAGAGTCAGGGAATCAACTTACTAGCAATTTATGAGGCAGGGAGATTTTTTCTGCTAAGGGATAGTATATGTTGGATGTTGGATAATATTAGTAACACCTATACAAATTAGTTCAATATATGGTGTGACAGTTAACAGGAACACTGTTCTCATTTGAAGACAACCAGATTATGAGGTCTATTTAGCAAGGTTGGGTGATATGGAAAATTTTCTTGCGATACTGGCTGCCAGCAGTAGGAAGTCTCTCATGCTTCGCCAACTAGTCAGGGGCGGATCCAGGGGGAGGGGGGCGATTGGGGCAATCACCCCCCCTAGCACACTGCCGACTCCTGTTTTGACTGTTGTCTCTACAGCACTGAAAAAAATTACCTAGAACAGAACGGATATTAACCGGAAGTGACATCAAGCCGGAAGTGACATAATCTCTAAAACTCACTATACAAGAAAATGAGGTCAGTTAGAAGTTTTTCAGTTTGATATCACTTCTGGGAAGTGACACAGGAATGCTGCACACTCTGCAAGTGAGACATGCACCAATATTTAAGAGCTTTATTTAAATGGAGAGATGGTTAAAGAATTTATGTAATTTTTCTCTGATGAAGTTAAAAGGATACAACATGTAGGATATTACATGTAGGAGTCCACAACTTGAAAGGATACATGAACTTACCCTTTGTGCTATAGAAAAGTTTTCACTGTTTTTATATTGGCATATGTGCAATTTTAATCATATATTAAATGGTTACCTAATTACTGCACTATAAGTGGATATCCCTGCTATATCAGTTCTATTATTACATGCTGTATTGCCTGAGCAACTACCTAGAAAAAGAAATCTACCTGGGAATTCGGCACAATCAGCAATCCTTTATTCTATATAGTTCGATGTTTTAAAACATGATGTGGGCAGCACGGTGGCTAGGTGGTTAGCACTTCTGCCTCACAGCACTAGGGTCGATTCCCGATCAGAGCCTTATTTGTGTGGCGTTTGTATGTTCTCCCTGTGTTTTGCGGTGGTTTCCTCCGGGTACTCTAGTTTCCTCCCACACTCCAAAAACATACTTGTAAGTTAATTGGCTGCTAACAAAAATTAATACTAGTATGTGGTGTGTGGGGGCAGGGACTGATGTGAATGATAATATTCTCTGTACAGCACTGCGGAATTGGTGGCGCTATATAAATAAATGATAATTATGATTGATGAATTCTGAATATCAAACCCCCAAAGCTTTTTTTAGCCATGTCATTTTCCAAGCAGAAAATACACCCCCATAGCTGTATTTGTATTTGATATGCATATTTTAGAACATATATTTGTTTTGTTTTTAATATTCACATAAAATTGTCCAGTTTTAAAACTAGATCTTATCTAAAGTTTCAAAGAAAAAGTTCCAGCCATTGTACTGTACTACATAAACAATGTAACAATACAATAATATGAAGGAGTGATTTAAATAATACACTTCTGCAATTAGAAACACAAAGGAGTTATTGAATAAATTTACTCTTAAATTTAAATAAAGAATTACAGACCCACCTGTTTTAAAAGATTTTAAATTATTTTCAATTAGTTATGTTTTCATTGGATCAACCTATACACACACAGCTTAGCCTGCATGAGTATTACTAGAAGCCACTATCGCCTCCAGTGCGATGGGACAGTGCCTCGCTTACACTTTATGCACCCTCCTCACTGAAGATGGCGCAGTGTGTTGAATAAGAAAGAGTGTGATGAGGGGGCAGTAGTGTGATGAAGATGGCGCTGTGTGATGAAGATGGTGCTGTGTGATGAAATGGGAACAGTGTGATGAAATGGAAGCAGTGTAATGAAGAGGGAGTAGTGTGATGAAGGGGGAGTAGTGTGATGAAGGGGGAGCAGTGTAATGAAATGGGAGCAGTGTTATGAAGATAGAGTAGTGTGATAGTGATGAGTAGTGTGATAGTAGTCGGGACTGGATAGGGGGAGAAGTTTGCAGAGGGGAGGAGCCATGACTGGAGTGAGGGAGGGGTCAGGATTTATCTATAAACTGCCCCCCTAAAAGAAAAGTCTAGATCTGCCCCTGCAGCTAGTGCAGGGTTGCAGCATTGCCAGTTGATACATGCACAATGAAACTGGAAGGGAAACTTTGCTGGATGAACCCAGTGATAGTTTTCATCAGTCGGGGGTTTTGATAAGCCCTAAATCAGTTTTCATAGCATGATTTTATTTAACTTGTTTTCTATCTTTAATCACACATATCTATATTTTATTTCACTGTTTTTAAAACATATACAGGACACATGTTAAGTTTAATATTTCTACGTTTCTGGTATATAATGTGCATTTTTACATCCGAGCATGAGCACACACAACTATTTTCAGAACTAGTGCTTTGTGCCCATGCACAGAAGTAAATAAAAGCGTATTATTGTACGCCTGAAACGCAATATGTGTTCAACTTAACATAAGCTCCATAATGCAGAAATAAAAAGATTTCATTTGAATATCTATAACAATGTTTTAAGATAATTACTTGGTCTGTCTAATGCACAACAAGACACAAACCTCTTTCTTTGTTTTTCAATGTGCATTCATATATCAGACTTTAATCTCACAAATGGTCATGCAAAGCACTTTAAAATATTAAATGCATGTGGGTGCACTTCAAATTATTAAATGTGGCTGTGCACCTCTATAACTGCATGGAGAACAACTAGACACACTTGCACACACCACCAGCATTTATCAACTTTGCAAATGAACCCTACTCTCTTTAATACCAATACTGTTTGAGGATTTAAGTGACTTCTAGGATAAGGGTGAACAATATAGTGTTGTCATGGTGACATTGAAAATAATATCCTCTGAATGTCATACCAAAGCTAATAATCTAAGAATAATATTCTCCGTACATAGCTCAAAAACTAATACTGGAAGACTGACACAAAGGTAATTATTATTTCCTTAACTGCACTCAGTGAGAAATGTTTACATAACAATAATTTTCTGGATATAAAAATGTGCTGAGAAAATCCGGAATAACAGCTGCAGAAAGTGTGGAAATGTAAATTAACTTGAAGCATGACAGTGGTTTGTTGATCAGTTTTGCAAATATGATACAAGATCCTAACTCAATGCCAGCTACAAATAAGTAGAATTTTTTTTTCCCTGTTATAAATTGTATTGCAGTTTATGTGAATAGAGCTCTGGAAAATGCTTAATATCAATCAAATCTCTAACACATTTTAGGTTTGTTCTGATTAAGACGAGAGCAAATGATTATGGTCACCAAATCCTTCTGCGAGGTCTGCAAGCACCTGACAAATAGACTCCTCCTACTTGTACAAACAACATCATTCATTTTGAAGTATTCCATACTTGCCAACTCTCCCGGAATGTCCGGGAGGCTCCCGCATTTCTCGTGAGTCTCCCGGATTCCCGGGAGAGTGTGGCAATCTCACTAGGAAGTGGGCAGAATTGGGTCCAAAACGCCGCGATTCACCAGGAATCGTGGCGTTTGGCCTCGCCCCCGCTGTAAAATGACGCGGTTTGTGTCATTACATCACGGGGCGGGGCCAAAATGACACGATTTCGGGAGCTCCGCCCCCTGCACGCCCACCTTCCCCGGCAGGCTCCTGGATCATACTTGCCATAAGTTGGCAAGTATGAAGTATTCTATAAGCAGAGTTAACAGTACAAAGCTTGTAAACTTTACAACTGCAATACAGTAATTTGTTTTATAACATTGTAAGTGTTAAAGGTAAATAAATATCCATGGCACAGACAGGAAAGTTCTGCAAGCTAATGAGTTTTGTCCTGTGAAAACTGTAAAGTCAATGGGAGTCTGTGCAGAAGAATTAAGTCTATGGTTTCCGAGTTTTCAGTGTTTTTTCTTGGGGAATCCAGTAATTATTATTTTAAGGGGATTGGGTTCCACATAGAAATAAATCTGAGTTATGCTGTGTTAATCATATAAATGTCATAACATTTCATATTTATAATGTTTGCTTATATATAAAGAGGCTAATGTATTTTCACATCACCTTTGAAGGGCAGTCGAGAGGGTCCAAGGGGTGAGAGCAAAGCCTCTTAGAAAAGAGCAAAGTGAGCCACGAGCCAAGATCCCTCAGTTGGGGGTGGTGTGTCTGGTAATAGAAGGGGGTCTCCTGGGTTTCATTTCCTATTTTACTTTGTTTAAATGACACCAACATATTCAACTGCTCTGTACAAAAGACAGGATGATTTATAGACTAAATTTGTCCATTCATATACTTTTATGATAGCGGACAGGACACTTTAGCTTTAACCCATTCATTTGAGTGACTATTTTGTATATAATTTATACTGATTCAGCCTGACCTTCCAACTAGCCATTATCTCACTTCAGGAGATAAATATATTAAGCTGTGGATTTTGCAAGTCGCCGACATTCGGCGACTTTGCAGGGGAAATCTAAGACGGCAAAGTGTTTAAAGCCTTGATTTGCCTTTAAACACATTGCGGTTTTAAATTTTCCCTGCAAAGTCGGCGATTGCAAAATCCGCAGCTTAATACATTTACCCTCAGGTCTGTATTGTGTTATACAAAAATATGAATTCACAGACAGAAAGACAATCAAAGTAGTGATGCCCATTGGCAGGACAAACTACAATTGATTAAAATGTCACAATAAAAGTGAATTCCAAGTGTACTGATAATTACGTTTTAACTGAAAAGTTGAATGCTTGACTGTGTTATATAATGGATGTGTGACCTGCTACCAATTTACTTCAATTGCTGTGCAACTATAATTTTTTTTCTTCTAATGACTGTACCTATACACATCTTAAATAACTGGGACGGCTCTTTTCAGTTTGCAAAGAGGCAAGACAAAAAAAAGGGTAAAATTAATGGAAACCTATCCTGAAACCTTACCCTTAGTCCTGTGTAAAGGTGTCCTTTAACTGGAATGTCTTGGCTGTGCATGAGAATCCTTTCCATTCTTTGTGTCCTGCAGGTATTGCCAACCAGGTCTCAGCAGAGATGCCAGATAAAACACCAGAGGGTACAGAAACCACATCGCAGAATGAAGGTGAGTATTATGTTGCTGATGGAGAGAAGAATTTCTGTTTCCCAGTTGTACTGCAATACAATATAGCGTTGCACAGTTTCTGGAAGGAATTTTAAACTCCTGTAGTACAGAGCTCCAGTTTGTTTTAATAAAATGTTTCTTCATTAAACTGTGATCTAAATGTCATTTTCTACTGGCTAATTACTTTTCATTTCAATAAGTTATATTTTTTTACAGTTTTGCGCAGTATACTACCTGAAATATCCACAGAAGTAATGTTATATAAACATAATAAAAGATAAACTCTTCTCTCTATCACCGCTTTACACAGCGATAGAAAACCTATCGCCATAATTTACTAACAATTTATCGCTATGGAAGGTCAGTGATACTCAACTGTCCGGCAATACTGGCCAGGATCGGTAAGAGTAGACTTATCACTTTGCAGGGCAAAGTCTCTAGAGAAAGGCGCAGATGTGACCCGGATTTCAGTTCCACTTGTGAAAAAAAAATATCAAAAATATTTATCAACAAAAAATTATTTTAAAATAGTTCCCATGTAAAAATGATGCTCTATTTAAATAATAAATATTTTTTTCATTGAATGTTTTCTGCTATCGCCATCCTGCAATGATGATACCAGAAGAAGGAATGAGACACTACATGCACTGCCACACTTGTTAAGTAAGGTTATCTATGGAGGAAGCTTGCAAATCTTATCACTGGTCGGGGCTACCTCCATTGATAGCAGTGCTCAGATGTGCCTAGTGGACACATGTCCACTAGGCACATTTTCTGGACCATACATGCTCAGCAGAAAAGGGAGCCAGGGAGGCAAGAACACTATGCACTCTTCCACCCCTGGGTAGGTGCATAGAAGCACATCACTTGCCATAGGCAAACCGAGGGGGGTTTCCTAATGCCTGGAAACCCCCTCCAAGCTTGGAGCACTATATAATTGAGGTGACTGGACCTTGGTCCTGCTTCACACAGCTCTGCTTGAAAAGGGAGAGCTGTGTGCACCTAACAGTAGTACACGCAGCATTGCCCATGTATATTATAGGGATAGGAAGAGTTAGAGAGCCAAGCACTGTCTAAAATTATAGCCACGCCCCCATGCATGCTGATCACTCCCACTGGTGGCGTGGTGTGGAAACCCCCTCTACAAATCCTGCATTTGCCCCTGCTTGCTCTACTGTGAAGCTGGACATTGCTACACTTTGATCCTCATCATAATGATAGACTCAATCAACTTGTTGTACTCAGTGGTCAAAGTGCAAACTTTAGAAGTGGCGGTATGGAAGATGTAAGTAAATGCAAATTGATAGTTTCACAATGAAAGCAGTAGGACAAATGGCAGTATGGCATACCACCATATACCAGCCCACTTCAATCTTCAATGATAAGGCACTCCTAAAGGCCAACAATTAGAAACAAATAGTTTGAATTTCATTTAGGATACCAAATAAAAGGGACTAAGCTGTGCAGTTATTCACAATTAAAAAAAGGGACACTTCTAAGCAAATGAGTCCGTGAACAAATATTTAAATTCTAGGATTGTAACTGGAAAATGGGGACAGTTGCCAACTATGGTCGGAGCGTAGGGAAATGGTCAGATAAATTTAGTTATTCTTAGCTCAATTAGAATAGGTTGCATTAGATTTTACTAAACTATACTTCAGCAGTTTTCCTCCTTTAAATAATTAGGGAGTTTCGCAGCTTCCTGTTTGGCGTTCTACAGACCCCTGTAGAGCTTTTCTGTAGAAATGTTTGCTTTGTTCTTCAAGTAGCTACCAAAAGTTGCAGAATGTTATTCTCAGACTCCTGCAGAGATGTGACTTTCACAAACCAGTGTTTTACTGCAATCCCCACCTTTCTGTGGTCTGCAAAATGATGATATATCTGGTTTTGGTACTAAAACTCATAAAACAAATAAAAAATATATTAATGCTCCATACCAAAATTTCTGTGGCAACATGTTCTGTCACCACAAAGAACACAAGGTCAACTTTTCCAGCTGGAAGAAAGGAGATCTTATCTCCAGTTACAAAATGGGTTCATTACTGTAAGAGGTATAACAATGTGGAATACACGACCACAAGATTTCCAGACACTGTAGAAAGCTTTAAAAAGGATTGAACTTTAATAACAAAATAGAATATACATGGTTACTGTATACCTCCCAACTGTCCCAATTTAAGCAGTACAGTCCCGATTTGAAGGCTGTTGGTATGTTTGTCCCAACTCGTAGGAAGTTGGTATTTCCTTTTTCACCAAGATAACCGTGTGCTGCGAGCACCATAGGTGGATGTTTGTAGGATTTTTTTAGGTGTGGGGGCAGCTTAACTCTTCGGAAGCGCTGGGCTGGCCTCCCAGGGTGGGGTCAAGCCCACTGTGACATAGACATGCTCCCTAACGGGACATTACCATGGTCACTTTCAGCCAAGTTCCGATTTAGAAATTTCCAATGTTGGGAGGTAAGCTACTAGCATTAATAACATTATATAGAACGGTATTCCCATCTCATGGCAAATTGATCTATGTTTTATTGTCCCATTATGAACTTGAGGTTGGACTTGATGGATGTCTTTTGTCAACCTAAACAGCTTATGTAGCTATGTACAGTACTTCCTGTTTTTGCATTCTGTTCACATGAAGTTCCAGAAGATTTAATTTGTCATTGGATAAGAGACAGTAATATATCTGTCCAGCAATAAGACACAGATCATTACAGAGTAAATTCTTCTAAAATTCTTTTTTCAAAGGAAAACTGATAAGAGAATGTTTAAAAAAAATGTGAAAAAGTGAAATAATGATTATTATGGCAGAACTAGGCAAATAGGTTGATCAATAGGAATTATATTGCAATTATAACTAAAGGACTCTCGGGTCTGTTTATTAAAAAGCTGTTTAGACTTTAGATAAGACTTCGCCCTATACGTCACGGAGTCAGATAGCTGATGGTAAGGTTCCTGTAAAGCATGAGGAAGCCTGTTTAACAAGGATCACAGCAGTACAAGAACCGCAGCAAGTGTTTTCCTATAATCACCATCTTAGGATGGTGGTACCAGATGAAAATCAATGAAAAAAGGCTTTATTTGAATAAAGTATTTTTCAATTGTGGATAAAATATTTTTGGTTTTGTTAAATATTTTCTCAGGGTTTTTTTCTATTTTTTAAAAGGTATTTTTCCAAGAAGTATAACTGAACACCCAAGTCTGGACTTTCAGTTCCAATGCGCATGCGTGAACTGGCTAGCCTGGGTCACATATGTTCATATTCCCTGAAATTTGCCCAGCGAAGTAGTAAATTAACTTGTACCGCTCCAGGCCAGTATCACTGATGCAGCTGATTATTCGTCACATCTCCGGCAAGCGCCAACGCGAGTGTCGCTACAGTTTTTAGTGAAACATTTGTTGCGTCTGCCAGAGATGTCTTCTTCATCAGTTCCCCTTATTTAATATACATATATATATGCAATTCCACTACTACTACCTATGAATGATAATATGTATAACAAGCTATAGAATCTGCCCTAGCGTGCAGGAGGGATAGATCAGTTCAATACAGTATGTTTGTATATGAGTAGGTTATATTAAAACCAGGAAACTTAAATTAGTGTCTGAACCCCACTCATTAACCTATTGATTTGTAGACTTACAAACGACTTTGACGTCCAAGGAGATATTAATATCTCCTTAATATAAGACATCTTAATTTAAAATCAAATATTTATAGTTGCTATACTGATTAGTGCCATTGACAATTATTATTGGAAATTATAATACCATTGTACTTAAGTATAAAGGGAACAATAACTGTTGTGAAGAATAATAAAGTATACTATATAGGAAATTACTGAATATAATATTAATAAAATAAGGGAGACACATAACATTGTAGTTTTCCTGCATATTTTAATTCACAAATCACATGTTTGTATTTTTGCACTAATTTTGTTTTTAATATTTTCACTGATGCTAAAGAATAGGGATCCTGATATACTGTATGCTGGATTATTTTAATGATATAATTGATAAAGAATTGAAGTTTTCATGATTGTTTTTATTTCCAAAATCCTAGAACTGCCCCATTGAAAATACACTCTTTTGTTTCTTTTTTATAAATAATTACAACTTAATATTATTCTATATTTTTACAAGTGATATAATTAGAGATGAGCGCACTCGGATTTCCTGAATCCGAGCCCACCCGAACGTTGCCGATCCGAGTCGGATCCGAGACAGATCCGGGTATTGGCACCAAAGGAAAACTTGAAAGCGAGGCTCCGAGTCCTAATCCCGTTGTCGGATCTCGCGATACTCGGATTCTATAAATTCCCCGCTGGCCGCCGCCATCTTCACTCAGGCATTGATCAGGGTAGAGGGAGGTTGTGTTAGGTGGTCCTCTGCCCTGCTATATCCTGTGCTGTGCTGTGCTCAGTCCAGTGGTGCTGTGTCCTGTGCTCTGTCCTTCTGAGGTCAGTGGTGCTGCTGGGTCCTGTGCTGTGTCCTGTTCAGCCCAGTGGTGCTGTGTCCTGTGCTCTGTCCTTCTAAGGGCATTGTTATTTCCCCATTATTCCCAAGTTATAAAAAATTTAAAAAAATTTAAAAAAATAATTATAAAAAAAGAAATATCCAAAAACAATATTGCAATATTACAAAGTTCACTGATTCTGCAGTATAAGTCCACCAGTGGTACTGCAATATTACAAAGTTCACTGATTCAGCAGTAAAAGTCCAGTGGTACTGCAATATTACAAATTTCACTGATTCTGCAGTATAAGTCCAGTGGTACTCTCCTGTGCCGCATATAATTTTTAAAGGCTTTGCCGAGTGTGTGTGGCTTAGGGGTACGCTCTCTTGTGCTACATATAATGGAAAACAAAAATTTGGAGGATAAAGCTGCGAGAAAAAAGCTCAGTTTTCCTAAAAGACCCGCTGGCGGGGATGCTGATAACATCTGGTCCGGACTGAAGGACCTGCCAATCATTGCACACATGTCTACTGTTGCTGCATTGGATGCTGTCACAATAGAGAAAATGGTGGAGGATTATTTTGCTGACACCATCCAAATAGACATGTCAGACACTCTATATTGTTACTGGCAGGAAAAAAAGGCAGTTTGGAAGCCCCTGTACAAACTGGCTCTATTTTACCTGAGTTGTCCCCCCTCCAGTGTGTAGTCGGAAAGAGTTTTTAGTGCAGCGGGGAACCTGGTCAGTGAGCGGCGAAGGAGGTTGCTTCCTCACAACGTTGAAAAAATTATGTTTATAAAAATTAATAATCAATTCCTCAATGAAGTACAGCACTGCCCTCGAGATAGTACAGAGGGACCTGTGGTTGTGGAGTCCAGCGGGGACGAATTGATAATGTGTGATGAGGAGGAAGTACACACTGTAGGGGGAGAGGAATCAGAGGTTGAGGATGAGGACGACATCTTTCCTCAGTAGAGCCTGTTTAGTTTGTACAGGGAGAGATGAATTGTTTTTTTGGTGTGGGGGCCCAAACAAACCAATCATTTCAGCCACAGTTGTTTGGTAGGCCCTGTCGCTGAAATGATTGGTTTGTTAAAGTGTGCATGTCCTATTTCAACAACATAAGGGTGGGTGGGAGGGCCCAAGGACAATTCCATCTTGCAACTCTTTTTTTGGCATTATGTGACCATTCAACAGTCGTTTGCCATGTTCAAAAAGTAAAAGAAAATGTCAACAAATTCAAAAATTTAAATCAAAAGTTAAATGCCCTGTCATTATTTAAAACAAGAGGTATTGACGTGCTAGAATTAGTGTAGTGTTAATATGTTATAAACACTACACTTGGAACTTGGAGGAGGTATTGTGGCCCCGGTACCAAATTTAGTACCGGGACCACCCCACTACGCAGTCCAGAATTTTTTTTTGGGGAATTCAGTGGAGGGTTTTTTATTAATTATATTGTGGTGACCACTCCTCTACGCAGTCCAGGTACATTTTTTGGTGCGATTCATACCAGTTGATGGTTTTCTTATTATATTGTGGTGACCACTCCTCTACGCAGTCCAGATACATTTATTGGTGCGAATCGTAAAAGTTCAGGGTTTTTAAATTATATTGTGGTGACCACTCCTCTACGCAGTCCAGGTACATTTTTTGGTGCGATTCATACCAGTTGATGGTTTTCTTATTATATTGTGGTGACCACTCCTCTACGCAGTCCAGATACATTTATTGGTGCGAATCATACAAGTTCAGGGTTTTTAAATTATATTGTGGTGACCACTCCTCTACGCAGTCCAGGTACATTTTTTGGTGCGATTCATACCAGTTGATGGTTTTCTTATTATATTGTGGTGACCACTCCTCTACGCAGTCCAGATACATTTATTGGTGCGAATCATACAAGTTCAGGGTTTTTAAATTATATTGTGATGACCACTCCTCTACGCAGTCCAGGTACATTTTTTGGTGCGATTAATACCAGTTGATGGTTTTCTTATTATATTGTGGGGACCACTCCACTACGCAGTCCAGAAAGATACCTCGTTGCAACGTTTTGGTCTAATAACAATATTGTGAGGTGTTCAGAATACACTGTAAATTAGTGGAAATGATTGTTATTGAATGTTATTGAGGTTAATAATAGCGTAGGAGTGAAAATAAGCCCAAAAACTTGATTTTTGAACTTTTTATGCTTTTTTCAAAAAAAATCCGAATCCAAAACCTTAAATCCGAACCAAAAGGGATTATGGTACCTGGTGAGATTGAAATCCTTTTCCGTTTCACTATGAATACAGCATGCTCTGCTGGCCTCTATGTGGGAAATGTCGGAGGACCTTGCTGATACTTGTAGTTCTACCACAGCAAAGCTGTAGGTTGCCTATTTCTGTCCTAGACCCAAGTCTCCCTACAGCTCTGACTGAAGATCAGAAGGGGTGCGTTTCTGCTCAAAGTCACACCTCAGGAGTTCTTAAAATATTTCAAGATGGTAAACATGAGCATGCATGTGTAAAAATTACAACACACTGACAGCTCGATTTATAACTACTGTTAATTTAATGATCTGTTAGTATTGTTTCTACATAACTCATGGCAACTGACACATACATAATTTTGACTGGGTAAAGAAGAATGTGCTAGGTAGAGGCAAAGGAGAGAACTAAGAGTACTCATCTCTGCTGTTTATCATATAACCTTAACAGGTTTACAAGGTTATTGGTATTATTTTAGACCACCCAAGGAATTAAGAAAAATATTTGAATATCGGCATAAAACAAGGCATATTGTACCAAAAAAACATGTTTTAATTCTCACTGTAGCATTTCATACACATAATCCCAGAAAAGCGTAAATTTTTCCAGAAATTGCTCCACATGTTATTGAAGATGGTACAATATGTAATTGCATGAATGCAGATTATTTGCAGGGCTGGCTTTAAAAAAAAGTTGGGCTGTTAGTGTGAAATATGCCCTCTGACTTTCTCCCAACTTTTAATTTCATCCTGGAAATTCATCTACATATTACATATAATATTCTCAATTTATTCCCCCATTAATTCATCATATTCAATCAAGCAAGCAAGAGGTTTGGCTCATGACTTAGCTCATACTTGCCTGGGAGACTCCTGAAATTCGGGTTGGTCTCACAAACTCCCAGGAGAGCTGGCAAATCTCCCGCATCCCGCAATTGCGAGGCTAAAATGATGCGATTCGCAGTGAATCACTGCATTTTGCCCCAGCCCCCGCGACAAAACGGCATATTTGCCGCGGGGGGGGGGCAAAATGAAGCGATTCACCGTGCCACGCCCCCTCCCGCCCTCTAGACACGCCCCTCTCCCGGATACAACTTGCCAAAGGTAGGCAAGTATGACTTAGCTTATTACTTTGTCTATAGGAATATGCCATGCTGGTGTCATCACAGAGCAAGGGCCTACTGGGCCCAGGGGCTGCATGTGACCCATGGTCACCTGTTAACCTACAGTGTTAGCTCTAGTACATAGTAGCCCCTCCTCTATCTGTCTGAATTTATATGTGACATGATATATGCATGTGAGTAGAACAACTGAGCAGAATACATTAGTGCAATACAAATATACACAAATAACAATACAATAAGTGGATGCTATAAAATGTGTTGGTTTTCTCAGCAGAAACTGCTAAATACAATTTTGTTTTTAGGATAACACAGCAGAGGTAATACACTGCACAGTGTTAGTTTTGTTTTGTAGTATAGTTTTGACGAACTTTCCTGTAAAACTTTCCCACCCCAGCCTGAGATTCCAGCAAGCATTTAAATATATGTATGCAAAGGTGAGGGTTTAGAAATGGTAAATAGGTTGACACTTCTTATAGAGAAAAGAAAAAGAGAACAATATACACTTTTCAGCCGAGTGGGTGAAAATCCATTTCGAAGAGACCACCACAGTGAGAAATCTTGAAAAGGTGAATAGCATTGGAAAGCCTTAATCATTTAGGATTTGGTTTGGACTTGAGGCACATTCATTGTTTGTGGGAAAATGTGACAAATAATGTCATGTTTTCAGTGGTATACAATAATACTTGTAACGTGTTAGAATTATGAATGTACTAAAGGCTACAAAATTACTGTTTGCCTCTATTGTGAAATCTTTGTTGTGAAAACTTCACTGTGAAATCAATGTAGTAAATAAAAGTATTGATGTCGTTTTTAAAGTTGCAGTGCCCTGAAAAATGAGGTGTGTTGTTTTTTTTTTAACATAAATTACCATAAGAAGAAGGTTATAAGACGAATGTTGGTATTTATCAATTTCTTGGTTCTTTTTCTTCAGGCAGCTATTAGTGACTTATACCTCAGCAGTGTCATGGACTACCATGACAACCACAGTCACATGGCACATTATTAAGTGAGCAGAGACACTTTGCCACAACTGTCTGAGCTCTTCGGCACTGTGTAATATAAATCCCCCCCCCCCTTTTCTTACGCCCTCTGCCTTCACGTGAATTGCTTTGTACCTGTGTCTGTGTAACTGGCAGCCATATTGCAATCTCTAGAGAGATTTTGAAAAGGAGATAATGGTTTGTTGAAGGACTATTAAGAAAAATGATGCATGTTTAAAAGGTACCTAACTTGCTATTTAAAGAAAAAAAATATGGTGAGATTGTTGTTTTAACTGTAGAATTTTCAAATTTATGTTCATACGATGGTTTTGCAGGATCGGGAATATATTGGTTGCAGGTGGACCAGGCATTAAGGGGGAGGGGGTGACAATGCAGATCCATTTGCACATTTGTTCTTTTTACTATGCACAGAGACATATATGCAGTGAAGCCCCACTTGAAATTAAGCCCGCTGGGCCCTGCGCACTCTCAGAACAGCAGAGTTGGAGCCTCCAAGGGAGATGGATATTTATCACCAGGCCCCTGAAAAATGACTGCTCAGGAGCCTAGTGATTGCATGTTACACCCAGGCCTGGCGCTCCCATTAGGCAAGGTTAGGCACTTGCCTAGGGCGCCGGGCTCTGGAGGGCGCCTGGAGGGCACAGAACTGGAAAATAATTTTAAAACTTTGCGGTGACCGCTGACCATACCTGTCACGGCCGCCGCACAGCATGCAGATTCACGGGAGAGGGGGGAGAGGCTACTGCTCACCACCGCCGCCTCTCTGCTCCGTCTCCTCCCCTCCACTCACTAGTGTCAGTGAGTGGAGGGGAGGAGACGGAGCAGAGAGGCGGCGGTGGTGAGACAAGGTAAGAAAAGACGGGGTGAGGGGGGAGGAGGGAGGAGGGGTTAGGGGGGAGGAGGGCACCGATTTTTGCGGGGGGGGGGGGGGAGAGGGCGCCAATGTTGCCTAGGGCGCCATGGACCCTAGCACCACCAGCCCTGGTTACACCCCTGCACTTTTGGAAGATCATAAAGCCTAGGCATACAAAGGGGTTGATCTAGAGCCATCACATCAACTAACATTTTGACACTAGTTTTAGTTTATGATTAGGGTTCCCATGTTCAATGAAAAACTCGGGACACTCATGTCACATAACTTTATTTGGTCCATTAAATCTTGCTTCCTTCCACATGCAACATATTTACAGGAACTTATTACATTGTTGCAAACAAAGTTAGACAAAAATAAATGGGCAAGTGACCTCCAACCACTATTTTATCTGGCCAAAGTGCTTGTCACAGGATTGGATGTGAATGTCACATGGTCAGCTTACACGCTACTCTGGTTTGACATCTTTGGCCACATGCGCCCCAATGCTGTTCAATCTCCAGTGTCATCTCCATATGCCCTGTGGTAATTCTGGGGGTTTCTTACACATCTAAGGAGCAACTAAATTTTCTATTTTGGGTGGAGTTTTACTTACCTGAGGCATGACATTCCCACTGTCCCATCAGCCCCCTGATGTTACAGCTTCTACAATTTTAAAATGGAAACCAAGGACAGCCATGTGACCCTAAGTTTGCACAAAACATAAAGTCCACTCCATGATTCCTTTAGATTCTATATAAGGTAAAACAGGGATAGGAAAGTATCCCTACTTACCATCTTGGTCTGGGTGCTACAGGAATCTGATATGTGAGAAAATAAACATTGTGATTTAGAAATTTCAGCCAGAAAACAAGAGGACTGTCCTGGGAAACCAAGACAAATGAGAGTCTTATCCCAAGACTACAACAATCCAATAGTTGCTCTGCACTATGTTGCTAAAGATGGGTCATGTTGTCTATTCCCTTCCCATGTGAATTTACATTCATAAAACAGGCAAGCGGTAGAAGCATAGAGGAGAACAGATCTGCATTATTGAGACATTTGTGGCATGATATCACCGTCACATCCTTCTGCACAGCCGTTTAAATGTTGTGAGCAGGAATAGCTACCATGACTATTTGGGAGTACAGCTTTAAGATAAAAGGAAAAGCATTGTAGGAGACATTTATGCAAATTGGTACAAATGAGAAAATTATGCTGGCTATGGAAACCAGTATAATGTTTTCTTTACTTTTCTGCAGTCACTACAAAATTGGCACTAACAATCTGATTGGTTGCTATTGGCAACACCACCTTTTCCTATTGCAACAGTTTTTATCACTAATTAATATCTAATTCCTCAGATGGTGCAATATTGTTATAAGACCTAAAGATCCATTTATTATTCTGAAGGTTCTGAATCTGTTTATTTAAGTCTAGGGGGTAAATGTATTAATGTCCGGATTCTTCAACTCCGGCGTGTTCAGCGTCTTCGGCGATTAAATTTAAAGCGGCGCTGCATTGTAAAGGGAAGTTTCCCTTTACAATGAAGCGCCGCTTTAAATTTAATCGCCGAAGACGCTGAACACGCCAGAGTTGAAGAATCCGGACATTAATACATTTACCCCCAGAGCTGCAAAGTTCTGTAAAATGTAAGGAAGTGAACAGATTCGGTAGATGTTTTAGTGATTTAAAAAGTCAGCCAATGGGCTTTGGGTAGAGTAATAAAACAAGTACCTTTCTGTTCTCGATCCCTGACAGTGTATGAAATATTTGCTGAATAAGTGCGTTGAGTTTATGTGTCTAGAAATGTAGATGATGCATTTAATGACTGATATATTGGCTTCTATGAGTAACAAAAATGTATAAAAGCAGTCCTAAAAATTGTGGTACTCATCTAAGAATGGTATGTTCTATTACAAAGTGTTTAATTACATTTAATTAAATATAACAGTTTATTTTAATAAACCTGTTATCTGAATATTAAAAAAATATTCTTCATAACAGTGGACAGATTTGGTGTTGCTGCCAACAAACTTTCTTTTTAAAGTTTGTAATTTCTTTGCATAAATGTATTTCATTTTTTACAGAAATGCTCAGCATAAAATGTATTCATGATTTCATGCAGATATATCCGTATTTATATTAAATAATGTGGAATGGAGATGGCATTTTGATTCAATCCTATGTAAAAAAAAACATCCATAAACCTTGATTGAACATTGCTACTGCATGGTCAAATTATCTTGAAAAATAGTAAGTTATAAAATATACTAGTACAAGTAGTATTGTAATTGTGCATTATTATAAGCAAGTTCTCTTTTAATAACACTATTCGACAAAGCTTATTTGATATTTAAGGAACACCTATCACCTTCACACAGTGGATTGGTCTATGCTAATGCAAATTATTACTTAACTAGGATCAGTTATGTATCTAAGATACTCGATGACTAATAAGCATAAAGATCTGAATAAATTTCCTCAGGCAATACGGCATAATAGATTGATAGCTTGTGTTCTCATTAATATTGGTTTAGCAAAAATGCTGCCTCAACAGTATGTAGTTAAGATGCGATTTAAAGACAGAAATGTGATTTTATGAAGTGCTGTCCACTTCATATTGATAGTTAATTTAAAGACCACTAAAAATGTCATAGATAAAGCATTACAATAAATATGTTTACTTTTTGTTTACTGTTGCCCTGATATTCTATTGCAGCTTTGTCAAAAAGTAAAGTTTTAATAAAAAAAAAAAAAAATCTATGACAGGCAGTTTACGCCATATCCTACATGTCAATAATGATGTGATACAGGTGAAAGACTTCAGTCAGTTAAGCTGCTGTGACATCACCGGACCTGCCTAGTGCATTTCTGCAGAGCAAGTCTGTAAACCGTCAATCACACTTTGGTACATATGTTAAAGCAACTTTGGTACATGGGTTAAAGCAGATCAAAAGATTTAGAAAATCATTAAAACTTAAGGTATCGAGTAAATTGTTTGCCTTCATATTTCAGAGCATTGAATATATATATATATATATATATATATATAAAAATATATATATATATATATATATATATATATATATATATATATATATATATCAGGTTTTATGCCACAGAATGCTTCATTTTTCTGTGCAGGTGCAAACTCTACTGCAGCCAAAGTTGTGACTAATAACAAAGAGTTATCTTCCCAGTGAGCTAATATGCTTCACAGAAGTCAACAAACAATTCCAAGACAGTCTGACATCATTTGTGCTGCAGGAGACTGTATAATTTGACAGGTGGTTAGAAACATTATTTATGGGTTCTACAGAGCATGTACAAACAACGACAGAAAAACATTAAAAAAAAAACTAGATCTACTTTCTGTTTGCAGCAGTTCGGCTAAGACATTTTTTCCTACTTTCTTCAGAAGTCATGAAGCTGAATCAACAAGGAAGTTAGGGCAGTTTTATTCCTTTGAGAAACTTGCATCAATATTCAGTGTGTACATTGTGTGATACAAATCTGTTGACACCTTTCAACTTCTTAGAAACAAATTGACTGTTGGATTAAATACAGTTTTTTGCTGGTTGCCAAAGTATTATGAAATTAAAGATAGGAATTGTACCCCTTTCTTCTAGCAATAGTTTGTACAGCTTGCACTAGTGGACTATGATAGATTCACTTTTATTGATACTATGTAGCTTTGGCGCAACTTGTGGATTCTCTGAGCCAAACTAACATATGGAATTCTTTGTGCGATTGTTGTCTATCGCTTTACTATATCTGTCTCTGGGGCGACCTTTCATACACCATCTATTTCTGAACTACATCGTTCAATGGCAGTCTGAATATCATTGCAGATTTAGTCAAGCAAAAGCATAGGTTGCCAATCTGTTATCTTGCATTGACAGTTCATATGCCAGCTGTAGTATTATAGCTAGGGCAGGAGAACATTTTTGTGTTATGTTTCCCCAGTTTATTTATTTGCATTGAACATTTAAATATTTATGTAAATAGTTTTATAGTTAGTAGTTGGAAAGCTTGTTGGTTGGTCACATCCACAACCTTAACCTCATCAATTTACTACTATAAAATTATTGAATCTTGTACTTCAATCATACTTGACCAGTGTCCCAGAATGTCCGGGAGACTCCCGAATTCTGAGTAGGTCTCCCAGTAGAGCAGGCAATTCTCCTGCATCCTGTCCACGTAATTTTGGCCCCCTTCCCTGCGACAAAATGACACTTTAGTTGCGGGGCCAAAATAGCACAATTTGCCACAATCTCCCGCCTCCTGCCCTCTCACCAGGATCACCCCCAGGACAAAAACTAAATATTGGCAAGTATGACTTAAATCCAGTAGCAGGATGGAGCCTTGTCAGTGTCTGATAATTGCTAACTTACCCACATGCTGCTTGCAGATCAATATACATTTGTCTTGTAAGTACCTTTTTTGCCACTAAGAACGACAGCTGTCTGCAGTATCTGTACCGCATCCTGGGGAAAATAAGACCTGTATTTATAATGGTTGTTTGCACTTTGGTTGGAAACAAGGTACCTAATATGTGAGGCATGAATAAAGTCTCTTTTAAGATTCATTTTACATTCGGGAACCCTAACCAGTGCCTTAAAAGGTTATATACACGGGACCGATTTTCAACTTATAACCAAAAGCAAACAAAAGGAAAGAGAAACACTCACTACACGAGCACAGCACAAGTACAAAATTAGACATAATTTTATAGTTATCATTTTATATAATATAGTATCTATTGAGGCAATAACAATGAAAACAAACTGACATTATAAAGCTTGATTGAAAAAAGAAACTTGTCAACTTAAGTACAAAAGTGGGTATATTGCAGCAACCAGGTCACATTGTAGGATAACCATCATCAGCAGCAGTAGCAGCAGCTACTCTCTCACAGACAGAGAGGGAGACAGACAGAGAAGAAGAGATAGGGTCAATTTTTTTGATAGCAGCCAATTAACCTACCAGTATGTTTTTGGAGTGTGGGAGGAAACCGGAGCACCCGGAGGAAACCCATGCAAACACAGGGAGAACATACAAACTCCACACAGATAAGGCCATGGTCGGGATTTGAACTCATGAACCCAGTGCTGTGCGGCAGAAGTGCTAACTACTAGGCCACTGTGCTGCCCACAACCTCACAAAATTCATGCTTGAAAGTTTTGGACAAATTAGGTGAAGCCTCGATTTACCCAAACCACTCCCTGACCTAGATTTCACTACCATTTCCCATTAGGTCATGCCCTTTTCCTTAACCACAGTGAGATTAAATGTCATCCTTATCTGCCATCCATATCTGCCAAAGGAACACTGCCCCCAGTGACCAAATCATTGTGTAATGCGGCGGTTCCCAAACTGTGCGCCGCGGCTCCCAGGGGTGCCGCGGCGCTGTCACTGGGGTGCCGCGGGCCAGACATAAAAAAAAAACATAACACAGAAACTTACCAATCCGCCGGACGCCGGGACCCAGCAGCCTCCTCTCTCCTGCAGCTGTCACTGAATATCGACGTCAGTAACAAGCTGCAGGAGAGAGGAGGTTGCTGGGTCCCGGCGCCCGACGGATTGGTAAGTTTTTGTGTTTTGGTTTTTTTTATGGCTGGCGCGGGGCAGAGTGAGAGGGATCGTGGCAGATGAGGGGGACAGAGGATGGTGACAGCGGGACAAAGGAGGAGAGCAGAGCATGGTGACAGCGGGACAGAGGAGGAGAGCAGAGGATGGTGACAGCTGGACAGAGGTTGGTGACAGCCAGACAGAGGAGGAGAGCAGAGGATGGTGACAGCGGGACAGAGGTTGGTGACAGGATGGTGACAGCGGGACAGAGGAGGAGAGCAGAGGATGGTGACAGCGGGACAGAGGTTGGTGACAGGATGGTGACAGCGGGACAGAGGAGGAGAGCAGAGGATGGTGACAGCGGGACAGAGGTTGGTGACAGCGGGACAGAGGAGTGGCACAGAGGGTGGTGACAGTGGGAGAGAGGATGGTGACAGCGGGGCAGAGGAAGGGGACAGAGAGCAGAGGATGTTGACAGCAGGGCAGAGGAGGGGAACAGAGAGCAGAGGAGGGGAGCAGAGGATGGGGACAGAGAGCAGAGGATGGGGACAGAGAGCAGAGGATGGGGACAGCAGGGCAGAGAAGGGGGACAGAGAGCAGAGGAGGGGCACAGTGGGGCAGAGGAGAGGCACAGCGGGGCAGAGGAGGGGGACACAGCGTGAGAGGGGCAGTGGAGGGGGACACAGCATGAGAGGGCAGAGGAGGGGACAGCGTGTGAGAGGGCAGAGGAGGGGACATTGTGAGAGAGGGCAGAGGAGGGAGGACAGCGTGACAGAGCAGAGGAGGGGGGACAGCGTGACAGAGGGCAGAGGGGGCAGTGTGAGAGAGGGCAGTGTGTCTGGATGCAGAGGGGGCAGTGTGTCTGGATGCAGAGTGCCTGAGGGCAGAGTGTCTGGATGCAGAGGGGGCATTTTTGCATACAACTAAATAAGTATTTCTGTCCTGACCTAAATACTAATTACAATTTTTTGACCCAACTACTTCTAAAACAGGACTGCTCAATAATTATTTTGGAGGGGTGCCTTGAAAAAATTTGGAGTCTCTAAGGGTGCCGCGAACTGCAAAAGTTTGGGAACCACTGGTGTAATGTGTTCTACACAATTACACAATTGCTCTATCAAATAATAATTTACAAATAAAGGCAATGTTTCAGCATATCCCTATATAAAGATATACAGCTTCTTATATTCTTCCTTTATTCTCTCTGACATGTTGTGTGATACTAAATGAAACAGCAGTTACTAGGTGAAACTTCAGTATTAAATAAAGATATGTCTATGGCGTATTGTATATTGAATGCGGCACAACAGAGTACAATGGTCTCTATGGCATTTCACTGGCTTACAGCCATCAAGTGTTAAATATTCCAGTCAGCTACACCTCTTCAAACATATTTAGAAACAGGAGCTGCACTAAGTACTTGTTACAGGAGATGAGAAACTTGAGTAAATGTAATAAATTTACTGGCATACCATTCTTTCCACAAAATCCAAGCTTTTTACATCTTTCAGGAATGTTATAATTAAGGTAGCAGTTTCTCTGAAACCTAGATAAGCACTGGTCATTAAATGAGTCTTAAGATGTCTGTTTTATATTCTTGTATACAGATTTTTTTTTTCTTCTAGCATTAGCAGAGTGCAAATTGTTTTGTTCTACTGTTGTGTTTAGCTCAATAATCTAAGGATGGTTTTACACCTACGTGATTATCGTGCAGGCAGGGCCGGATTAAGGGAATGGAGGCCCCTGGGCTAAGGGCGCCTCCATTCCCCCGTGAGGCCCCCATTGTGAGCCGCCCGCCGCCCCCGTGAGGGCCCCCCCCAAAGCGCTTACCTGTCAGTCCAGTCCTCCGTCCCCGGCGCGCTGTAAGCTCCTTACTGAGGAGATCTCGCGAGAGTTCACTTGCGAGATCTCCTCAGTAAGCAGAGTACTGAGCGCCGGGGACGGAGGACTGGACTGACTGTGCTCAGCAGCATTGATCGGGCTGGGGGCGCCCCCGCCCCCGGACCGATCAACAATGCTGCTGCGGACTTTGAAGGGCCCCCTGGATGCCTGAGGCCCCTGGGCTAGAGCCCAGTTAGACCTCGGGTTAATTCCGGCCCTACGTGCAGGTCACACGATTCACGACTGTTTGGTCAGATATTGCAAGAGTGTGTGCACTCCCACGATCATGTTTTATCATAACAAAACACATCGCATTTGTTGATTTGGTTTTATATACTTCCTAAAAAACATGATCAACGTCTTTTCAGCAGATGGTTATGAGAGCTGAAGATCACAAATATGAAGGTAAATTGTGTAGGTGTGCACGCATGAATCGACATGCTCACCAGGACTTTCAATTATTGGGCAGCACGGTGGCTAAGTGGTTAGCACTTCTGCTTCACAGCGCTGGGGTCATGAGTTTAATTCCCGACCATGTCCTTATCTGTGTGGAGTTTGTATGTTCTCTCTGTGTTTGTGTGGGTTTCCTCCGGGTGCTCCGGTTTCCTCCCACACTCCAAAAACTTACTGGAAGGTTAATTGGCTGCTATCAAAAATTGACCCTAGTCTCTGTCTGTGTGTGTGTGTGTTAGGCAATTTAGACTGTAAGCTCCAATGGGGCAGGGACTGATGTGAATGAGTTCTCTGTACAGCGCTGCGGAATCAGTGGCACTATATAAATAAATGATGATGATGATGATGAGGATGATTGATGAAATCGTTAGAGACATTGTATCTGAAGTTTGATTGCATAGGTGTGTATCCAGCTTAACTTGTTTAACACAAGTCAGGAAATAGCCAGACTACTATATCTAATGTCTGAAGTATAATGTACTATTCATTATTTGCAGTAATTATTAACTCACACAAATATACATTTGTAGTACAGGTGTTCAATAACTTGTATTTAATTATGGATGGACTTTGTACTGGACACCTTAACCAATAATCTTTGTCACTATTTTCAGTATTGTCTTAATGTTCAATAAAAGTATTATTTTGTTGCATGTTAAATCTATTCTTTTTAACATCCTTTGGCTTAAAAAAAACCTTATATTTAAATTCTGTTTGTATTTTATAGCACCGCCTTTAGAGTTAGGAATAAATCCACCTATAGGGTGCAAATTAACACCCGGACCAACCACGATGCAATGAAAGTGGTGCAAAGGCATTTTCTTGCATGCAGAGAAGATACTTCCTGCTTTTGCATATAGCACACACATACCGGGCAGCTTTAGATTTACAGTTGAGCTAGGATGAGCCTGGCAGTGTTTCTTGTGATGTGCTCAGATGCAACTAGCTCAGCAAACAAAGTGTCCCTGGAAATTATTTCAAAATGTTGGCAACAGTGTAATATGGCACATTGCTAAGTAGGGAATCGAACAATACATCTGTTTAAGAACCAGTTTTACTACACATGTGGTTTAAAGCAAGGTCAGGATAAAAGGAAGGCATGAAAGGGAGCTGTCTTGTAGCCAAGTGGGTCTGGTCGAGCACGCAACCCGCTTCATTTTTAGCTTGCTGCAGTAGAACATATGAACTCCAGATTTTTTGCTTTACCATGTTAATTAAAGCTTATTTTTGGCTTCCAAACATTGAAGGTAAAAGTGGTGTCCCCACAGCAAAGCACTGTACATAGGGAGGAATAGGTATCGTTTAGAATCTTCTCATTGGGTACAAAATACATTCCCCACCACAAGCTTGAGGATGGCAATAAGTTGAACTAATGTGCACAGTCAGGGGCATTTACATCAAAAAGACAAACATCAGAGTAGCATAGACTACATATAAATATAAATACATATTATCGGCTGGCTGTCTACTGGCAAAGCATGCTGGGGCTTGTAGTTTCACAACACCTGGAGAGCCCCGGGTTGCCAAGACCTGGCATATACAATATAATAATTGCATAACTGCAAGGATGCCGTAGCACCATCTGCAAACAATTTTGTATTCTGTACTGTGGCATTACTTTGTCACTTTTACTTGTTTTTTATTTATGTGGACATGCCCAAGAGCTTGATTTTGTCTGTACCTTAGATACAGTATTAATCGAATTGTCCGCAAATGACCAGTGTTACAATTCAGATAACCAGGAACCTTGAAGATTAGGCTCCATTGAAATGCCTCTTGTGATTTATGGATGAAATAGCTTTTCCACTGATTGATAAGAAAGATTCTTAAAGGTCTCACATAAATACAATTTGGTTTAATCTATTAATTTTTATGATGTTTACTTTTGGAAGTTATCTGTAGATTCCAGCATTGATTTGTTACATTGACTTCTTGTTGGTTCTCTAAGTGAACTCACAATCTATTTCCAAAACCATGTTACAAGAGTATTCCCATGACCGAGAGATCTATTGTTCAAAAGTTATTACTTGGTAAAGCCAAGCAAGCAATGTATAATATTCCACTGGGGACACCGATTCACTACCGAATATAGCTTATAGATGTTGTAACACATTGGCTTGGCAGAGCAATATATATTAAGAGAAATAACACTGCACAAAATATGTTATTATATGATTTACTGAACATTTCTAAAAATCTAAAACATTTTTCATTTAAAAGGACCACTAACAGTCACCTTATGAAAAATACTAAAAATACATTTTTAAATATATTTGTGAAACCTCCCAAACATTAATAGAATTACATTTGGTCCCCAATACCGCCTCTACGCTGGCGACATCCAAATCTACTTCTCACCTGGATATCCCAATGCAACTTAGAGCTCAACATGTCCAAAACAGAGCTTATCATCTTCCCTCCTCGCAGAGTCACCACCTGCTCTCAAACCTCCCTCACTGTCAACACCACAATTTTCTCAGTCTCCCAAACCCGTTGGTTTGATGTCACACTTGACTCTGAACTCTGTCTTTTCACACATCCAGTCTTTCTCACAGTCCTTTGGTCTTCACCTTAAAATTATTGCCCGAATAGGCCCTTTTCTTACCAAAGATGCAACCAAAACCCTTATCTACTCTCATCTCTCGTCTTGACTACTGCAACCTCCTCCCATCTGGTACTCCCCTCACCTATTTATCCCTGCTTCAATCCATCTTAAATACTGCAGCAGGACTGGTCTTCCTCTCTCCCCACTCCACATCTGCCAATCCACTTTGTAAATCCCAACACTGGCTTCTGTGTCGACTGTGGCTTATCTTAAAATACTCTCCCTATTGCCTTCTTAGACCTACCTCTGACCTGCACCTCGTCCCCGGTAACCACCTCTCACTCCTGCCGATAAGACTTCTTACATGCTGCTGCCCACTTATAGCAGAATCCTTTTCAAACTCCTCACCACCACTTGTAAGGCTCTCTCCCACTCTACTGCCTCTTATATCTCTAATCTCCTCTCCATTCGCACTCCTGCCCGCTCCCTGCACTCGGCTAATGATCACCGCCTCTCCTTCACTCTGATCACCTCTTCCCACTCCAAAATCCAAGACTTTTCCCGTGCGGCCCCCCTTCACTGGAATGACCTCCCTCGTTACATCCATCTCTCTCCTACTCTGTGCTCCTTCAAACGTGCACTCAAAACTCACCTCTTTCTCAAAGCCTACCAACCATCCACTTAACCCCCTCATCTCCTCCACTCGTTCTCCTTTCTCTCCCCCTTGCCTCAACTGGCTCCCCTTGTGCCTGTTCTGTTTACTCTCCCTTAAGATGTAAGCTCGCATGAGCAGGGCCCTCTTCCCTCCTGTCTCCTTACCTGTTTTTCTGCTCTGTCTTTATTGCATTAGCCTGCCTGGAGTTTCTGAAGTATTGGTATTTTTTGTTTATTGTCCTGTACTGTTTCACCCTGTATAGTCTACTGTTTGTACTGTGTACGGCGCTGTGTAAATCTTGTGGCGCTAAACAAATAAATGATAATAATAATAATAATAATAATAATAATAATAATAGCATTCCCAATCCACCTATATAATTTCCTACCATGCCAAATCAGACAGTCTTCAAATCATTATCCGCTCCTGAAAACCCATTTCTTTATTAGGGCTTATATTACTCCCATTTATACTACTCACACAAATGCACCCTCACAACTATTCCAATCTCCACTCCAAATTCGCTCCTTTTGTTTCAGCTGTGCCCCCTTCAAATTAGATTGTAATGTATATGAGCAAGCCCCTTCCTACATAGCCTTTGTTTTTGTGTCTGCATTTATTTGGTATATCATGTATGTCCCTGTGCAGTCACACATCTATCAGCTTTTTGCAATGACCCCCAGAAAAAATGGCTGTATGGAGCAGTGCCCTGGGCTCTGATAAAGGGATGCCTGGATAGGGTGATTACCTACAGGGGCGGGCTGGGCCAGGGGGCAGGGGGGTAATGGCCCCCCAGGCCGCTCAGTCTAACCGCTTTTTGGGCCGGCCGCTCCCCCCGTGGATGTCATATTACTTGAATATTACCGGCGGCCGCATCCCATGATGCGCGATGAGGCCGCGTCAGCGCACAGGCTGCCGCATCACATGACACACAATGCGGCCGCCTGTGCACCCCCCGGGCTGAAATTTGCCAGCTCGCGCCTGATTACCTACCTGATAATGCAGCTTTAAACGTATTTATTTCCATTGAATTAACTCTGTGTCCCATAAAGCTACTTATCTGGGTTTTTCTGAGAAAGTCAAGGAGCATTGGTTCTACCGTCTGTCAGAGGCTGTAATAGTTTCCATAAAAACCTGGTAAGGATTACCTCATGTATTGTAAATATTACCATTGTACTGTTCACATTTTACAATAGGTCATTTTCAGCCAGACTACATGGGCTGATCAACTTAAACATTGCTTTGAAAAAGCCACTCCTTGCTGTATCAGTCTCCTCGGAAATCTCATTAAAAATACAACTACTCAAAAGTACAGTGAAAATACAGCAAAAGGAACACATTGCTTTGCAAATACAAGATATGGTGAGATTTTAAATTCATTTTACCACCACAGAAAGAGTATCAGCTGTCTGGTCATTGAAAGATCCAGTATATGCACTTCAGGTATGAGTAATGCTTTTAAAGGTAAGTTTTTGTGCGCACAGGGGGAATGGTAGAAAGGTAAGAATGGTGGACATTATTGTGTGTGACATTGTGGGCATTTAGTAGTCATGCAAAGGTGTTAAGGGACTGTAAAATATAGGTGTTTATTTGATTGTGATGTAAACCAACATGATACAAAACCAGATAATTAACAGCGTGTATAAGAAAATGTGTGATTTGTTTACTAACTCTTAACTATGTATGAGACTGGAAAGCACCTTTTGACTATTATCAGTAAAGGACTGTCTGCCAATTGTGTTGCCACCCAGATGATAGTAAATAGTTATCTGACAGACTGGTAAAAATATGACCTGGTTTTTGATAGTTTATCACCCACAGGAAGTACAGTAACTATTATTGTTGAGTAATTAAAGTTGACTTCTCTATGTGACATTTGAGTAAAGTGAACATTATTTTTGTCTGGTTATGATTATTATTGTTTATATAGGGCTAATCATATTGCAAAGCACTGTACAAAGAATATGTAGTCATTCACATCAGTGCCTGCCCCATAGGAGCTTACAGTCTAAATTCCCTACCACACATATACACACTCTAGGGTCCATTTTTGTCAATAGCCAATTAACCTACCACTGCGGGTAGATATTGGAGCATCTGGAGGAAACCAACACAAACATGGGCAGGACATACATACTCCTCACAGATAGGGCCCTGCTCAGAATCGAGCCCATGATGCCAGCGCTGTGAGGCAGCAATGTAAGCCAGCTAGCCACTGTTTCACAGTGCTGATTAAAGCTATAAAAAGTACAGCTGACAGCTCCGTATACCTTCCTCTCACCCCTTAAAATTCCCTTATAGGCTTCTTTTAGCATGTAAATAGCCAAAATATAATCCCCAACCACCAAATTAAGAGCAATTTAAGAAAGTATGCAGGCCTGCACTGCTTTTTTTATTGGTGTAAATTGTCCTCTTCCTTCATATAAAGGTGCACACACACACTGCCTGTTCCTTAAAATTGCCTTTGAAAAATGGGGATGCCTCTTCTTTTACAGGTTTGCAGATGCGTTTGGTGGAATGAGTAAAAAAGTTCAGCTTACTAAAATATTTGCACCATTAATTCTAATAATAATATTGCTCTTCTATAATACTGATCAGTTTTGTTCTATTTATGTGTTCAATTAATAATTAGGGCCAGGGGACATTCCATGTGTCACTAGGTACATTTAAATGTTCGTAATGCATTGGTTGAAGTAAATCTCCCAACTGTCCCGATTTATGCAGGACAGTCCCAATTCTGGTGTATTGTCCTGCCATCTCGAGAGCCAGGACTTTTGTCCTGACTGATAGGAACGTCAAGTGGTGTCTCACGCTGACCAATGACAAGATGCAATGCAGGGTTGTTTTTATGGGAGGGTTTTGAAGGTAGCTTAATGACCCTCCAGTGATGTCTGTCCAAGTCACGGTTTGTGCTGCTCTGATCCTGCCTTATTGCCACAAAGGTCCAGTCCAGATATCACCTCATTTCTGCACACAAACAACTGTGCAAAGACATATAGACTTTCGGCCAACAAGACATAGCTTTTTATACAGTTCCTGTTACCCATGCTGAAACTCTTTGGGGATCAGGGAGAGGATGTGGTCCCCAGGCAGTGGAGGGCATAGGCGAAAGGTCTGTGGGATGAGCACTCCCAATATTTCTGTCACTATCCACTTGACAAAGAAGCATCCATTTTTACGAATATGCAAAAATTAATTTACAAATATGCAAAATTCCATGTATGTGCCACCTGTAGTCTGCAGACACAAGAATTTATTACCATGGAATTTGTTTTATTATTTGCAAATCAGATCATTAAAGCATGTCTGATGACAGGCAGACGGCAGTAAGATATGTGGAAAACTTAATAATGAAAATAACATGGAAAAGAAACCATGGATAGTTCTTACTTCTCTATAAATAATATTTAATGACTGCTTCACTTTTATTTAATATCTATCACCACACACTATACTTTGTTATAATGTTTAAAATTGAATGGCTATAAATAGTAAATGCTATGTAGCAATCAAACCTCTCTCCAACAAGAAAAACAGGTTTCAGGCTTCTAAGATAAGCAAACGTTTAAGTGCTCTTGGTTCACATCAGTATAAATTACTGTACCCAGCTTTAATAGATATAAACAAAATTAGTGTAATTAGTTGCTACAGACATGGGAAATGGCAATAGAGGTCAGTCATTTACAATGTGTACATTTCACATCTATTTTTGATGTGTAATTGTAAGCTCAACAATTACATAATAAAACCATATTTCCTATGGCACTTAGTAGATAGGGTGCTCCTGTAAATACAACAGTTTAGAGATGAAAGAACACATGTATTCCTTGAAGTCTGAAAGAAAAGCTGCTTTGGGCAGCACTGAAAAAATACAAAAGATACACTAAAATTGTTTGTTGCTCCTTATATTAAAAAGCACAGTTTTCCCCCAGCCTGACCCATGTGTGATGACCATAGCCTCTCCTGACATGCACCCCTCCCATTGCTCTTAGCTCTTTATACCCTAATTGTCCTCTGAATATTCACTCTGCTTAACATCCTGCCCCACCCCCCTCCCCCCCCCACAATCCCTCTTGTTCCTTCTGCCTCCTCTTAACATCACTCCCTAAACTGTAAAAACTGGTCACTTTTTGTCTAATGTTTCCCTCGAATACGATATACCACAATTGCTGTTTTGGTTTCACTATGTATGTAACCCAGTATTATCGTTCTGCTTTCTGTCTTTTCTTTACTGACCATAGACCGTCCCTGAGGAAAGCCTATTTACCATGGACAGCAGCGGTACTTGTAGTGGTGGCTCTGTACAAGGAAAATGCTTTATTATTTAAATAAAGCATTTTTCTTCATATATGCATTTATTGCAGTGATTGTCCATTGGACTATGAATAGGTCCTATTAAAGAAGACTCTTGCTTGGGGTTTAATTTTCAGACCCATAGAGTACCAAATGTATTAAAGCGCTACGGAATCTACTGGCGCTATATAAATAAATGTTGATGATGATGATGATTAATTTTGTTATGAAATTTGTTGTGCTGTTGAGTAGACACTCTCTCCAAGATCTGCAAAGTGACCAATTCTAAAAAATAACCTCTACTATGCCATGGTCTGACCATATAGTTACGTACATTTCATGAGAAACTAGCTGAAGTATCGGGTTCAAATCTTTAAGTTATTAAATAATCAATGAGTTAGATGTAGCTGTCAACCTTCTGAAAATAATTTGCAGCTTAGCCAATCTTTCAACACACCCATGAGATGGCTGCCCAGTGTGGTTTTTGTTTTTATATTAAATGTCAGTCAAATCCATCCAGTGGAAGGCTAAGAATAGGCTCCCTGGGTCAAAGTTTTGTCCAGCGTATACCAACAAGAGGTCTGACCGGGACACTAACCCGCCTAAAACCTTGCCAGGATCCAAATGGACCACCTCGCATTGGTTTCATTCCAATCAGTGCAGGGGTGTTCGAATGCAGGCTCTGAACATGCTCCCTGGGTCAAAGTTCTGCCCAGCGTACACCAACGGGAGGTATGACCAGGTCCCTAAGCCCCTAAAATCTGTCCAGGATCCAACTGAACCACCTCAAGTTGGTTTAATCTCAATCAGTGCAGGGGTATCCAAATGCATAACTGGACAGACAAACAAACAGACCAATGATATATAAGATACATATGAGCCATTAATAAAAAATTAAAGTAATCCATCCTTATGTACATTTTGTGTTGGTGAGAGTAGAAAGTGCAGTCCTTTACAGAAGGATAAATTAATCTCTTATCAGGCAGGCCAAAGTGGTGGACAGGGATTTTTCAATGAGTTTGATGCATGAAAGCAAACAACAGGGTCTTGAATAAGTAATTTATACAGCAAAAAGGACATGTAGGTTAGTCACTGGGACTAACAAGTTTGGAGAAAGGGAGAGTTGCTGATGTCCAAAGGTCTTTGAAAAATTCAGTGTGCTGTTAGTTGGGGGGAATACAGTATTTACTGATTGAGCAGGCCTCAGACAATCCAAAAACAACCCTCTTTGTCCTTATTAATGGACTCTAATTGGAATGAAACAGATTTGTTCAGATGTATAATGTTTACTTGATTCTTGTTCGTGGCCGATGCCTGGAAGGTCAGGATGCTAGAATTTGGGTTATTTTTGTTTGGAGAGATGAGTTTTCTTAGAAAAGACGATATCGGTGTACATGGAGCGATATTCAATGCATGATTTTCCCATTTTCTGTGGACTGTTAGGGCCTTTAAAATAATGGATAATTAATTTATTAGCACTTTTACATTGATGGGTTTGAGAAAGCATCTTAAAAGATATAGTTGAAAATATCCAAGTGAGAAAGAAAAGTAGTAAGAAAGACATTTAATGCAACATGCCTGGCTTTCAGACAGTAGCTGAAACAGAGCACAGGCAGTTTGTGTATAAAATTCTCCATACTTTGCAACATTGGGTGAACAATCCAATCCAAGTGGTAATAAGGAGAAGTGTGGTGCACCCCTATGGTAGTTAAAATATGCCATATTTTATAACTCAAAATTTAATTAAATCCACGTGGGTGACAGCAATCATGTAGAAGATAACGGAAAGAAAAATCAAACACTGTCACAATACATGTTAAGAATTGCTATGCATAGCGAAACATAGCAAAAAAATTAAAAGTTGTACTGGCTCAAGCAATATCAAAATTATTAGGAGGGTAATGGGTGTGTGTGGGGGGGGGGGGGGCGGGGAATCGTCAACCTTAGTGAACGAAGAAGAGGAGGAACCTCAGAGAGCAAAGGAAATGACTCCACGTACAGGAATGCTATGAGCAGGAGTGTGAGGTATGGAAGAGGCAATCCATGAGGGGGGAAGGGTTTGTTGGGGGCATTACTGATATAGCCAGGGAACCCAGATTTGGTGAAACTTATCTTCTTTATCTCCTAGAAAATATACCATATTATAGACTATGTATATATATGTCTGTTTTAACAAAAACATAGATTGCATTTACAAGTGCTAGTACATTTTGCCCACAACATAAAAAATATTACAGCAAAAGATAAAAAAAATTAAAAGAAAAATAAATGATTTAAATGTAGGTCATCCTGATGATAACCTAATGTTTATTGCGTCTTCTCTCTTTTTTGTACCTATTTATCTTCTGATATTATTATTGTGCCTGAAGCCCTGCTAGTTCTAACTCATCCCCAGCCATGAATGTAATCTAACCCTTAGCAATTACATACAGCCTAGTACATGTTAGACCAATGAAGCCAATTTTGTGTGCTAAGGGTTACAATATGTTTTGTGAAATTCATGTCATACTTACTTTTGAGACTATTCTTGCACCTAATTACTTTCTGAAGTACTAGTAGCGCTCTCTGCATTTTTATTAGTTACTGAATACAAATTACACAAAAGCTGAGCCATATAAAAAGTAGACGAAGCTTAAGGTAAAATGGAATTAAGAGATTTGTTGGGTTGTACCTCTTTTGATCCATTTAAACTTCATCCACACAAAAGGTTGTCCTTTCTGTATAGCATTAATCCCCCTAATTGATATGAATGGTTAATTGATATAATGGCGTAAGCTTAGGTTCTCTGTTAGATCAAATATCAAAATTTATTAATACTAATCAGTTAGCCACCCCTGTCATTAGTTCTTTGGCTGTAGTGCCAAAAATGCTGTTTTCAAATATGTGAACAATGTTTGTGAGGGTGAATAAATACAATTGATGTGTAAAAAGTAAAGTAAATTACCATCCTGCTCTGTGTTTAATTAAGCCACAAAATCTAGATAAATAAAATGTTAGAAATTGATGATGATGATAGACAGATAGATAGATAGATAGATACATAGATAGATAGATACATAGATAGATACATAGATACATAGATAGAAAGAGAAATTAGGTTAAGTCCAAACAATTAAACATTGATATATTAATACTCAATGTTATAATGTCTATAAGTATGTCTATGTGGTCTACACTGGATGTTACTTTGCCAAAACATGGCCTCACTTCATATACTTCGCCTAGTTCAGTCTTACTATGTCTTTTTATTGACCAATTAAAATAAAGAATTATAAAAAGTGATATGTTCTGGTCACAGCTCCATAACCTTATATTCCCTAATGTGTGCCTGTTAGTGTGGAGCTACCACCAGGTGGTACACAGCAGCTGGTCTAGGAGCCTTGGAACGACTATCAGCACTACTGTTAATGTGACGGAGTAGAGAATTCCTCTGTCTATTTTCATTTAAAAACATTGTAGCAGCTGCCATATTGTTTTCCTTGTAAGAGGTAAACAAAAACATTCACCATATGTAGCAAGTTAAAATCACCACTTACTCTCCATAAAAATAACTTTCCCCCATTGCAGTGGGGGGAGCAAGGGAAGGATGTCAACATTTTGTTTGGACACAACAGACATGACTAACTGGCCCAAGGAGTCATGACTCTAGCTAATCAATAAGATGGATTTTACATATGTGGTTTATCTGGTTTCCATGCATTTTGAATACATGAACACTATGTATTTACAGTAGTGCAAAATTATTGTAATTGTACTATTAACACCTCTGCACTGACACTATAGTGTATTTTCTTTTTTTCAAAACCTCAGGCTGCTTTTTCCATCAGCTGACTCTTTCCGTGGCTGTCCCACTCATAGGAGGCCATCAATCCAATGTAAGCTGATACTCTCTTCCATAGTGTTTAATGGCAGCTTAGAACTTCAGTGCCTCCTGTCATACTGGATACTAGATCTGTTCTTATTAGACACAAGTGCTAGAGGTCTTTATCCCTATGCATCACAATGGTGCTCTGGTGACATGCAGGAAACATCAGTGACATGACAACTGGTGTTTCCTGCATGATAGAGACATGTTTCATGCTCTATTGTGGACTTAAGTGTCTGTGACATCCATAAGTATACCACAGAAATACTAACATATATTAACATATAACAAATGGAAAACCAAAGTTGAAAAAAACACACACACAAGTACATATTACATATACCATAAATTTTAATATAGCCCTAAATAAATACACAACAAACATACATTAAAGTACACATATTTGTTATCCTTGTAGCTAAAGGAAATAGTTCATTTACACTACAAACAATATAAAATGTATCTGGATAGAGAAAAAAAAAATAAGTTACTCCTAGTGAAAACGACTCAGAAAGAAAAAGCAAAACATTTTGGGGCCTGCTGAGGTGCAATTTGAGACTCCTGTCAACGAAAAACTTAATACACATTGTTTTCATGCAATCAGTTGAATGCTGCATATCTAAATCAACGCATCAAAATTGATTACAAAAATACAAAACACAGAAAGCTTGCAGAATAAATATGAGTATAACACCAGATACCGAGGTTTACTTATAAATACAGAACAAAAGTAGTGCTGTGCAATTGTCCTTGTATACAGTATACGTACAGATACAAAATAATTTGTATTGCACCTCAGATACGCAAACATTGTATTGCAACTCAATGGGTTAGTGCTGTAGATAAATTTCTAGAATTCAATTCCTAAAAAATGTGACAGTTTTTTTTAAATACAGTTATATATATGAAGGTATAACTACCATGTGTTAGGGGGTGCACCTGCTACGGGGCTGAGGGAGGCCCGTTCTCCCTGTCAAAGCTCCATATGTATATGAGTTTTCATCATTAAGCAGTACATGACGGCCGTAACCAAATTTCTGCTTTGGTGCCACAAATGTATAGTTATGTCCCTGTGTATATAGCTGCTCAGCAGCAAGAACACTGCCGTGGATGCCACTATTCGAACAGGGTGCAATTTTTTACTTACATTAACAATGAATCATATGAGAATACTAGTGCGTACAGCACAACATTTCTATATGTTTGCATTTATTTGGGGCAGTTCTTGTCAACTGGAATTTTTTTTGCAAGGCATATTACATGCTACATAAACTGCATGATATAAATGTATTGCAAAACAAGTCATAAAGTATGGAAACAAATAAAGTGTTGTAAAGAGTCTAGAAATTAGTACTAATGGATGTTAATTTAGAAACGCCCAATTATTAAATGGCTGAGAATCTATAACAGCTACTGAGATAAAGTTAAAAGCACTAATTTTGCAATGATTTACAGTCCAAACAATTCAATAGATTTATTGTGCCATTAGTTTAATAGTAATAATAAACCCTTAAGAGGTTTTTCTTTTATGATCAAAGTTTAAAAGATAAAACTATTTGTGAAGACATATTTGATTCTTTTTCCTATTCCTTTTCAACACTGAAGAGATAAAGGTTATTATATTGAAGCAGTCACTAGAAGTTACTAACTTGGGAAAATACTGATGCACAGTGCGGTTACTCCTTTCTTTTAATGGTTTTTTTTAGAAGTACACATGGAATAGAGCGTCATGCTGGCATTGACCATAGAGTGCAGCAGAGAAGACTTGGATGGAGGCACTGTGCCACCAAGAGTGGAAGTGAGTAACGTGAACACAGCATACCTGCAGCACTCCACACAGTGGATCGAGGGGTGTTACAAAATATTATGTAAAGTGGAAAAGATGGTGCATGTTGGGAGATGTTTATGGTTAAGATGTGGGTAATTGGGAGTAAGCAATTACTTCCAAATGCAGGATTTCTAGAGGAGGGTTTCCATTCAACGCCACCAGAGTGGGCATGACAAACATGCAAAGGGTATGGCTATTATTTTTTAGAGACATACCTCCCAACTGTCCTTGCATTCTGGACAAAGTCAGAACTGAGCAGGAAAGTCAACCAGAATTGGGGCTGCCATAAAAGAATGAGGACAGCTGGCAGACTGCCCTGCGCTCTCCTACCTGTTCTTCCAGCTTTAACTACCTGTTGCTGGTCATGTCTTAAGTTCAGTTGCTGCTTGCCTTGATCCTGGAATGTTGGCTTCCTGTTTGTAAAAAGGATAGATACATGAAATATGGTAAGCTAGCAATAAGTGAACAATCTAGGAATCCCTGACCCCACCGAGTGACAATGTTAAATCAATAGCAACCCTGTTTAATAATTAGGCCTCTCTTCCTGCAAACAGCCCTAGTATTAAATTAATGGCAGTTATATTTTATAAATAGACCTATGTGTCCCCAACCAAATCCAACATTAAATTAATAGTATTTCCATGTAATAAATAAAGCTATCCCCCTTCTTCTCCCTAAACTTGGCCCCACATTCACCTAATATTTCCCATATCACCCCCAGCATTAAATTAACAATTCGATCACCCCATATTATATTAATAGGTACAACCATAATACCACAATAAAATAAAAAGGTATATATCTTACAGGCGCTAAAAAATATCAAAAATAACAATCAGTTGCTGCTTGAAAGAGACTCTGCAATTTTTAAATAAATGCTGTAAGCAAAACAAAAAGAAAATAGCAGCGCTATATTATTCTTAATAAATTAAACATGAAAAAATTAGAAAGAAACTGACAAAAATGGCATAGAAAAATCCAGTAAATATAGATATGTTTATTAATAATTTTCTATCATATAATAAATAAAATCAAACAATTTCATCAAAGCAATTAAAAATTAGGAGCCACCACTCTTATAATAAATACAACATTATTATATTGAATATTATATTAAATACAAAAAATAGCCTTTCCATCCCACAACCAACATATTAAGGGTTCCAACCCACCTTTAAAAGATTAACACCCCCCCCCCCATGCACACTTACCTACTCTATCCGGCACTGTGTTGTAGAGGCAGACTCTTATGTCTGACGCTCATGTTGGCTGCAAATGTGGAACACTCTCTCCCTGCAACCACCAGGAAGCATTCATAGCTCTGGTGGTGTTTCGGCGGGGGTTCCAGGCATCTGGAATTTCCCCCTAAGTGTGTGCCTTAGTGCCTTTTTTACATTTACCTTTATTGGTATGCCTATTCCTATAGCAAACCACAAACTGTTGCGTAAAGCATTGGGGCAGACCCACATCAAGGGTCGGAATAGGAGCATTAGTCATGTTTATCTGCGTGGTGGTCAAATATATGCATTTGTATATTAAAATGCACTGTTACACTGCATTTTTCCTGGTTAGTTAATGATGCACACTGTATTTATCTTTTCTATATAAAATAGTATACAGTATTTTGTAATTTAGGTGTAGTACATTTTTATCTTTTATTTATAAAACACCAACATATTACTCAGCTCTACATTGAATGGATTGTAATAAAAACACATAATGTACAATAACATGAAACAAAAGGTATTATTATTATATATTATATTTTATTTAATTTATGAAGTACAAACATATTACTAAGTGCTGTGCATTGATGGGATCATCAGACAAATTACTTACAATAACATGAAACAGAAATGCCCAAATGAGTTTAAAATCTCAAAGTTGTGGGAAACACTTGGTAGATAAAGTGGCTGAATAACAATTGTAGCTGTTAGTGGGGATACATGTTGCTGGATACCGCACTATACTTTAAGCTGACTTTCTTTCAGCTCACTCCATCTGGCCCAGTAAACAACTTGCATCCTGTCTGTCCTACAAGCCCCGTGCACACCTGTGCTGAACCCAGGTACATTGGGGTTCATCGAGTTTCCCAACCACCAGATCTATACACTGGCATTCCACTAGTGCACACTATGTACCACTCCCGGTCTTGTGAACTACCCTGGGAACAGGATCTACAGTATGTTCAGGCCTATCTGTGACCCATCAGAGCTCCTTGCCATCTAGGTGCCTTCTGCTTTCTCGTCAGATGCTCACGCTACTGCACAATCCATCAAAGATGTTTGCCTAACCAGTGTGAATGGGGAAGACTAGTAGTAGGAAAGCCCTTCTGCTCCTGAGCTCCGTTGCGCTGCTTCAGTTGCCAGCTTGGGGACCTTCTGCTGCTAGACCACCATGGAAACCATGGAGCACACAGAGCCTCATTTAGGCTGTGTAGTGGCAGAAGTGGACCTGTATCACCCACCTCCTAGGTCTTGGAATCATTTCATATCTCCCCTGGCCTGAGCCTAGGCTGCAGAGCAAGACCCTTGGCATCCTCCCCAGGCTGGGTAAAAAGTTTGACCGGCCAGTCTGTTCAATAACAGGGAGAGAGGTGATGAGTTTCACCTGCCTCATTGGTACCTAGTAACCCTGGTGTTCCAAGTCCTACTTGACTGCCGTACCATCTAGCCCTTTGCATCATCTCCTCTGCACCATCTAAGCACCCTCTCCAACTAGGCCTCGTCACTGCCTAAGTATTGGCCAAACCATCTGGTACCCTGTGCCTTCCAGGCCTCCGCCAATTAGGCCTCTACACCATGTAGGCATCCACAAAAACTTTTCCTCAGGGGCACGCTAGGCTGGGGGCAGGGGAGCATCTGTCCCCCCTTGTGGTAGATGCCCCCCTGCCCATAAAGGGCTACCTTGGGCAGGGTCACTGGGCTAATTGCATTTATTTCCTTTAAAACATTCCTAATAGGGTGCTGTGTGAATTCTTGCCCTCCCTGGGCTAAAATTTGCCAGCCCTCCCCTGCTTTAACTCCTGCTATCCAGACAAGGTTTCAAGACACATTTGCACCACTATACTGTCAAGGACTCTGCATTAATGGAACTACCTTTACCAGATCTCTTCTATATTCTCACTCCCAGCCATTCAAGATCATCATGTGTGAGACCCCACTCTAGATTGTAAGCTTGCAAAAGCAGGGTAATTTTTACCCTCTCTCTCATGTCTTTGACTCCTTAGTGCCATAAGTTATCTTTTCCTCTATGCTCTAAATGCTTAACTTGAATGCGCCCAATCTGGCTACCCACACCTATACCCAGTCTCATGTCCATCTTGTACAATTCACATACTTTTTCAGGCATAACCTGAGTGCGCCCAAGATGGCTGTTTCCTCTTGTACCTAATCGTTCTTTGCATGTTGCTGTTTCATGTATCTTTTATATGTCCAGTATAAACTGCTTTGAATCCTAATTTGGAGAAAATAAATCATGTTTATATTTAAGGCAAGAGGCCTGGAGGCTATAGTTCCCAATACATACACCCTAGAACCTATTAATACATGTGTTATGTTCCTCCAATCAGGACTCAGCATAACATTTCTTTGACATCAGGTGCTCAACCCCACATGACTCAGGGAGAGTCATTCACAGTGAACTAAGGGAAGACCAGTGGTGAGAACTTCATTTTGAAAAAAAAGCTTACCTTTTTTTTTCTTAATAAAATGTACTTTAAAAAAAACAAAAAAAAAAACATGATTTTTTTTTTTAATTAAAACTTAGGGCCGTATGTGTAGATGCCATCTATCTTAATTTGTTTGGCTTTTGATTTTTCAGAGATGTGTTTTGCCTGAGCGCTATCTTGTAACAGACAATTTTTGTTTTTCTTTTATAATGCATAAAGTGGCAATAACAGACGCCTGCAGTTATATTGTAAATCTCCTACTGTGCACATTGATTGCCTATGCTGTCTCCCTGAATGGATGAAATTGCTGGAGCTTAAGAGACAATTACTTCAGATTTTACTCAAGCCGAGTGCCATTACAGGAAATGTAATTTACTAAGTAGAGCATTTAATTATATTAGCCAATAAGGAAGACAGTGAGAGGCACAACGCTTCTGGCATTTATATATGTGTTCACCTTACTTCATTCATGGATGACTATCTCTAAGTGTATTTTTAACCATATCAGTGGCACAGATAGTATCTATAACTTATAGAAATCGTACTATGACATTTATTCTCCTATGGTTTATTTTTGTTACAGATATATTTGCATAGAGCACATGATTGGTCAGCTGCTGGAACCATCCTTTTGTACAATTATTGGCTTTCTGGCAGCTCTGTTTATACAGACCACACTGCTAATGATACTGGATTGACCTTATTACCAAAAGGTTGGGAAGTTCCTCATATATTTTAGGTAGTCCTTACACATAATAGCTACTGTAAAATACAATGCGAGTAATGTAGCATTTGATTACTTCATATGTGTCTGTCTGTATGCATGTTCTTGGTTATCGGCATTTAAATTTTTGAATTTAGGAGTGCCATTAAAATCACATGTCAATCGCAAACCCGTTAGTTATGCATTTAGGAGCTCCTCCAATGCGTTTACTTGTTGTGAACGTGAAAAATAAAATATAAAGCAGTCAAAAATACGGAATACAAACGGAGCACTGCTGCAAAGCTATCACAAACATTGCTGCGAATAGTGACATCAGAAACAATGATTTCCAGTGTCACACCCATTTATATGTGTTTTACTAGTTTTAAAAACATTAGTAAAATGCTTGTAGTAAACGCCAGTGGTTGTGAGCCCTTACTGTTTTCACTAATCTTACTCTTTGAAAGTATGACCACGGGGTATATTTACTAAACTGCAGGTTTGAAAAAGTGGAGATGTTGCCTATAGCAACCAATTAGATTCTAGCTGTCATTTTGTAGAATGTACTGAATAAATGATAACTAGAATATGAATGGTTGCTATAGGCAACATCTCCACTTTTTCAAACCCGCAGTTTAGTAAACATACCCCCATTTCTTTTTTGTGTGTACATAAATAATCTTTATAATGCACTTTAGATTGTTGTGTTATAATCAGCGAGTATTTAAAAGTGATCACCCCGCACTTGCCACTTGGACATCCCCTCTGGGACCTTCAATAGGGGAGGTCGAAAAAGACATCAAGTATGGCATTATCCTATGTAGCAGGAATAAATATTTGATCCAAGAAACCAGTTTTATTATGTTTTTGAGGATTAAAGTAAGCCATAGCAAGAATAAAGAGAAGGTGTAGCGGCTTTAAACGGGAAAAACAAGTCTTATACACCTGATATAAGGGTTTACAACAGGCCATTGTAATAATATAATGCAGTAGCAGATAAAAGATTACATCTTTGGCTAGAAGAACTGGTTAATTTGCAGATGGGCACTGGGGACAGTGAGTTTATGTGATCGATCACAGTTGTTGCTATGATATGAATATGTTTTTTTGCAATAGAAAACATTACAATTTCAGACTGATTAGAAGGGATAAGGTTACACATACACTTAGGGCTAGATTTACTAAGCGGCGGGTTTGAAAAAGTGGGGATGTTGCCTATAGCAACCAATCAGATTCTAGCTATCATTTTGTAGAAGGTACTAAATAAATGAAAGCTAGAATCTGATTGGTTGCTATAGGCAACATCCCCACTTTTTCAAACCCGCAGCTTAGTAAATCTAGTCCTTAGATTTTAACACAACATGAAATGTGGGTGTCAATGCAAGAACGGATAGTTTTCATAGATAACAAACAATTTAAGTACAAAGACAAAATTATATATACATTCCGTTTCCATATCAGCAAGGTACACGAAGGTCCAAATGTAAGAAAATTGTTGTCCATAATGACCATCCCTGGCACAGAAAAAGATATCTTGGAAAATCAGTCCATCTTGGCAGCCTGCAGGACTAAGGAGTAATTACATGATTAATTGAACGACAGCAATGATATTTGCTCTCTGAAATGTAAGGATTAGTATCATTAGTCTATATTGTAGGTTGATGTGTTTAAATTCTCTGCTAATTAAAATATATTATTGTTCCCTCTGCAACGCTCCCCTATGATTTTCAGGCATACTAGTGTTGCTCCCTGTATGCATAAAAACATTAACCCCTAGAGAGGTAATATGACATGTTCAAGGTCACAAAGACCTGACACAGCATAGAAGAAGAATTTCATGTGGAGCTCAGTGTTGCGTTTATATAGGAATCTTTGCAGTGTACACATATTGGTCTGTCTTTATTTTACTAAGAAAAAACAAAAACACAAGACATTAATAAATTGTATACAAATATTATATTAGCCAAAATTGTCTTCCTATGTACTGGCTATTTTCTTAAAAGTGGCTGGACCACACTTTGTGGGAAAAAAAAGTGAATGCTGTATCTTCTTGATCTTATCAGGAGACACTTCAGTGCCTGGTAACAGCAGGGAGTTCCTGAGCTGAGTAAATTTGATATGATGTGTGGTTGAATGCGAGTTGACCACATTACACATCTTCTGCCTCATATGAGATCATGTGCTGCACTACTTCAGACAATTCCGGCCAGATTTCTCTAAAATATGGTGCTCTGCATTTTTCTCCAGCTTTTGGCCAATCCTCATTATTATGTACTGCTGAAGTCAGTAAGCCCAAACTGCACAGTATTTAGTAATTACTATTATTATCTTTTATTTATAAAGTGTCAACATATTACTCAGCCTTGTACACTGAGGGGATCTTTTTTCAAAGAAATATTTCATACAAATACATGAAACAGAAGGTAAAGATGACCCTGTCCAAATAAGCTTACAATCTAAGAGGTCGGTGAAACACTGGATACATAAGGTAGCAGAATAACGATTGTAGCTGTTGGCGAGGATAAATGTTCTGTGCTAATTCATGGTTCCAGGGAGTTGGTGGATACAGACACTGTGTTAGTTCATGGCTCAAGACAGTTTATAATCAAAGGCAGAACATCAGGGGGTAAATGTATGAAAGTCCGTTTTTTTTCATCTCGCGGGAAATTGGCGACTTTGCAGCTAAAATTTAAAGTGGCGATGGCTTATAAAGGCAAGTTTGCCTTTACAAGCCATCGCCGCTTTAAATTTTAGCTGCAAAGTCGCCGATTTCCCGCGAGATGAAAAAAAGGACTTTCATACATTTACCCCCAGATCTTGACAGTTGTTTCTGGCTTTAGGCTGTTGGTAATAGCAGGTATAGCACTAGTTCCTGGCTGTAGTTAGTTGGTAACTACAGGCACTGTGATAGTTCCTGGCTCCAGTTTGTTGGTAATAGCAGTTATAGCACTAGTTCCTGGCTGTAGTTAGTTGGTAACTACAGGCATTGTGCTAGTTCCTGGCTCCAGTCTGTTGGTAATAGCAGTTATAGCACTAGTTCCTGGCTGTAGTTAGTTGGTAACTACAGGCATTGTGCTAGTTCCTGGCTCCAGTTGTTGGTAATAGCAGTTATAGCACTAGTTCCTGGCTGTAGTTAGTTGGTAACTACAGGCATTGTGCTAGTTCCTGGCTCCAGTCTGTTGGTAATAGCAGTTATAGCACTAGTTCCTGGCTGTGGGTAGTTGGTAACTACAGGCATTCTGCCAGTTCCTGGCTCCAGTCTGTTGGTAATAGCAGGTATAGCACTAGTTCCTGGCTGTGGGTAGTTGGTAACTACATGCATTGTGCTAGTTCCTGGCTCCAGTCTGTTGGTAATAGCAGGTTTAGCACTAGTTCCTTGCTGTGGGTAGTTGGTAACTACAGGCATTGTGCTAGTTCCTGGCTCCAGTCTGTTGGTAATAGCAGTTATAGCACTAGTTCCTGGCTGTGGTTAGTTGGTAACTACAGGCATTCTGCCAGTTCCTGGCTCCAGTCTGTTGGTAATAGCAGGTATAGCACTAGTTCCTGGCTGTGGGTAGTTGGTAACTACAGGCATTGTGCTAGTTCCTGGCTCCAGTCTGTTGGTAATAGCAGGTATAGCACTAGTTCCTGGCTGTGGGTAGTTGGTAACTACAGGCATTGTGCCAGTTCCTGGCTCCAGTCTGTTGGTAATAGCAGTTATAGCACTAGTTCCTGGCTGTGGGTAGTTGGTAACTACAGGCATTGTGCAAGTTCCTGGCTCCATTCTGTTGGTAATAGCAGGTATAGCACTAGTTCCTGGCTGTGAGTAGTTGGTAACTACAGGCATTGTGCTAGTTCCTGGCTCCAGTCTGTTGGTAATAGCAGGTATAGCACTAGTTCCTGGCTGTGGGTAGTTGGTAACTACAGGCATTGTGCTAGTTCCTGGCTCCAGTCTGTTGGTAATAGCAGGTATAGCACTAGTTCCTGGCTGTGGGTAGTTGGTAACTACAGGCATTGTGCCAGTTCCTGGCTCCAGTCTGTTGGTAATAGCAGGTATAGCACTAGTTCCTGGCTGTGGGTAGTTGGTAACTACATGCATTGTGCCAGTTCCTGGCTCCAGTCTGTAGGTAATAGCAGGTATAGCACTAGTTCCTGGCTGTGGGTAGTTGGTAACTACAGGCATTGTGCCAGTTCCTGGCTCCAGTCTGTTGGTAATAGCAGGTATAGCACTAGTTCCTGGCTGTGGGTAGTTGGTAACTACAGGCATTGTGCTAGTTCCTGGCTCCAGTCTCTTGGTAATAGCAGGTACAGCACTAGTTCCTAGCTATGGGCAGTTGGTAATTACAGGTTCTTTACTAGGCTCTGGCTCCAGGCAGTTGACATAACAGGCACAGCACCAGTTCCTGGCCAACTAGCAATCACAGACACAACCGCCCTAGGCAGTTGGCAGTAGCTTTGGGCAGTTGGCAATCACAGGCACTATGCTCATTTCTGGCTCCATTAAACTATTTCAATAGCCTCCATTTCTGTAGGAATGCACTGTTCGGATATTAATCAGGATCAGCGGTCTCTTGGCACCCATATATGCTGTGCTCTGCAGCAAGGACAACCTTAATGGCCATCAAAATCACAGTGTGCTTGTGCAACTTAACAGTACATTACTGACATATGAATAATTAACAATATGTATACATGTTCTCAATGACAACTTCTGCAGTACACACAGATTTATTTTCTATCTTCCTGTAGCAATCTTGTGAGCTAAGTGAGCAAGTTTAAAGTGCAAGCTGTGCCTAATACGTTAAAAAGTGGGTGGTCATGTTTCCTTGAATATGTGACATAGAGCATGTGCTCCAAATGCTGTCACCAAATGCAAGCTTGAGTCCACTGATCACCTCCTTGTACTCCAGTATGTTTATATAAGGCTTATTCAGCTAAATGACAGAAAGAAAAACATTCTTGCAGTGTAAAGGGAGGCACCATATGGTAGGAAGTACAAGCTCAGTGAAGCAAATATTCCTTGTGCTGTGTCTCAGTTACATTGTAACCGTATATATATGGTAGCAAAAATTATTTCCATTAATAGAAGGGAAACAAATTAATAATGTTATTATTTTAGGCAACACTGGGGTGCTCTCATGAGGCACTTTTTAGTGTGCACATCGTGAAATTGCTGTATTCTTTAAGTATTCAGTACACATACCAGATATAATGACTTCTAATCTGCAAGGCTGCACATCCAGCTCCTTAAACAAGGATTAAATCCTTTATTTATTTTTATGTTTGTGGGACAATACTGTTTTTATAAGTGAGTCTTTTTAGTACCTTTTAGACCTCCTGACCATAACTTTAGCAGTTGCTGCAGAATACATGAAAAACAATGACAACATTTTTGACACAGTTCTGCTTTTATCATTTTACAATTATTAGCTGAGTGACTTTTCTTATGTATTTTGGTATTGTGTGAGTATAACCTAGTGAGAAACATGTTTTTGTTACTTAAAAGAGGTTTTTGTGTTTTGCATTTCTTCTAAGTGTGCCCATCCTGTTTCAGTGATATCCGTTTACAGTGAATTGATAGACTGCATTACCAACAATATTAGTTCAGCACACAAGACGGCTGCTTCAACCTTGTGTAGGCCATGTACTCTTGATATAGACGAACAAAAGTTGACATTTTTACTTATAGTGTCATATGTATATATGGTTAAGACATTAAGGGGCATATTCAATTGACGGCAGGATCGCCGAAAATCCCGTGCTCCAAAAATATTACCGTTATTACGTTAATCCTGCACGGGAAAACCGTTAATACGGCAATTTACTCGCTGGATTTCAGCTCGCAGCTCAGGGAGCTGCGAGCTGAAATCCAGCGAGATATTACTGTATTAACGGTAATATTTTTGGAGTGCGGGATTTTCGGCGATCCCGCCGTCAATTGAATATGTCCCTAAGGGGCCTATTTATTAAACCTAATTTTCATGTTAATTCCCCGTAAACGGCTGTTTTCGAGGAATAGACGCCAATTGAAGTATTTGTCTAATCTATCAACAGTGCATCGCAGCAGATATCTTAGATATCTGCTGCGGTGCACTTTTTTTTCGTAATACATAACAGTCCCCATAGATGTCTATGGGGACTGCTATGTACTGCAACTTAACAATGAATGAAAATGCTTTTACATATACAGTAATGTACGCCAGCTCAGGCCGCCGTACATAACTGTTTCTGCTATTTTTCAGCACTGTTCAGCTCTGCTCCGAAGAGCAGAGCTCTACAGCGCATGTGCACTGTCACACACCGCTCTCTGCAACAGTGAAGTGCACGGATTTTTGTGCGCATGCCAGAAGTTTTCTGACGGAGCATGCGCACAAGGCTGCTGTGGATCGCAAAGCAGCTTTGGGAACGAAGAGGCAGTGAAAAGGTAAGTTTTTAACTTCACAGGGAAAGCACTTTATCGTGACTGCTGTCCCTACTGAAGTTTTTTCATAAATATGACAAATAGTTCAATCCTTATTAATGCAATAAGGATTGAAAACTATTTTTCATTTTATGTGGTTGTTGGTAAATGTGCCTCTATATAAGCTAGTAAGAGTTTTGCACAAGTGCAAACATTAACATTAAGTGGTATATTACTATTGTATCTTTTGATTAGTAACTTTTTTCCCACATTCCAGTAAACATGAATAATATTGTAATGACATATTTATGTTTCGATATATAACACAACCTAGACAATTTTGACTTTTTTTCCCCAGTCAGTTGGTTTGCATTAATTAATTCCTTATTTAAAGTGAAAGTGTACTTCCCTTATCCTGGTGTACAAATAAAAACATTCCCAAGCTCTAAGGTAAACATTTTACAGAGAGTCTGTACAGAATTGTTTTATTTTTTATTTATTTAGGTGGGGGGGGGGGGGGGCATCGTAAATGTTGTACAATAAAATATGTGCTTGTGAAAAAAAAACCCAAAAAAAAACAAAACTTAAAACTGCATAAATGGCATTGTCACTAAAAACATACACTTTTAGCCCACTTGATTTAACTGTCATTTAAATACTGTCATTTGTTGTTCAAATACAGTAGTTTTCCAGCTGAGCAGAAAACCCAACAAATTGATGAATTTTATTGTAAGTTATTCCAACCACCTATTGTCCAATCTTAGTGTGCCATAGATGTACAATTCAACTAGGTAACAAAGTATTCTCTGTACAAAACATTATTATGGTGTACATTTATGTTTATTAATAAATATCAAGGCTTCATTCAGGGGCAGGTGGGCATCTGGTTTCCTAGTGGGGTATCTTCGGCTGGGGCACTGGGCCCCCTGCATTTTTTTCCACTTTAATAGGTTGCTTTTATACTTTTGTTATAAAACTATCTTGGAATACTGCACATACTAACTTGTGAATAGGACATTGTATGTTTGGATTATTTTCTAGAAAGTAAACTTTCTCTACTTTAAGTTGTTCCTGCTATAGATTTAGCAAGAATATTTTCCTGTGCTCTATAAATAAAGAGCTTCACTTACAAAGTCAGAGGGAGCCAATCATAGCAGCACTGCAATTAACTCACCAGCAGCAGTATCCTTGATTGCTTCCACAAACATTTAAAAGCAGGAGCTAATTGCTTTTACTGATGCTTACTGTATGTTAACTGTGCAATAAACCCAAGAAATTAATTCACAATGCAATAATTGATTAGCAAATCTGCATGATGTTAATTATCCATGTCTAGCCTTGCAGGACAAAGCACATTTTAACCATTAAAATGTAGCTATATTTAACCTATTGATTGAAAAAGAAAGAGCCGGAACAATAAAGTGAACTATTCCCTTTCTAACATGTGTCGCCCTATACTGTAATAATGGTTAGAGAACTGTTTCCACGGAGATTAGAGATTGAAAAGTGAGCATGCTGCCTAATAGTTGTCGTCATAGACTAACAGATATTATACCATTGGCTAGTCCTTCAAGCATTTCCCTGCGCTATACATCTCACTGCTCAATGTGCAGCTTTGTTCATCCCTCAGAAAAAGTTCCTGGGTAGCTGTAAATATGTCTGGGCAGAGTGAGAGAAACTGATGTTAAACTGCAGCTTTCCTCAGCTGGTGGGAGGGATAGACGGGGGAGGGGTGACAAGGCTATTCAGCTCTACAATACCAAACAGGTTGGGTATCTTTTTACCACTCATATAGTTGCTGCTTGTCTTGTGAAGTGTTCCTCCAGGGGAATCTGGTCAGTCAAGGGATTTGCCTCTGAAGAAAGTTGATCTTTGCTGTGCTTTAAGTTCCCTGCGGAATGTTGAAATTCATTTTTATTTCACTATGATACTTTTACTCTGGATACATTTTTTTTGCTTTATGAATACATACAAATCCATTTTCCATTGAGTGGACTATTGTATTACTGTATCAGAAACCAAAATGCCTACAGGTGAGTAGTACTTAACTTATTGTAGTAGGTTGACCTAGTTATTTATTGTGTTGTATTATATGTTGATGCTTCTATTCTAGTGTTCTTAAATAAAGAAAATAGCCAAAGCTGGTACATATTAGATTACATTCAATATTTTGCATGACAAACATAATATTTTGCTTAACTAACATTCTATTGACACAATGCTTTATTAAGCCTGCTGTGCTTAATGGTCATCATTTAAAGATTACTTCCAATAAGGATTTGTAGCATTTAAAGTAATTATTTGAATGTGCATTCGAGGCTTGTGTGGCAAGTGCAACACCACGAACACATCGAAACCTCCTGTAGAGTTTTAATTGGGGACGATTAAAGAAATGTCTTTTTCATTTGCATATCAGTTTATCCCAGCGTGCAGTGCGCTCATTTGGATTTGTTTCTCAGTCTTGTATAGAAGAAATGATCATGCCCTGTGCAGTTCAGTGAGTTATCTAAACGTAGACTTGTCTTAGTTTATCTGTAATGCTGATACAATTTCATAAAGAGGTTTTAAGTTTGACACAGCTTTCTTATTTATTTAAGCAATCCTTGGATAGTGAGGAGTTAACTATTTTTGACTGCTACCCACATGTTTCTGTCCAGCACAATGTTGACACTTGTTCTGACTGACAGTGTTTTTATATTCATTTTATAGCTGTCTGCTAAGATGCTGCCAATTTTCTACCTCCCTTCATTCCTTTTATTGCCTGTTTTTCACCTCTGTGAGGCACTATTGGTTTGTGTGCATGGTATACCACCCTATTTATAGCTCATCCATTTTTGCTGTGGTAACTGGTGTGCTTATTTAGGTGTTTTATGCCTTCAGTGTGAAACAGTGGGCCTGCATGGTGGTCTTGTGCTTTTAGGATTTAGGACTATATCCAGCTACAAATATACATGTGGATAAACCATGTTGCAATCCACGGGAGCAAATGCAATTTGTTTTCTCTGCATGCCTGGAAAATGCTGCCTAATATTGCATATAGCACACATAGGGGGCCGCTTTATTGTTACACTACAATATAGAATTGAGCTAGGGTGCACCTCCTCCTAAGTGTAAATCTGCACATTTTAAATGTGCCTCTCTCCCTGCAGTGCAACATGCGCTTCCCAAGCCAAGGTGCAGGATTTACTCTTTACCCTAAATGATAACCTTAATGTTTTCTATGGAAATTTCTAGGCGTGTTTAAAAGATTTTGCAAGATGATTGTTTTGTTGTGTACCTTGACCTGCAGTATTCATAGTCTACTCATGGTCTGGTGTCTGCTTCACAACTATATTGCCAGATGTCTTTCTTTGCTACTTATTATATGTTTGCAACATTTAAAATTCCTGAATGAACAATATGACATCATAGACTAAACCAATGATGGCCTAAATGGTAGCCAATCATTCAAAAGTGTTTTATAGTATCTTAATAATTAGCTGTTTGCCTAGTAAACTTTCTGAGAACTTCATAGGACAAAATCTATTCACTCCCCGACCCCTTAAACCAAATGCAAGAATACTTGCGTCATTCTTCAGCCATCTTTTTGGCAATACCTCTTTAGCTGTCAATAAGTGCTAGCTGCTATTGGCAATGACAATCACTCAAACATAAGGGCAGTATACCATAATCCACTTCTATTTAGGATGCGAGATTGGTATGCTGCTGATGCTTTTCTCCCTGCTGCCTGTATTGGTATCTATCCCACTAAACAATTGTTTGCGCTGCCAAGATTGTCCATTGTTGTATATATTTATACATTGAAATTCTGCTCGGACCAGAGTTATTGGTCTTTGTTTATCACATTGATAGACCAGAAGTAAGTAACTTTTAGAAATTATCCATGAACATACATAATTATTTTTTACTACACAACAAAAAGACAAACTACACAGGGGTGTCAGTAGCCATTTGTGTCATGCAACTAGTGTCACATTTAGCAAATCGCATCTGTTTTTAATGTCTGTGACAGCCTGTGGTTTGTCTTTTTCTTTTTTCTTTTTCCTCCTCACATGTCCTGTTCCTGTGTTGCATGCAATTTGCCACAAATCACCTAGAATCAATTGTCCACTTTTTCACAAAATCAACTATCCAACAGTATTGCACCATGTTTTGATGCACTTACTGTCACAGATGATAGCGCCAGTCAATACCTCTTACAGCCAAGTCCAAAGTAATTTAAGGGCACACAGGTGCTTTGAACACTTTTACATCCCTCACCCCAGAATAAGCACCATTGTTTATAGCGCACAAAACGCTCTTTGCTGACACTATTGTGTGAATATGCTTATCCCCGCTTTCTCGTATATACGTATACTGGGAAAATGCTGCTATTTTCTTAGTTGGCGCTCATGTATAATGGGATGAGTGTTCCACATTCACTTCAATATATCAGCATGGGGGGATTTGAATACTAGTGGATTTTTCCCCCAGATGGAATAAGCAAGCATTCAAAGAGTCTCTGTGACGCCAGCCTAAATGTTAGAGGACATGGGACTTTGAATTGTTGCTGCTGACAGATCTCTAGTGCAGCTGTGCCCTGCAGCAAGTTGAATAAAAGAGGAATTTTTGGATTGTAAGAAGAAATCTGTATAGTATGTAGACCACTTTAAATGCTTAAAATGCAGCATCGAAGGGGTGATTTTAGGGAGGGGGAGGGGCTAGGGCAGGGGTGGCTAACCAATCAGAGACCAAGAGCCATAAAATATCTATAGCTACCACAAAGAGCCGACTTTACCTCATATATATATATATATATGTGTGAAAATACATATACGCAGTACTGTATAAACACTTGTAAACATACTGCACACAAATACATTGAAAACATAACAATTTGCAATTCCCTGCTAAGTGAAAAAGAAAATATCTAACATTGCGTAAATATTCCAAATAATCATAAAATCTTCACAGGTCTGCACTGCACAGCTCTTACCTTGCTGCTGTGTCCAGCCGGAGGAGGAGGGGTCAAAGATTGAGTCTCTTCACAGTAGCTCACACTGCTACTGTATCCATATGCGCTGTGGAGGGAACTGTTGAAGTGGGGATAAAAGAAAGTCATAAATGGCCAACATGGTCCTCGGACCTTTTGCCTGCACATCAGCCTCCACATACCATCAGATCTATCCACATTTCCCGTACATGCCATCATCCCCCCACATATGCCCCTTACATGCCATCATACCTCGGGCAGCATGGTGGCTTAGTGGTTTGCACTTCTGCCTCATAGCAGTGGTGTCTTGAGTTTGATTCTCGACCATGGCCTTATCTGTGAGGAGTTTGTATGTTCTCCCTGTGTTTGCGTGGGTTTCCTCCCACAATCCAAAAACATACTAGTAGGTTAATTGGCTGCTATCAAATTGACCCTAGTCTGTGTGTGTGTGTTAGAGAATTTAGGCTGTAAGCTCCAATGGAGCAGGGACTGTTGTGAGTGCGTTCTCTGTACAGTGCTGCAGAATTAGTGGCGCTATATAAATAAACGATGATGATATCTCCACATATGCCCCGTACATGCCATCATACTTCCACATATGCCCCATACTTCCACATATGCCATCATGCCTCCACACATGCCCCGTATATGCCATCTTACTTCAACATATGCCTCCTATATGCCCATCAGCCTCACCACATTCCCCATACATGCCAGTATGCCTCCCTACATGCCATGAGGTCTACCCACATTCTTCATACCTGCTAATCAAACCTCCAAACATTCCAATAGATCTCCCCAAAATGCACTCAGATTTCTTTACATGCCTTTCAGCCTCTCACATGCCCCTTACTTACCCATCACATCTCTCACACAGATGCTGGAGCAATCCAATCAGGAAAGGAGGAGGAAGAGCACACTACAGCCCTCCTCCTCCTTTACTGATTGGATTGCTGCAGTAAGGTGACCTCCTTTTGTTATTCATGACTCGTCTGCTCTTGGGCAGCTGAGCTGTCAGAAGTTCACTAAGTTGTCGTCTGTCAGAAATTCACTTATGTGGCTGTAGGCACCTGGAGCACTGTCAGCACCAGCCGGCCAGGAGCCTCAATTCCAGGTTCAAAAAACCTCATGCAGCTTGAGAGCCGTGGGTTGGCCACCGCTGAGCTAGAGGTTGCCCTACCATGCCCCCGAGGAATGTGTCGCGCCCTTCTTGCAGTGGCGTGCGCACACAGTTGCTATTGGATATATCGTAAAGTTGGAAGCTATGTAAATGTAATTTGGATTTTATATGATGGAGACCTCTTATGGGAAAAAATATTAAGCATTTCACTATTCATATAAAGCACTCATATATTCCATAAGGTCAGGGCCTTATTATTAAACTGAGAAGGCTGTAGCCTAGGGTGCAAGGCTTTTGGGGGTTGCAACATCTATGGGGTTACAACATTATGACAAGGGTAGGTATACATTGAAATTAATGTTAAAATAACATATTAGTTAAATTCTGAAAAAGAATGTAGTAGGGTTTGATGCATTCCCATGCTAAAGGCTGAAAATAATGTTTATACTCAGACAGACGCTTGAGGTTAAGCGAGGAGAAGGGCCAAGGACGGTGACAGGTGCGACATTCTCACTTTACCCTAGGTAATTCCTTCATGCCTCCCTCTCCCTACGCCGTTCTGATTTTAATGAAAATAAAATAAGTGATGAAACCAAGTGGAGCTGAGTTTCGTAAACATGTGAATGTACACATGAGGGGTGAAGGAAGCCAGGTTTCGTTTTTACCCATAGCCGTCAGGGAAGAGGAGGGGCGCTTTAAGCTTAGTAGTCTAGGGTGGTCTGAACCCTTAATCAGGCTCTGCATAGGATTGTACAAAGCAAGGAATGTATGCAAGAATTCCAGAAGAATTCCAAGTTCTTGATAAAGTAGATGTACATCAAAAACTTAAGGGCACGCTTGTGAATATTAACCCCTCTTAATGCGATAAGTTTTTTTGTTTTTTTTTATCTCTTGCATTTATGAAAAAAAATATATTACTGAGGCGGCTGAGCATTACTCACCTGCCCTCAGGATACTGCCCCAGAGTGGTAATTGTAAATTACTGTTTCACCAGGCCAATCTCGTTCTACGTATGTGCAATGGAAGTGAAAGCCAGGATTTGGACCTTCAGATCCATTCATCAAAAAAATACAGTATAAAAAAACAAACACATGCAGAAACAACATTATATATAATATACAACATATGTTATTTTTTACCTACATTAATAAACATTACTTTCCTTATTTCTATTAAATATTATTTTATTAAAGTAATTACTTTATTAAATATTAATTGCTTAATAAATAGACTCTTTTGCCAGTGGCAAGTGACCTGTTATTGTAGGGTCTGTATTTATGGTATGTGATGCACTCATAATGCACAGTTAATATGTGAATAATGTTGCTATGCTATGGAACGAGTGAATGCAGGACTGCCAACATGATTTCCATTACATAATAATGTATTTTCCAACTTGCAATAATCTGAGCTATAATGGTAAGAGTATTTTCCGTCATTAATTAATGCATTTATTTTTGCCCAGTTTATTGCACTTTAAAAAGAGATTGAAACATTATCACAAAGTTGAAATGGATCATGGGGGTAAGTCTATGTATGACTAGAGAATATGAATTTTAGGCTGGTCACCCACTGGTGATAAAAATCATGTTTGAGATGTGATGTGTAACCAACGCTTACACCTTTGGTCGGAAGGGGGTCAATCAATGAGTGTAAATGGGACATGCAGTGTCCAAAGATGGTGCTGTACCGCTGCCATTCCTGACCACAGGCGCAAGCATACCTAGATATGGGGAGTTATAGTGTTTGTTGTACCATGCTATTTTACCTTGTACTGTCCTATTGTTAGTTCCTGTATGGCACTACGGACACTTTGTTGCGCTCTATAAATACACATTAATAACAATAATAGTGGGGTCATTGGAAGCAAAAGGCTTCATTCCTATATCCATTTACATGCCTTTTATGGTGTTATGATGCTTTTTAACTATAGTTGGCAAGTGGCCTTGTTAATTGCATGCCTTTTTGTTCAATCAAACTAGACACACACACACTTTTTTTTTATTTTTTATGGGGGGGTGGGGGCGCTTTGCCAAATTAAGTGTCCTAGCACCAAAAATTCTCAGACTCTTATCAGTGCAAATGCCATGTGTATTCAGTACAGAGAGCTGAACTAGTAATGAGCAATGAACACTCCTGTGTCAGTTCAGTATAATGGCTGTATGCATAAAAAGTTGCAATAAATCTGTACTGAGTATTTGCTGTTACTCATATTAGTCACTTTTAGTAGAAAAGAAGTCTCAATACGATGCACAGCAGTAAAATTGCTGGACCTTTTATTCCATTGTCCTACACTTGACTGGCGTGATGTTGCTATTCCCTTAATCTGTTCTTTATTACCAGGCATGACGTGACATGATATGCCTAGGAAACAGCCAGTCAATGATGTATTTATTGGGATATCAACAAACCGTATACATTTTTGGAGTTTAGTTCAAAGGGAAGTTTTTTTTCTCTGTGGACATCTGTTATTCAAACTACTTTTATGGCTCTATTTTGCCCGTAAATTTGAAATTCTTCAAACAGGTGTCTTTAGTTTAAAGTGTAAAGTTTTCAAACTTTCAATTGGTCAAATAATTAAATTAAAATTTGAGGTTCACCGTTGCTTATTTTCTTTTTTTTTTTTATTCCTGTGAAGGCCAAGAAAACAGCTGTACGGTTTACAATGAAGACATTTAGTCTGTGCTAATAAAATCAGGGCAGTGAAAAATTGACTATTTTGGCTGCTTATAAAACAAGTGAAATTTGATGATACAGCTGATTTTACAATAGACAAAATGCACTGTGTAGAAATATTCTGTAAGACGGATTAAAAATTAAAATTACACACTTATCAGTGAATTCAGGCTTCAGTGAAGCCTATACATTGATTTGTTTTGTGTTTCTCAAAATTACTGATCATGTGTTCTCCTTAATACTTTTTACTTTGTATAGTATTGCTAGTGTGTATGTATATAAACGTGTGTATCTTGCATTTCTGCATGTGACAATATTTTGACCAGTTGGTTCCAGTATCTCTATGAATACTGTTTTGTCCACATTTTCTTGTTTTTATGATGCTTTGATGGTGAGGTGAGCTCATATCATATTTAAAGATAGCCTATAAGTGGCACAAATAAAATATTGGAGTTGGCTTTGGAGTCCATGTCTCAGTTTAAGTTAGCATGATATACTTTATCAGCTGTAACTGTCCAACAGAAAGTAATAAAGAGTAACAGCAGATAGGACGTCACCAAAACACAAATGGGTCTTTTCTATGTTTATTAAATAGGCCCATCTATCGAAAGTGCTGGCAATAATATGGCGGTGGCCTTTGATAGATATGGAGAAGATAGTGTGAGCTGCCTATTATTATTATTTATTTTTATTATTATCTTTAATTTATAAGGTGCCACAAAGAGTCTGCAGCACCATACATGACATATACAGAAAACAGTGACCCATGACACAACATGATACATAAAGAAAAAAATTTGAAGAACAAAATATATATATTTTGGCATGCTTGAAGCCTTTTGAGAGTAGATGCTAACCCGATACAATGTGGAAGATCGTGCAAAGACCGGGCAAAGTCCTGGAGACGGGAGTGGGAAGAGGTGATCAGTGAAGTAGTGAGGCGGCGGTCACAGGCAGAGCGGAGGGGGCGGGTAGGAGTGTAGGTAGAGATGAGATTGGAGATGTAGGGAGGGGAGGATTGATTAAGAGCTTTAAAGGTGAAGGTGAGGAGTTTAAATTGAATTCTGTAGGCCATGGAGAGCCAATGTAGAGACAGCAGCCTCGGGAGAGAAAAATGAGGCAGGCAGCAGCATTAAGGATACACTTAAAAGGGTCAAGGTGAGAATCGGGAAGGCCAGAGAGAAGGAGGTTACAGTGGTCAAAGCGAGAGATTACAAGCGAGTGAATAAGGGTTTTCGTGGCTTCCGTGGTGAAAAAGGGGCGTATCTTGAATATATTCCAAAGGTGGAAGTAGCAGGATTTTGAGAGGGACAGAATATGAGGCTTGAAGGAGAGGGAGGAATCAAGGATGACCCCAAGAAATCGGACTTGAGGAACAGAAACAAGGGTACTGTTATTAACAGAAATAGAGAGTGGGGGAAGATAAGTTCAGTCTGGAAAATATTGAGTTTAAGGAAGTGTTGGGACATCCAAGATGAGATGGCAGGAGACACAAGACAAAAGGGAAGGGGAGAGATCAGGAGTTGAAAGATAACTTTGGGTATCATCAGCATAGAGGTGGTACTGGAGGCCAAAGGAGAGGATGAGGACACCAAGGGAGCAGGTGTAGAGGGAGAAAAGCAGGAGGCCAAGAATGAAACATTGGGAAATGCCAACAGGTAAGGGAAGAGGGGGTCATATAGAGACTGAGAAAGAGCGGTTGGTGAGGTAAGAGGAAAACCAGGAGAGGACGGTGTTAGAGACTTATAGATTTGAGAGTTTGCAAAAGGAGTGCGTGGTCAACGGTATTGAAGGCAGCGGAGAGGTCAAGAAGGATAAGAAGGGAGTAGTGTGTTTTGGATTTAGCAAAGAGATGGTCATCAGTGAGGGCGGTAGATTGGAGGTGGCGCAAACTAGATTGGAGCAGGTCAAGGAGTGAGTGAGAAGAGAGAAAGGAGGTGTCTATCTTTGTCAAGCATGTGCATATGCCCCCAAACTGGTTGGGTGAAGCGGTAAATAAAGCCTTACTGCTCCCGAACAGTATTATGGCGATAAATAATAAATTGCGCTGATAGAAAATTTGTTTTATTGCCGCTTATTAAATAATAGGGGCCCAGGAATGAGAAGGAATATTTAAACTGATACTGTCATTGTCAATCATGTTCTTGTCAGAATAATGCAATCTTCAATTGCATTGTGTATGGGTTCTTGAAATAACTATATGCCCAGTCTTTTGAAGTACCTTAAAGATGCAGTTAGCCACTTAAGTGCAAAGTGTTCTTAAGCATATCTCTCACTGATGTGATGGGTCTTATTGCATGGTATGTGGCTGGACTCTAATTCACTGACTTAACTACAGTCCTTATATGAGAAACAGGGACGTTGTGACAGTTAAATGCATTGAAAGTGAAATCTGATAATCAGTTGGTGCATATTTTTAGGCCTGCCTTAAAGGATTACCTTTTATAATACCTTCTAACATGTCCAATTTTTTTTACCACCAATTTTCCAGTTTGTGTAACTTGGGTTAAATATAGCGGTAACATTAGTCTGGGTAACTGCAACTGAAAAAATAAAACTCAGAAAAGCTGAAGTAGATAGTAGACTTGCCTGATGTATAGCCATTCTGTGATAATCTTGGGGCCCTTGACTATGAACATTTTTTCATCTGCAGCTATTTTGTTTAATATAGTGTAATTTCAAAGTGTCAACAACTTTTGCTGGTAAAGTTTAACAATCTAGAAAGGAAAATAGGACAAGCAACTGTTCAGAAGACCATATAACTATGGGTGGTAAAATCGTGTCCGGATTTGTCAGCATCCTGTCTGTTAAATGATCATATTCACCTGTGCTCAAGCAGGTCGTTTTCAGGCTTACCGATGACAGAACGAACAAGGCATGGTATGTTTTATAATATGTCCAGACATATTACTTTTGTAGAGAACAATGATCATAGGTGTTCCTGAGATTTTTTTTTTCCATTCAGAACACCATCCGAGTGAATGAATGAACAGGAATGTTAGGAGCATATCTAAAGCATCTGTATCAGATATAGCCTTAGCAGTGACCAATTGTTGTATAACGCTGGAAAAGAGGAGGTAGGTGGGGCTTGGTGATGCAATTTGCATGATCATACCCCATCCACCTCAATCAGCTGAGTGGCAGGTGCATTATTATGTCCCACTAGGTATTTACTGAGGAGGACACTTCTCTTCATGACCTCTCTCCCCTTATAGAGTTAAGCACTCTCCAGGAGAGTCTTCTGGACCTTGTAGAAGATTAGGCAATTATTATTGGGTAAAGTGTACAGGTAATAACCACTGTGTAGCCTTATAATCTTGTATTACTTATAATCTTGAAGCTCTTATTGCAGAACATTCCTTTTACTAATAATTGTCCACTAATCCAGTGGTTCCCAAACTGTGCACCTAGGCTCCCTGGGGTGCCTTGGAAATCTCACAGGGGTGCCTCGGCCAGGGCCAATGGTAAGCAAGGCGGGGGACTACTTGGTAATTATTTTGGCTTAGGGGTGCCTTGAAAAAATTTTGGAGACCCTAAGGGTGCCTTGAACTGAAAAAGTTTGGAATCCACTGCACTAATCTCTTTACAAATAGACATGTACATAATCGAAAACATACATGCTGCTCACTACTATATACGTGACTCCCATCTTCCAAGAGACTGCCAGTACAAAATAACATTTTGCACCACTTTGTAGATTTAAAGATAGTTGAGGTATGTGATGTTGTCAGTGTTTTATTTTGATCATACTGTGACGTTCTAATAATAAATAATACAGGACAAGACTGCATAGTGTAAAACCTAGCCCATTAGGTTATTCTAGATAGTCTGTCATCTTTGAATGTGTCCAGCTGCAAGTGGGAAATCCAAAATACCAACATCCATTGTTAAACAGGCATTTGTCATCTTCATTTAGGTGCAGTGATTGTCATTTTTAATTTATTGCTTGGTATTTTCTGCTTTTTTAACCATCTGTTCATTTGAATCTGTATTCAGTTCATTTAGTGACTCTTGACCCTGTCACTTTAGTCCTCATTGTTAAGTACTTTCTTTTTGAGGCTCTTTAGTGTAAGTCCTGTGGTTTGTAGTTAAATATTGACCTTGTGGCCTTATTTATCCAGCTAGGGCCCTATATAGGTGTAATGCATCGGATGTCACATTTTCAGCTACCATGATGTCTTTTTTTATAAACTTGAAATCCTACACTAAAGGATGAGTTGCTCTGTTCCTTGGACTTTTGTGTAAGCTTGGGTTTTATGGGTGATGGCTCAGTTTATTTCTCTGTATAATAGCAGTTTATATGCAGGGGCACCTATAGATACAGAGCACTACAGTTGCAGAGAGAGCGCTGCTCTCTACAGTTTACAATCTAGGGTGAGAATAATGCACAGAAGGTGAAAGAAAATTAATTTAGCACAAAAAAACACACTTGACGGCTTCTATAGTATTTACATATAGGCTCAAGGGTAAATTGGACTAGATGAACGCTCCAGCGGTGAATGAGGATCGTTCCAAAGCACAGATTAGCGTTTGATTTGATTGTTCAGCAGAACTATAAATCTCATTCCGCTATGGACCGAAGTCCTTCCAATACTGCAGTGTGTATGCACTCACAACCAGGATCTCCATAGAGATTAGAGTTATGATCTTTTCAACCGAGGGTTATGACAATCTGAGTGTAAATCTTTTAAAACATGTATAGTGTGTACATATGAATCAACATGCTGATTGGGAATTTTTTTTTCCTTCAGTCCTTAGTACAATTGTTGTAGATAACACATTGTTTGGAAAATTCTGTAGTGTGTACCCAGCCTTAGAGATGAACAGCCAGGGTTAGAAGAGAGTTTCTTACAGAATTCCAGAGGTCACATAGCAGCAGATGGTTTTGGAGGGTGTAAAAAGAGGATGAGTTTTTCAGTTTTTGGTTACTCCTGAAAGAGAAGAGCAGGGACAATCTATAACTTGAACATGGTTTGGTCCTGTGATTTTAGAAACAGAGCAATAAAAGGTGCAAGCGGTTTTGTATGATTGCGCACATATCAGACAAGAGATGAGACTGGTGCTATTTATCCAGTGGCGCACGCAGGGGGGGTTTCTGAGTCTCTAGAAACCCCCCCTGCGCTAACTAAGTGGCCACTGTCCTATACAGCCGCGGCGCTGTCAAAGAAGCGTCCGCGGCAGTGCTGTAATGTATACAGCACTGCTGCGGACGCTTCTTAGACAGCGCCGCGGCTGCTGTATAGGACAAATCTGTTTTTTTTTGTGGTCGGGGGGAAACCCCCCCCGACAATCCTCCGTGCGCCCCTGTTATCATATATTAAGTTACAGGTTCACTAATTATGTAATATAAATATTACCAATACTGTTTGTTTATGCAGTCTACAGGCTTTGACTTGCTTCTGTTGATGTAGTCTTTGCCTTGCGCAGCTGCCATAGTTGTATCGCTCCCTAACACTATTGCCATGCACACATTTTTGGTGACTTTAGGGATAAGAGAAGGAAAGGAAACCCCAGACTTACATTATTCCGGCTAGAGCGTAAACACAGCTAGCTGTTCATTAGCCTGCCACAGACATACACAGACACAGAAGGGCAATTTCCATCAAAAGCTAATTAACCTACAAGTAAGTGTTTTTGACTATAAGTGAAAAGTAGGGTACCTGGAGGAAACCCATGTGAGCATGGGGAGAGCATATAAATTGAGCAACTTTTTTTTTTTTTTTTTTTTTTATTGAAACCTGGGATCAGTGGTTTTGTGTCCCAAGTGCATAAAAAAAATGAAAAAAACACACAGTGCCAAATGGTGCTGTCAAACGTCTGGCCCTCTATCTCGACCCTCTTTACCTGGATGCTAGGGAGCAGTTCCCACCTAAGGGCTTAACCCAGGACCGAAATCTTCTGCCCAACCCCCACTCCAAAGTGTCCTCAAGTGATCTTTCTGTCACCCCTGGGTTGCCACTCTAGGGACACTTGCATAGACAACTTTATGCCCAGTTTTTGTAGCCCACTAGGCATACAACATTAGCATGCTATAGTTTCACAGAAGTAGCACAATTTTGATAGCATGGCTTAATTGCTCCCTTAAACATAAGGTATATGGCCTGCAGAAGATCTTTTTCTTTATTTTTCTCTGTAGTGTAGATCAATGTTCAAATTTTAGGCTGGTTTTAAAAATATCTATGAATATTGTTTTGAATGCAGTGTTTTGTTTTTTTTTTAATTCTCTTGGATACAACCTTCTTCTGAAATGCAGTTTTCACTTGCCATATATTTATGAGTACTACTGCAGCAAGCTAGTACTGCATTGCAGGGAAACCTGCAAAGAATGCAATGGAGAGTGTATATATTTGTGTCTACAAAATAAAATGATCCCTAAGTTTATTTAACTTAAAGCTACAATTCTGAATAAGAAAATTAATAAAGTTGGGTAGTAGTTAATGGTTTACAAAAATTCTTAAATTTAATTTCTAAGTTAATAACTTCTAACTAGAGATGCTCAGGCTCAGTTCCCCAAGAACCGAACATACCCGAACTTAGCAGATCCGAGTACCGAGCTGAGCTGAGGCGGCTCGGTACTTTCGCGCCCTCGGAATTGAAAACGAGGCAAAACGTCATTGTTACGTCATCGGATCTTGTGAGTTTTGGATTCTATAGGTACCGCCCTCAATGGTGATCCAGCGCCATTTCACAGGGGGACACATAAGGGGTAGCACGGTTCTTGGTAGTCTCTAGAGCAGTTTGGCAGCGTCATAGGTAGAAAAGGCAGAGGAAGGGTAGCAGTGTTCTTCAAAGTCTCAGTGACATTCAGGAGCGCTCCATTGTTAATTGTCATTGCTGAAATACTAGTGCTGGCAGGCTTGGTCCTATGAATTTGCAGTCAAATATACAGTGTTATCAAAATGGATTTACAGCAGTACACAGAAGTACAGCTGCTGGCACTAGTCATGATGATGTTAATCCCTCTACATCATCTGGTAAAGCCTATGTTAATGTGTATAGTGTTTGTAAGTCAGGGAAACAAAAATGTAAAAAAACACCTTGGTCAAGAAAAAAAGACCTGTAATCCAGGCAAAGTTATCTGCAGAAAAAAATAAACTTTCCAACATGCCATTCTACACCTGCAGTGGCAAGGAAAGAATGAGGCCTTCGCCTTTCTGTAGGAGTGCTAGTTCTGCAACTGTCACTGAGGCATCTTCTTGTAAGGTCAGTCATCACCAAGCAAGAAGTTGTCATTCGGACTCCAAAAGTGGTGTCCAAAAACTTTTACGTGTAAGAAAACAGTAAGGCATTACAGGAAAATGTATGCTCGGATTCAGAAATGACACAAATCCCAGAGGAGAGTCTATCCCATACTTACCAACTTTTTTAAGTTGGTGTCCGGGAGACCTCTGTAGCAGGTGGGCGTGCGGGGGGCGGGGCGCCGAAATCGCGTCATTTTGGCCCCGCGACGTAATGAAGCAAATCGCGTTATTTGACAGCGGGGGCGGGGCTAAATGCCGCGATTCACCGAGAATCGCGGCGTTTGGGATCTAATTCTGCCCACTTCACTAGGAAGTGGAGCACTTCCTAGTGAAGTGGGCAGAATACGGGAGATTGCCACACTTGCCCGGGAGTCCGGGAGACTCTCGCAAAATGCGGGAGTCTCCCGGACATTCCGGGAGAGTTGGCAAGTATGGTCTATCCACGAGTGCTATGTGTAATTCTGACCATTCTGATAGTGTACCCATAAAGATGGCCCCTTTCAGCATTTCTGCAGATGTGTGCATGAACAGCCCAAGTGTAGCCGGTGATACACAAAATGAGGATGCCACTTTGGAATTGCAACAGGATGAGGGGGATATTTGTGTAGCCAACGAGGGCGCTAATGAGGATGATGTTGATGAGGATGATGATGTTTGTGTAAGTCCTGTACCGATGAAAGCAGTTCTTGCACGTGATAAGAAGAAGGCCATTGTCATGCCTGGGCATAAGACCAAAAAATCCACCTCTTATGTGTGGAATTAATTTGTACCCAAATCCTGACAACAGTTAAAAAAATAACAACAAGCAGTGCAGCATCAGCTAGGTCACTTCTGTCAGCTAAATCCCGACACCTGCAATCTACACCCACAACACCATCCTCCTCAATACCCTCAGTAGCGATCGGAGTTAGTCCTGCATCCAAGTTGCTAAGGCTAGATGACGACTCCACTATCCTGTATTCCTCAGAAGAATTCTTGAGCGTTAGTCCCACTGTTGCTGCTGTTGGGGGTGAATCTTCATCCCAGAAGCAGACCAAGAAGAAGACTGCTAATAGTTTACAACAATTTACTGTTAAACAATCCTTTGCAAGAGGAAGCAAGTATGAAAGCTGTTACCCAGTCACAAAGTGAATCACAGACGCCATGGGGACTATGCTAGTATTAAATCTGCGTCCAATATCCACTATTCATGCAGCTGGTTTTAGACAGTTACTTGAGGTCTTGTGTCCTGTTACCAAATTCCATCACAACACCATTTTACTAGAAAAAATATTTCTCGCCTCTACCAGAAGGTTCGTAAAAATGTAATTATTTCACTACAAAATGCCATTCTACCCACTGTACACTTAACCACAGATATGTGGACAAGCGGAACTGGGCAAACTAAAGATTATATGACTGTGACAGCCCACTGCATTGGTGATTCGCCTTCACCAGCAAGAACAGCAGCAGCATGTACCCAAGTACGTCGCATTTGTCAGAGACAGGCTACTCTGTGTATCACCAGCTTCATTTAGAGGCATACAGCTGACAACCTGTTACAGAAACTAAGGGATGTCATTGCAACATGGCTTATCCCGCTTGGACTCTCCTCAGGATATGTCATTTCTGATAACGCCACCAATATTGTGAAAGCATTACAGCTGGGTGAATTCCAGCACATTCCTTGTTTTGTTCACCTTATAAATGGTTGTGCAGAGATTTTTAAAAAATGACACTGACGTGCAGGAGATGCTGTCTGTGGCCAGTAAAATATCTGGACATTTCCGGCATTCGGCAACAGCGTGTAGGAGATTGCAGCAGCTACAAGAGCAATTTAATTTGTCCTGCCACCAACTGAAGCAGGAGGTGGTAACAAGGTGGAATTCTTCCCTGTATATGCTTCTGAGGATGGAGGTACAGCGAAAAGCCATCCTGGCTTACTCCACAAGCCATGACAACATTGGGAAAGGAGGGGGAATGTATTTTACTCAAGTGCTGTGGAGAATACTTTCCGTGTTGTGCAAGGTGCCGAAACCATTCGATGTAGTCTCCTGTGAAGTGCGTTTAGACACTGTTAGCTTGAGCCAAGTGATTCCCTTAATTAGACTTTTGGAAAAGCAGCTTGAGAAACTGAAGGAGGAGATGAAACAAAGTGATTACTGTAAGTATGTCGGACTTGTAGATCAAGTACTTTAATTGCTTCACCAGGATCCAAGAGTTATCAAAATCTTGAAATTGGATCACTACATTTTGGCGAACGTGCTTGATCCTCGATTCAAGAGCTTTGTCTTCTCTTTGTTTCCAACTGACCCAGATCTGAAGAGATGCAAGGAGCTCCTGGTGAGCAAGATGACAGCTCAAGTGTTACCTGACAGGACAGTGTCTCCTTCAGTTTCTCACTCAACTGCTGCTAGGAAAATATTTAGCTTTCCCAAGAGACCCAGGGATGATGCAGATGACTCAGCACAACATTTTGACATCTGGTCTTGTCTACTGTAAAAGAATTGACCAGAATTAGTGACACCTCAGCTGTAACTCCACCTGATCCTACTGTCAACATCCAAAGTACGGTGGATGATTATTTTGAACGGTATAAAGACAACAGTTTTATTAACAAAGAACAACATTGCTAGCATAAGTAGTGAAAGCATGGATGTCTAAATAGATGTGTATATGTATTACCTTCCACTTTTCTGCTGTTTAATCAGTATTGCACAAAGTGTTTGTAACCTGCACTTTACATCGAAGATACCTAACTATATTATAATTTTTGGGGAATTGGGGCTGATTAGAAGCTCCGTGATGAACTTGCTTTTTGATGTGAATTACAATGGCTCATACTTGTTGACTTTCATTTGTTAATTCCGGGGGATCCCAGGGGAGGGAGTGCGGCTGTATGATGGAAAGGGGGAGTCCTTGTTAGGAACCCCTCCAGCCAGCACAACACAACCCGGAGTCTACTCTGCCAATCAGGTGTTCACTGGAGCCCCTGATGGTGGGGACAGACTGGGCTGCAGACTTACAGAGGGTCGTGAAGTGTGTACCGGCTGGGGAGAACCCAGGCAAGCGGAGTGAGGTCCACGTAGAGGTCAAGGGCCGGCAGCAGGTAGCAAGTCAAGTTAACAGGCCGGGGTCAAGGGTCACAGGCAAACAGGAGAAACGGTAAACAGGCCAAAAGTCAGGGTCACGGGATACACAAGCAAAGTTCAAATCCAAGCCAAGGGTCATACACGAGAGGTCAGCAGAATACAATACACAGGAACAGGAACAAGCAGGTCAGCAGACTGTGAGACAGAAGCTATAACCGACAGTGAGGCTGCAGACCTCACTGCCTTAAATACTAGTGGCCACCAATCAGAGCCTAGCTCTGAATCACACACAGCCCCCTGCATGATTAATGTACCAAGCATTAATCAGCCCACTTGTTAAATCAAGCCACATGTTAGTGGCGCTGCGTTGTCGGGACGCAGCGCAGGGCACAAAGCTTCCGACCGATGCCTTGGCAACGGTCGGCCAGGATCCGGAAGTGACGCCCCGGTCGTCAAGGTGACGGCCGGGACGCCAGAGGGGGCCAGAAGCTGTGAGTACCGCCGCGGCTCGTGACAGTCCTTGCCAATTTTGACCCAGGAATGCGGCCAAATTTACACGATTTGTCGCAAATCACGCATCTTTGAGGCTCACATCCTGCCCACTTCAATGTGTATGTGTGTGTGTGTGTATATATATATATATATATATATATATATATATATATATATATATATATATATATATATATATATATATATATATATATATAAAAATATAGTTAGTTTTTATGGGCCCAGTTAGCATCTCCCCATATTGTTAACCCTCAAAAACACTTTTGTGGCCACACATTCAGTCAGTTTTGGTACAAAAGTTAAGTCTGCCTAACAACATCAAATACAGCTGGTCTTACAGTTACCTCTTGTATAGTTTAAATTAATTATACAAGTGAGAGAATAATGGGCCTGTCTTTAATAGATGTGGCACTTTGTGTGTTTTGATTGTGTTTTTATTTTATGACCCTAGAAACATTGTGTTGTGCATACATGTGTTTAAAGTATTAAAATAACAGTTAGAGCAATAAAGGCATATATTGTTTTGCTAAGTCATTGATTAACTGTTTCTCATTGTATCAACCTCATGCATTTATTAGCTGATTAATGCTGGCTTGCTGGTGCAAATGTGGTATTTTGATTGGCATTTTGGGAATACAAAGTGGCATTGTGAATGACCAATGTAAATGCCCTAGGTGAAGACATTCCAAATGTCTGAAAACTCCTTATCACTTACAGTAAAATGAAACCGTGGAACTTAAATTGCTTCACTTTTCGGAAAGCGGCCTTCTGCAGTAAGAATTTGGATGAGTCTTGTTCAGCGAAGTGTATTATTTAAGGCTACCCACAGTGATGTCTATTGTTCTGGCCTCAATTGAATGATGTCATGTTTCATTTAAGACTCTTATCCTTGCTGAAGTCTGAAGTCCCACACATTAAAGGGAGGGGTATTTGAAGTACTATTAGGGCAGGGAGAAAGCAGGTCTACGAGTCTGGTTTCATCAAAATCTTTTGCGCTGCAATTTTTTTCCCCCCAGTAAAACCTGACTCGTTTTATTTCCCTGTTCAAGAGCAGGAAGTTCTAGCTGAGCACTCTCATTTACCTGAGAGCCCAGTGAGCTAATCCTGGCACAGATGAATGCCAAAATTGATTTGTCCATGGTGCTGTACATTGCTGGGTCACAGCAGGCTGCTGTACTAAGGGAAACTGTAATATGTGGGCTGGGTTTTGTTCATTCACTGTACAAGGACATTTTTATGTGGTGAGATACAGTCGCACACTCTCTCCCCCTTCTAAGTGCAGTCTTTAAATCTTTGAAATAAAACAGAAAGCCTTTCTCTAGATGGCATGAAGACTTCCTTTGGACAGGAGGTTGTTTTATTTTTTTTCCTTCTGTGTTTTTTTTTTTTTTTGTTTTTTTTTTTGGGGGGTGGGGGGGTTTATAACTCAAATTTCATTCAAACAACCTGGGTGACAGCCAGCATACAAGGAGATAGCAGAGACATAATACAAAAAAAGGCAATCACTATCACAGTACATGTTAGTAATTGCTGTTCATAGCAACATGTGGCACAAAACTGGAAAACTGTATTGACACAGACAATATCCTTATTATTATAAAGGGCAGTGGGTGGTGTTTTGGTTTTTTTTTTATCCTCGTTCTGTTACTAATGGCATTTAGTTATTACAATTAATGGATATTTATCTGCTTAACTGTTGTGCTGCATAAGTGATCTAGTTTGCTTTGCACCGCTACTATTTTAAATATATAGGGTCTGTTTATAATCCGAACCCTGATCGTGACAATAAGATGTATTTTATCGCTGCTAAAAAGCCATTTATCATTTTTATTTCTGAAAAAAAAACACAGAGGCAGCTGAGTGATACTGATTGGTTTGCAGCTGTAAGATTTAATTTACAGTTTGTTAGGCCACTGTTTGTACTTCTGCTCATATATAGCAGCATTTTAAAACCTTAATTATTTTAAGATGCTTTATTCAAGGAATTTTTAATGGTTTTGTTCTGTTCTTGCCATCCTGAGATGGCGATAACAGAACGGCTATTGTGGCGGTATAAGTAGCACCAGGATACTTGTTAAATAGGGTTTATCATGCAAAACAAGCCGTTGCTGGCAAAACTTGCCGTCGGCAACGTTATCGGTGGCAGTAACCCGTTTCACCGATTGGGCTATGCTATAACAATAATAGGTCTCTTAGCCCATTGTAAATCTGCTCCATAGTTCACTAATGAAATGACACACTCTAAAACCTTAACATGCTTGTCAATTACAGACAGTCAAATTTCACTTTTTAAATGCCTTTCATTCGGACCTAATCACAAAAAAACACCTGGTGAGAACTGACGTCTAGTTAGTTTTTCAACTTGTGAGGGAAGTATGAGCAAGATTTGCTTAGATCACATTCTATTGTTTTCTGTATGAATTTCTGCAAAATATTTTTTTATAATTTACAATACTAAAAATGTAGCTTCTAATATGTGAAGTAATCAATAATTGGCAGTGGTTTTTGGTTTGTAATTTATGGGAATTGTTTTATATAAGTATTTTGTGTGTTTCCTAAGAAAATAGATGAAGTGATGTCCCGTCCAACCAACCAATGATATGTCCATCTGTCCTTCTCTGAGGAGGTCCACAAAGCGTGCCATGTAGCTGTTATATATCCATGCCACTTCTGCGTCCTCTGTACCCCAAGCTCGAGCTGTGTTCAGCCAGTCACTGAGTGCAACTTACACAGTAAAGCTGGGTACACACTACACTGTTTTCGTCCAATAATCGGCTCAAATTTATTTATTTTTTTATATATACGTATTCTGTTAATATTGATCAACTGCATAGTATCGCATTTATTTTGTATGCAAAATGATTGTGTTTTATTCTGTGAAACTGAAGATTAATTCAAATTGATGGTATGCAACAGTAGTGCATTATGATGATTAATATTGACAAATTGCCCAATACCAATTTCCCTGTTTTTGTTGCTGGATGTTTTAAGCATTTTTATATAGTTTCATACCAAAATGCATAGCCCAATGCCAGGATGATGCTCATGTGCACTTCATTTCCCATCATATGCAGCATACAAAGAGTCCTTCCTGGGGGCAAATAAGTAATTCTGATACCAAATATACTGCTCAGAATGTGCAGCCCACTACTTCAATCCCCCATTCTTTTGTTGGCTGTTGAGTGTTAGTGCAGGTTGCTCGATGTCCAATCACAGGCTAATAGGGGTTTGATGGATTTTCCTGCACCAAACTTAAATTGAATGCTGGAATGCACTGTTTACCTGCTGTGGTGTAGGGGAGGGCTATCTGCTCCATCATAAACCCTCCTGAAGAGGGGATGGGGAAAAAAAAAAAATGTGTGTATGTATATATATATATATATATATATATATATATATATATATATATATATATATATATATATATATATATATATATATATATATATATATTTATTTTTGTTTGCTTCTAAGGCTATAGCCTGTTAAGTTGTGCCTAACCAGATTTTTGTTTTGTTTACAACCATTACTTTTGAATATTCAGAGTTTTTATGTGGTAGCGAATACCTTAAGTTATGATTAAAAAAGTAGTATTTTGTAAATGGTGGAGGAAAATAACAAAAAGTTCCATTGCAAACTTTCAGAACAGTTCATTAGGCGAGTGTACACATTTATCAGAAACAGAGTACACAATAATAACATATACACTGATAAAACAAGCATATAATACAGAAGGTGCTTTATGTGCACATTGCTGGCCTTCACAGATTATATTTGTTTGACAGTTTACGGATTTGTCATAAAACAGATTACTGTACAAAAGATATATGCCCATTTTATTAGTGTTATGCGCTATATTATTTTATAGTTCTAATAGACAACCGTAGTTTCATTACAGTATGAGATTCATTTGAATTTTCTTAAGCAGGGAAGTCAAAAGAATGTGTTACGCTTCATCTAAAGTTCTAATCCCATTTTCCACTCTCCAGAAATAAAAGAAGGGGAATCCCATTATCGTTTTCCAAACAAAGCTGCATAATACACTATGCAGTTTAACTTGGCTCTGTCTGGCTGCATAAATATTGCCTTTTTCCCTCGTCTTGCTTGACTTGCAAGACAAGAAAAAGGGTCACCTGTTTTGTAAATGCTGCCTCTAGGTGTAGAATAATCAGCCATGCATGAATGCCCCACTATAGAATACATATGTGTAATTGTAGCGTCATTCAGAAGGCTTTCTGTTAAGTTATATAGTTTTGCAAAGGGTGTAGCCTGCTAAGTTTGGGAAGTCTAAATTCTTGGAAGAATGAAACAATAATGGGACTTACTTGAGAGACACGTGACATTTCCTTGGGAAAGCAGCTAAGCAACCCATTATTCCATTGTGTCTGTAAATATAGCAAGCTGGTTTGATTTACTTTCAGAGAGTATTTCTAAAATATTGTTGGCCTTATTCATTAAGTCACGCAAAGTGAATGTAAATTGCGTTTTTATAAAAAACGCACGTAATTTGGGCAAACGCACGTCTGAATTCAACAAGGAGCGGACCTGAAGAAACGTCTCGTTGAAACAGGTCTTGGTTTGCTCTGACAGACCATACACTGCGGTACATATGTGGACTATAAAGTCCCAACAGAACGCAGAGAAAACGAAATCAAATAATGTCATCTGTTAATAATATAGCATACTTACCTACTCTTGAGATCAGCAGTCCGGGAGGGGGTCCGTTGAGGGGGCGTGGCCATGCGGGATGCTCAGTTAGGCTCTGCCCCCTGTCAATCGTAGGAAATTCTGGCCAATAGTAGCAGGGGGTGGCCACTATGCCGCAGTTAGCTCCGCCCCCACCGTCAACAACAACAGGGAGTTGCTGGTCCCGGGATTTTTGCCTGCTCTCTCGGGAGTCCGGGAGAAACCCCAAAAATTCGGGAGTCACCCAGACATTCCGGGAGAGTAGGCAGCTATGTAATATAGTCATTAATGAAATAACATAAAATACATTTATTATGTAACACCCCCCTAGTGGTGTTCTAGTAAAACCCTGCACTTCAGTGAATACAGGAGGGGTCACCTAGAGGGTAAGTTAGAAGTTTATAAAAAATTACATAAACTGGTTACCATGGTGATAACCCAGCCCAGCCTGTGAGAGGAAGGAGGGGTGGCCATTAAGGGGGGATAGAGAGATAGAGACAGAGAGAAGACACAGGAGAGATGGTAGCTGGGGACCTGGGGTGGAAGCTCCCAGGCTCCCCCAGCATTGCCTGGCTGTCTGAGCGTGGTGACTGAGCCAGGGCAAGGAATGTGTGCCCTGGATGAGGGGGAGAACTCCATGCCACTATAGATAACCCAAGAGAGAGGGGGACACTTCCCATGTAAGAGGCCCTGGGGTGAGGGCTGCTACAAGAGGCAAGGTAGCTGTAGTGTCAGATCCTGAGGCTGAGAGTACACAGAGTGACGTGTCAGAGCACAGGAGACATCATCCCCGCAGAGGAGGGATGAGCTGCAGTTGAGAGGTACACAGAGTGTGTCAGAGCTGCATGGAGGAGAAGCTGCCTGCCTATTAGCATCCATTTGAGTGCCCTTGCAGAGGAGGGTGATCTGCAGTGAGTATGGAGTGCAAGAGACATGTAAATTATGTTATTTAACATCTGGATAACATTAAGAACTGTGCTGGAGAGAGTGAGGAGCTGTATATATTTTTCTTTATTGCTGCAACCATTATGATTATCGTGCTGGAGGAAGAGGAGTGTAAATAAAAGTTCAGTTTATCATAGAGATGGTCTGGCGCCCAAATTATTGTGACTTCTATTACACTGCATCACAAAGTGACATTACCTGTGTCCCACTAACTATAGAGAAACACCTGCATGTGCAGGGACCCCCTGATCATCTACACCCATGCCTATCAGCTAGCCAGGGTTTGAGAAGGAGGTGCACTGTGTACCCTTTGCACCCCACAATACACACGGTGACAGGGGGTTACAATTATGATGTTTTTAATGTCTTCTGTACATAAAATGCATTTTTACAGTTGCTCCTGATTGCAAACACATGTTCTAGCATGCATACATGACCATCATCTCTATCACTCAGCACTTACATCTGTCCTGTAGCTGGTTCGAGTTATACGACAGAGAAACATGTACCTGAGGTGCCCAAAGCTTGAATCGGACGTTGCTGTGTACACTCGAGCTTGGCAAGCCTTTACTGTGCATTGACTTTGTGCGTATCATCATCATTTATTTATATAGCGCCAACATATTCCGTAGCGCTTTACAATTGGGGACAAACATAGTAAACTGATAAACAAACTGGGTAAAACAGACAGAGAGGTGAGAAGGCCCTGCTCGCAAGCTTACCATCTATGGATTTGCCTAGTACCCTCCCCAAATCCGTCCCTGAAATCATAGGCTGTCATAATGTTCCTTTGCGCTCGAAGATTAATTGGATGTTGTTGTGTTCACTGACTATACTGGTTATAGTCAGTTTCTGGGCATACGCAGAGCGATTTTACACAAAATACTGCACGTCTCAGCATTTACGTTCCTTAATGAAGCAGGCCCTCTAGATGTATTTTATAATGAAGAAAATATTATGTTTCATTTTTTATACAGTTAATGTAATATATGAGTAATAATAAAATATATATGTGGTAATGTAACTAGTGTAAATTATAAATTCCGAGACCACTTCACCTATATTATTATACATTACAATAGGTCAGGGTTATGTTATTTGTATGAATGCTGAAGTGCTATCATTTTAAGCACTATATATATCATACTATTTACAAGCCTTTAAATGCACGTTCAATGTTTGATTTATGCACCCTTCCCATAAAGTATATTGTGAGGTACCGAACAGTTCCATGAGCACATAGAGGCACAAGGCTGCAGGCCAAATAATTTTATAAGGGTTAAGGAGGTTTCTACAATGCATAATAATTTATGGTAGGGGGTGTGTTATAACTTATAATACACACTTTTTAATGAACACAAAAGTAATGACATCACAACATGAGATGTGTATATATATATATATATATATATATATATATATATATATATATATATATATATATATAAATATATTTTGTTTACAGGAGTTTTTGCATATATTAACATAATTTGTGTACTATATTCATTTAATATTAATCAGAATTAAGTTCTTCTAACCAGATGCATTTTATTGCAAGCAGATGGCAAATGCATTTTATCAAGATGTTAAAAATAAATAAAACTCCGAATGCATCCACAAGATTGTACAAAACAATCCTCCGAGTTAGTGGTGCATGTTGGGGAACATTTATGTGAACTGGTGTAAAGAATCTAGGGTTGCTCATAGCCATCAATTAGATTCAGCCATTTATCTAGTGCACAGGACCATTCCTCACATAGGGCAAGATGAGAACCCCCCCCTCAGATGGCAAAATCCTAAGGAAGGGGGGGGGTAGAGACTAGGTTCTCGCCTAATGACCTGGCCCCTGATTTGCCTCTTTCCACCTCCCCCAGTGCTCCGGTCCATGGGAACCCATCAATAATTAACTGTAAAAGGAGCACAAAGTGACATAAGTATCATGCGCTCCTTTCTGGAATCGCTGTAGTGCATTGATAGCATGATAGAATTAGGGACCGAAGAAGGGAGAAAAAACAACAACTTCCTCTTCTGCTTTGCTAGCTGGAAGCTGCTGATGACCAAAGATGTGAGGGAATGGATGGGAGAGTGACAGGACAAGAACAGTTTAGAAAATGTAAACGCCTGATTTGTTACAGACAACATCACCTTTTCCTTTGGCCCCAATTTTCATAAATGCCCACGATTGTATTTTATATATTTGTTACATATATACTGACCCAGCTCTAAGTGATTCCTTCAGTGTTTTTTTAACAACCATACACTGGTCTGCAGGACAGGAAGTGAAAATTGCATGAGAATATATGTTCCTCAACATTGTTGATCTTTCTAGTCAAGATGATCTTATTGGTTTCGACTGGGTGATTTTCATTTTAACAAACAGCCCTGACGTGACCTCATCAAAACTGTTGCTAAGGGTTAGCATGTAATGAACAAATACTGTCAGCTGTAGTGTTGCTGGTATGTGACCTCCGTTAAGCCAGCTATATTTGAGTAGTAGAGCATTTCAGTGAAGTTTCCACTGCACAATCTTCTTCTGTGTTTGAAAAAGTCTAGAGGGAAGAATATAATAACCATCTTTGTATTCTTGCAATTCAATTGAGTGGAGTGGGAGTCCTAAAATACAAGAATACTGTTTACTGTCGCAATAGAAATTATGTAATGTTTTACAGTCCCCTTATTTCATCCATTACACTGGTCATCCTCCAAATATTTGTCTTCAATAAAGTATCCTATAATATATTATCTTATTGCAGGACTGTTATAGGCTGCTCTGTCTGTCTTTTTAGTTAAAATATAATGCACAATTTTTGTGCTGATAGTATGGTGTGTCTAGTATCAAGAGTTCACACAAACATATGTGGATTTGGCAAAGCTTTACTGATCAAGCTCCGTTAATTTCCAATTTAATTCTAGATTACATTGTTTTCTTTGTCGGGGAAACAGTACTTTAAAAGCATAGTCAGAAGCTGACAAATATTAACAAACCAATTTTGAGAAATATTGCAGGGTCACCAATGAGCTCTTTAATCTCGTTATCAACCTAAAGATGTTGATGGTAATTTTTATCCTTATTACTCATTATGCAGCTTTGTATATTGAGGGCATGAAGATACAAACATATTACACACAATAAAATGAAACCGAAGTTAAAGATGAACCTGCCCAAATGAGCTTACAGTCTAAGGGGGGAAATTCAATTGGCGGCGATTTGGAGAAATTACAATAGAAATCTTTGCTCATTTTCCCATGCAAGGAAAAATGAACAGAGATTTCTGTTAAATCTCCGCCTTGAAGTGTCTCATGGACGTTCTGGAGAGACTTTGTGGTTCCTTGAATTCCCCCCAAGAGTTGTGGGCAAATAATTGATGCATACGGTAGCGGAATAACAATTGTAGCTGGTGGTGAGGAAAGTGTTTGTGGCTACTGTAAAGCAAAACAACTTAGTTTGACTCCTATCAGACACACCTCTTTACACAAAAAAAAAAAAAACATCTCGCTGGAAGTCACATGTTTATATCATACATGCACACTTGTAAGATTTCTCCCCCGGGAGATCCGGGGAAGAAGGCATGTGACATGGGCTAGGAGGAGGGTGTGGTGACATCTCTTGTCACCATAGCCACGCCCTCACTATAAAAAAAGCCAAAATTCACGGCATTGAATGGAGGGGGCGGAGCTTAATGACACCATTAAGCCTCGCCCCCTCCATTCAATGCCGTGAATTTCGCCAAATTTTGGGAGTTTTTCCTACTCTTCGGGAGCCTTCCGGTAATTCCGGGAGAGTAGGCAGGTATGGTTTATATCTTGTATCTTCAGTTCTCCTGAAAAGCTCCTGAAACTATTTAGCTGACTATACATGCAGGAATCTAGATGGCGAATTAGGTAACTTAACTCAAACTGAACACAAATCAGTGTGTGTGAGCTCAAAGTGACTATAGACGGGATGGGAATAAATGAGATGAGGTGACGAAAAATCCTTTCACCTTATAAATGCAATGTAAGAATTTCTGTGATCATAATCATCATCACTTATTTATATAGCGCTACTAATTCTGCAACACTGTACAGAGAACTCGCTCACATCAGTCCCTGTGCCAATAGAGCTTGCATTCTAAATTCACTAACACAAATTACGGTCAATTTGATGGCAGCCAATTAACCTACTAGTATGTTTTTGGATTGTGGAAGGAAACCGGAGCACCCGGAAACCCACACAAACACGGGGAGAACATAAAAACTCCACACATCATAGGCGGGCTATTGTAACCGGGTAACTCTGCCTTACCCACATGGATAAATATGACACAGATCAAGCGCATGGATCTACTGGACTATGATCAGCTTTTACACATATAATTGTGACTGTTATTAGTAGCTCTTTAATGTAAGCCAGCTTGTATTTTAGGTGCTATTTTGCTACAGTGCTTCCTGAATTCGCCCCTCCCTCTTGTTTTCATGCATGCTAGTGACAAAGGAGAGAGAGGCGAAAGCTGGAAGTGTAAATATCTGTTTTATAACTAAATAACTAAGTATGCAATGCTATTGATATCTATTTGGGATAGCAGATTTCTTTACTTTATAGTAACGTTCTAAAATGCTAATAAAAATACTGTTTTGTGTTTTTGCTATATAGATGACTACCATTTGCCTCTTGATCCTCTACCATCTGTAACAGAACCTCCACGCCCCAGGACATCAGAGGTAGACCTCCACAGGACAAACAGACATTTCCGTTACTGTGGAATCAAAAACATGGAGATGTCAGACAGTGACAGACCTGTCAGCTTTGGTTCAACTTCCTCATCTGCCTCTTCCCGGGATAGTCACTGTTCATTTGGGAGTCGGATGACCTTGGCATCAAATAGTCACTTGGGTTTGTTTCACCAGGATAAGGAAGTAGGGGCCATAAAACTAGAATTGGTTCCTTCCCGGCAGCTGTCAAATGATGACATGCGGACTAACTGCACCAGAGAACAGGCTCGTGTAAGCCCCAGGGAAAAACCTTCTGATGAGCGAATGACTCTACCATGGAATGAATCCAAGGGATCGCTCAAGAACTGTTCAAAGACTGAAGTGGTGGCGCCGCCAAGTCCAAAGCTTATGTATGTTGACAGAGTGGTCCAAGAAATCCTCCAGACTGAGAGGACATATGTACAAGATTTAAAAAGTATTGTTGAGGTAAGGCTGCACCTCAGAAACCATTATTTAGGAAACCATGCATAAACTGTAGATTATAAATATATTAGCATTTTGTGAAAGTCTACTGACACCTTTATGTCATTTACAAAAAGCTTGCAGAGAAAACTTAATTGCCATGAGGTGCCAAAATTATTTGGTTAAAGCTCTGTGAAAGCCACTAATTTGGCAAAAAATCAAAAGTGTACCCATCACTACAGCGAGCGGAGGCAGCCATTTTTTATAATGAATAAATAATATTGAGCACTTTTGTTCACCATGAACTATTCTCATCCATCACTGTGCCATAAGCTTTAGAGACTGGATCCTAGTGAATTTATTAGCTTTAGTCTCATGAATTGGCCCATAAAATGGCTGCTTCCACTATATATACATGACAGGTACTCTATAAAGACATTTACTCTTGTTTTTAAGGCAAGAAAGTTGAGAATAAGTATATATAATATATAAAATCATTTTACCAATTTTAAACCCGCTTTCTGATTGTGGCTCCTTGAGCCACGAGCAAAAAGCCAGCATTGAAATTGCCATAATTATGCGCACTATTTCCGTTATGTCATTAAGAGTGCACAGGCCGCTTTACTTTTTACAGTAACACGGTCATTTGAATCCCCCCCCCCCCTATGAATTATATTCTGCCCACTAATTTCACAACAGAACCCATTTTCTTTTTCTATATTTAACTGGTCATTTTAACCCCTTCAGTGCTAAGGACTAGTGGGACTTATCTTCAGCCCTGCAAAATGGCAACAATTTTTTTTTTTTTTAGAAACTTAATGATTTTCAAGTGCAGGTTTTAATAATAAAACCATGTGTAGAATCCTGCTTTTTGATGTTTTGGAAAGGTGAATTGATGTCAAAGCGAGAACCACAAATTATTTCTGGGTATTGTTTATGTAAAAAAAACGATTTTGCTTTCAGTTCACTTTCTTGCACTCTCATTTAAAAAACACTTTCTTGGTTCCTTCGGGTAGATTTGTTTTGTTGTAATAGAAGGTATAAGCAAAATAATGGTATTTTCTGAAAATTCAAAGTTTACAGAATAAACGAGGTATATTGTGTGACCTGTCCAAAAAGTGCCAAAATAGGCTCAACGGCGAAACTTAAGTTTCAACTCTTGAACGTTTTTGGGCATCATTTTTTTATTAGGTATAATATATAGGTAGACATTTATATTGTGACTCATGTAATGAGCTATTGAATATTGGAACCCGAAAGAAATAAACTACTCTGTATTGCAACATACAGTGAAATAATGACTTCCCTTCATCAAGGAAATACAGTATGTGTTGTGTTCAGTCATTAGGGGTTTTCCATAGCTTCTTTATTTTGTATGTTGTATTTGTGACTAATAATACATATGCTGTGTGTGTGTGTGTGTATGTGTGTGTGTGTATGTATATATATGTATGTATATATATATGTGTATATATATATATAATATATATATATATATATATATATATATATATATATATATTACATGGCATACAGACATTGAACATTACATATTATTGCAAGCTGTTATTAGATTGATTTACTTTAACCACAAATAAACCAGCCCCCCCCCCCCCCCCCACCCCACCCCCCTTTGCTGACTTACAGGTCAAATTTAATATTCCTTATAAGAACTGTTTCCAGTATTTACAAATAAGGCATTTCCACAAAATATACAAAGATCTCTTATATAGCAGACCCTCAGGGTTGCTGTCAGAGGGGGGGGGGGGGTACAGGGAGTACAGCAGAATGGGGCCCAACAGCAGATTGGGGCCCCACCAGCCCTGGCCCCAGGCAAATTTCTTAGTGGCGGGGGCCTCTTCAGTGAATTAAGGAAGGTAGCGGGCGCCATTTCTAGACAGCAGCTGCTCTGGAGATGACAGGTGGTGTGGGGGAACCCTAATTAAGGATGCGGCAGAGGACCCCCTTGTAGGCAGCATATCTGCCTCCACTCCAAAGATGTCGAGGCTCCACAGCTGCCGCCATTTGCTTCAGCCCCAGCCCCCCAGACAGAGAGCCGCAACAAGGCAGGGATACTCCCTGCAGCATCGCTGACAGCATGTAATTAATAACGTCACAGCACTGTCAGTAGAAAGGAGACAGCAAGAAGACGTAGAGAGGTAAGTAAACTACTGCAGGGGTTAGATGGAACTGGGGATGAGGAGTGACTAGATAATTGGGGGGGGCTAATGTTGGGTAGAGAATAATTTAAAATCGAGGGTAGGGTGACACAAGGCAGGAGGGGGACCCTGCCTGTTACATTTGTACTGGGCCCTGCAATTTCTAATGGCAGCCCTGCAGACCCTAACCACTTTTGAGTCACTTAGCCTCGAGCAGGTGTCGGCAAAAGGCCTTGTATTCGTTCTGTATTCAGAATTGAAACAGTGGAGACAGCACCTAGAGACTCTCATTAGTTGGAGTGGGAGGTGGTCTTTGGAGAGAGCCTGGAAAACTGTAAGAATAAAAAAGAATGCTTGCAAACCATTACACCAGTGGTACTACATAGAAGTGTTCATTCTTCCACATATGGTGGCTCTGCCAGAACGGTCTACGTGACATAAAGCATTTAATATATACAGTATTCCAAATAGATATTCTCTTCTCTCCCAGGTTCCTCTTCCTCCCGTTTGCAGTAGTGTCCTCCACCCATCAGCAGAATAAGCTGATAAAACATATTATTTTGACTTACAACTGGGAGGTGATTGGAAGCAGCCCATAGCTCCCTCAAGTCAAGTCTTTGGCATACCCACAATGGAGTATATGACTAATCTACTACACAATTCCTCTACAACATTTATTAAAACCTGGTCATCTTTTATTAATACTCATGGGCGGGCTAGCAAATTTTAGCCTGGAAAGGCGCGACTGCTCAACAGCCTATTTTAAAAGAAAAAAAAAATGCAGGTAGCTCACTATGGGACCGTTCTGGCGGTCAGATGCCCCACAAACCAGTCACCCCTGTTAGTACTTGTCTCCAGTTGACATAAGGCTCATTGTTTGTTGTAAACCTGTTTGTTCACACCCCAATTGCATGCTTTTATACATCTTGAATATGTAATGCCCTTTCTCAAGTGTCCACCTGTTGATATGCTTATAAAAAGTAACCACACCTGGCTGACCAAGTAAATTCTTACTTAATGATACCTTTACCATACCTCCCAATAGTTTTGCTAAGGTTGAGGCTCTCCATATGAAAATGTTTGCACAGTATAAATTGGTTCAGCAATTTTACTTTTAGAACTGGTCTCGTAGAACCATACGAGTTTCCGATGGGAAACAAAAGTTCAGTCCATCCGGCAGTGATGAATCTGGTCACTCTATCTTTCCATGTTCTAGCGTGGGAGAAGGGGCACAGTCTGAAGGGGAACTGCACCTTTTAAGCTGGGTGAAGTCTGGTTGGGAAAATGCTTAAAGCTGAGGAAACCACAACCACAAATCTGATGTGATCTTTTCCCAGAGCTGGGACATTTCCCTGAGGGTGTGTGTTTTGTATGTGTAAGGAGGCATGGCTGATAAAGTTTTTTTCTTTTTATTAGAAGACCCAAAAGCTACATCCTGTTGTGAAAGGCCCTTGATGGTTTTGCTCTTTTATACTGGACTTGAGTACAAGATATTTCGACAACCCTCTCGCTTTGTAGGTTCAATCCTCTGGGCAATTGTAAATAAATTTAAAGATGGGCCCTAGAGGAAGTATTGTCCTGCTTATGGCTTTCAATAGGTTTAGGATCAAATGCCCAGTGAGAGCTATAAAGATTAGCGGGAGGAATTATGCCATTTGCATGTCGCTCATTTTCCCTGTTTGTGTAGGCAGAAGACCTGGTGTTGTTCTCTCATTCCTTGCCCAATGTCTGAGTAGGTGAGGTATCCTAGACCTCTAGTGATTCCCTCTCTAAGGGGCAACCAATATTTGTGCGGACTGTGGCCACCTTCATCCTGCTGGCTAGGGACATTTGCAGGGAATGCGGAAACTGCTTGTACAAGCGTCCCTGTACTTGGAGGGTAGTGTGTGATATTTTAGACTTATTCATCTCACCAAAAGGGAAAACATCTGGTGTTCTTTGAAGTGTTTTTTGACTGAAAAGAGGAGTGAGGGCATAACCTCTGTCAGATATTTTACTCCGTACTTGACTCTGAAGTGTCTAATGTAATTCTGAGGTAATTTCTCTTCCTTTTTTCTTTCTAATGGTTTTGAGGACTTTTTGTTACTAATCGCAAGCTTGCTGACAGGAGAAAAGCGCATACAGTATGTCGCAGCTACAGACATTGTGAGGGAAAATCTGAGGAGTGCACAAGCAGGTTACATTGTTATAGTCTCAGCTGTGCTCACGGTCATGCACGCGTGACGGTCCCATGCACAGGTGCGCACACCCAACTATTCTACTAGAAGGCTTTGTCCTATACCCATCAGCTGTACATAGAGACAGTTATATCTAATGTCATTATGAAAGCTCGCAACTGCATACACAGCTGGAATTATACCCAATATTGCAGATTTGCAGATCCTGAAACTTGTGTGGTAGGGGCACAGGGCAGGGCCATCTTAACAACATTACGGGCCCCCGGGCAAAGCAGTGCACCGGGGCCCCTAGATATAGATATATAGATGTATACAGATATAGATATAGATATAGATATATAGAGAGAGATAGATGTACTTGCTCAGTGACCCTTGTAGGTTTTCTTTGCAGGTTTTTTTCTGTTGCAGGATTATTTATTCTCATTAAAAGCCGTGCCTATGGGGCCCCCTTGTCCGTGGGGCCCCCGGGCAGCTGCCCATCGTGCCCAATGGAAAAGATGGCCCTGGCACAGGGGCAAGGCATGTGCCTTTATTCTTTCCAATTACCTCTAGGCTTGATATGATCCAGCAGTTACTGTACCCCCCCCCCCTTTCCCCCCACACCCTTATTTCTCACCATTTATTTATTTAATACAGTATGGAACATCTGTATAGTAAGTTGCAGCTGGAAGTATTTCAGTCTTCAGTATTCTGATATCTTGATGATGATATAGCTGCTTACATCCATGCTTACATAATAATCTATGGCTATGCAGGAATTCTGCTCAGTGTAATAACTTTTCCTGAGGCATCACACTTTGTGTTCTGCCAAATAACCCTTTATGTGAGGGCAATACACATCTCTGTGTGTGTGATATTTAAATATCCCTGTGGTCTTACAATCTGCCTTTTTTCCAGTGTCAAATACATTTCTGGTGCTCTGCCAAATATCTTGCACAGTGAATCTGTGGATGAAGTTGAAAGTGGTTTTGTTTAGTATTTTATGTCACTGTACAATCTCTTCTTGCAAGTAATATGAGGGTGGTCTGAAGCTGGATGGACTTGGCAGAATGTTTTTTCAAGTAGAGTTAATTACTATACCTTTATTGGCTCTGTTTTTGTTGTAGAACATAGCGCTGCAAAGGCAACCTGTGGTTATCCAGCTGGTTTTGAAATAAAGATGAGAGCAATGCTCTATCAGGATTTACCTTTGTACACTTTTTTTAAGTAAGAGTACATCAAAAACTACTTATTTGTAATTCTAGCCATTTGTTCTAATATTATTTGTTTTGTTCTTTTACCATGTTGGATGTAAAAATGTTTTTAAAACCAGCTGAATATTTGATACTGCAACAGTTATTGTCTAATTGTTACATAGTTACTTTTTGCGCCTACGTATTTTAACTTGGCATAACATGAAACGTAAGTTCTGCATGCATAGAGTAATCGATAGCAACCAATCTGATGAGTTGAATGGTTGCTGCTGGTTACAATATATTGGTGCTATTTGTTGACAATAATCAAAACCCAACTTTGAGGGAAGTGAAGTAGAGTTCAGCTGCTCCAGTGTAAGAATCTGCAGCAATCCCATAGCTGCTCTGCAACACTGGTAAAAGAATTCAGTAGGTAAGATTGGAGTGCTTTTAGCTAGAGGAGACCGAAGTCTTCCAATTGAACAAGTGAAACTTATAAGGATTAAAAAAGATACAAATTGCACTTACATTCAATGACTTAAGCTGGGTACACACTACACGGTTTTCGTCCAATAATCGGCTCAAACAGCCAACATACGACCGCTCGTTCAAAAGTCGGGTCAGTGTGTGCAGTTACACGATGGTCAAAAGTCTGCCCAAATGGACGATTGTCGCCTCATTTGGTTGGTCGTACCGTTTAATATTTTTGTTCCAATCTCGTTTCCGCTGTGTAGTGTGTATAAACTTCCGACCGATCCACAACAGTGAGTATGAAATTACAGTCATTGCTCACGACAACATGGCTGTAAAAAGTCGTTAAAGGGACGTCCGCTCTTCCCTTTATCGTCCTAAACAAGGCTAGTGTGTATGCAGTCCATGGACCGAGCGATCGGAACATCGATCGCATGTAAAATCGCTCGGCATAAAAAGTTGGTTGAAATTTCTGTAGTGTGTACCTAGCTTTAGGCTGACTACACACTACAAAGTTTTCAGACGATTATCGGGCCAATCACACGATAAACGAGCGTTTGGCCCAATATCACATTAGCGTTTATGCTGCAACAATGAACAATTATCGCTCCAAAGCACATCTTATCATTTCATTTTATTTTTAAACCAGACTAAAAATGTTGTTCCAGTTCTGCAGTGTGTGACCAGCAGTGTCCATAGATCTCTATGGAGTGTGTAGAGTCACATTCTTTTCAGCCGATGATTATGACCGAAGAAGAGCACAGATCTGCCGGTAAATGATATAAAACGTGTTTAGTGTGCACAGGTGAATCAGCATGCTGACTTTTTTTTTATGCTGTCATTGTAAAATCGTTAGATATCGGGAGAAATTTCCTGTAGTGTGTACCGAGCCTTAGGCAACAAGCCTTGGACAGTTATACATTGCTATATTAATGGATCTGGGATGACCCATCCAGGTGCTCCCGTGCTTCATGTTTCAGAGGACTCCACCCCCTTTGACAGGCAATTAATTAAGGAGACACTAAGAGGAGTGTTTTTATATTGATTTTGGCAGTAAAGATTGAAGGCCATCACACCTTTTGTTGCTCTTAGATGTTTGACCATAGCAGCTGGCATGCAGAAACCAAACTGGTTTATATATAAAGTTAAAAGGGAACTAGATCTGTTAATCCTCAGCTGATCTGACATCCAGATAAATGATGAAAGCCAGTCTAACCATGGAATACACAGTCACTGATTTCATCGATTTGAGCATCAGGTAATGCTTACTTCACATATGCTTTCATGTGTATTGGCTTCTTATAGAGTACTTTTCATGTGACGTCCATTAGATTAAATGAGTATCCTAGAAATTCAAGCAAAATACGTGAGGACAATTTGAAACCCTATTTAATGAGTTTAGTAAATCCTAATGTATGATTTAATTTGGTAGTTATACTTATTTTGTTAGGTTATTATTTTGCAATAAGAGATTTTAAGATTCCTCACTCGACAAATAGTTATGCAAAACTTTAGCTCCCCAGTGGTGTAACACGTGATCACTGGGCCCTATAGGAATATATGTCTATCCACCCTGGAGGCCCTCGCTCGGCCCTTATGAACACGTGTCAAGACCAGTTCATGTAACAAACCGAACCTGTTTGGGCGTTCAGTTCTAGGAGCCGCTAAAAAATTATAATATAAATATAAACAAACATTAGTTGAAGTAGATGCTGCAAATAAAGAGGCATACATAGTCAATGTAAGAGACCCAAGCGTATCAAGACATATGTCTGGAAAAGAAGACCTCAAATGGAGTAGAGTGGAATCTTGAACTAAGTTAATACCAGGAACAAAGTACTGAGATGCTTGGGGGCATGCAAAGCATTAGGTGGGTAAGGGAGGGTGAGATTTAGAGCAGTAGGTAAGTAGTTGGCTCAGGTGCAAGTTATACATCAATACAAGAAGGAGAGAGGATGAGAAAAGTAGGGGGAATATAAAGGAGGGATTTAAATAAGCTTTGTGTCATTGGAAGCAGTTGCAAACTTCTGTAATGTGCCTTGAGTATAAAGTCTTACTCCAGACACTAACAGCAGTCCTTACACTCTACCTATTTTTAGTTATATCAGCTTACTGAACCCTTTGCTTATGTATCTGTAAATGCTGTCAACATTTCCTTTTTGAATTTAGTATTTAATGATTTGCACATAAGTCTTAGATACATATACATCAAAATTGGACACCTCTTTAAGGGTCATAGTGTCTCCATGCTCTCACTGTACTGAACTTGCATGTGAACACACCTGACGCACCTCTCCGTGCGCAAGGGGCCAGAAGTGCAAGATATCGGCAACTAAACATGTGGACGTGAGTTGTGCACATGAACAGTATGACAAAATTTAGGCAAGTTGCATTTTTATTTTAGTGACTCTGTCAGGCCTAATATGTGTAATATTATTCAGTGTAAATAAAACAAAAATATAGTTACCTAAAATCTTGAAGTGGACAATAATTTATGAAAAAATTTAATGGACAAGCTAACCATAAAAAAGAAACAGCTGCTTAGGTGAGGGATCAAGCTATAGGTCAGATGTGGGCAAGATGCAGAGTGGTTCATTGCACTATGATTTTGAATTAGACTTTTTCAATGATGTGGGAAGTATGTGTGAAATGAAATAGTTTGCAAAGGTGAGAGGTCATAGAAACTTTACACGTCTATGCCCCTAAGCGGTGTGAAACAGGCAGAACATCCTATCTTCAGTCAAGGACTTGAAGGCTCAAGACATATTGCTCTATTTTATTGCTGCTAAGGAAACCTAATAAGAACTGTCAAAGCAGAAGTGCACATTAATTTAGCTCATGTAGAAGTCTGCATCTGCATTTTAAGATATTTCCACAAAAAATAAGCTTTTTAAGCTCAACTTTTTTATTTATTTTTAAGGAACTTTGTGACATTTCAGTGACCATTTGTTTTTGTTCTCTAATGATGTAAACATGGTGATAGAACAAAGGCAATCTCAGATTTTCATTAATGTTATATAGCATAATAGAGAAAATAAAATGGTTATGATTTGAAATCACACCTGCATGTTTGTGTAGTTATTCATTCTTTTATATGACACAATCCTTTTTGAATTTAACACTTTGAAGTCCCAGGTCTGCACTGTATTCCATATCTAGGTCACTGATATTCCTTGACCTCCCAGCTGACTTGTAGGGGTGCTTTTACATTGTAGTATTAAACAAATGAAATCGAATTCTATTGACTGATGTACAAACATAGTGCAAACTAGTGAACACTATATCATGTCAGCCCTGTTGTGGGGCCACTGTACAACGCAGAACTCCTAAAACACTCGTGGTGACCCAGTGCAGTCCCAAACTACTCACCTTTTCTCTGGTCTTGCACGGTCTCCCAGCATCCTCAACTGTACCAGGAAGCTGTTATACACAGTTTATTGGCTCCCAGCACTCTGGTGAATGGCCAGTGGTATTTACCAATAAGAGTGGGGCATTCTGACTGATGAAGAGAGTTGAGGAAAATGCTTTCTTGCCCCCATTGCCAGCTCACCTCTGCTCAACTGAGGCCTCTGTCATCTATAGTGTTGTCCACCATTATTCTAGAGCAGGAATGTCCAATTATGTACAAGAGTTGGACTGTATATATGTTATAACTAGATGCTCATGGACTAAATTTAATTTAAAAAAAAAAACACGTTGTATAAGAAAGTCTATAGAAATTGTTTGGAAATGTAAGGGGTACAAACCAGTCGAGGTTGAATACAGTTCCTAAGTAGCCATTTGGAGAGTCATACATTGCACCATGATGTCTGTTTGCCAGCTGTTAACTGTATGTCCACAAATATTGAAAGGAAAGCACATTTTATTTCCAGGAAAAGCTTATGAAATATACAAGGAACATAAGCTCAGGCCTTTCTTTTTTGCCTATCTATCCCTTATTGGGGCAACTCTTCCAAACTCAAGGCTTTATACATGTCTAGGCTATTTTATACACTAATATTACCTCTCTAATAAATAAGGCTGGATTTTAGCAGCTTCTAAAGATTCAAAAGTGTAAACTGGACATAAATTTCCTTTGTTTGTGGCAGAATTACCACCATTGCAGGGGTGCGGCGGCTGCTGCCTGGAGGTGAGGGGGCCACGTAGCAATCTCACACCCTGCAACTGGTGGTAGTTCCACCACTGCCTGGGACATTTTAAAATTGAAGATGGATCTAATCATAGCCTCAACAGAATTTAGACATTCACTTACAAGGTGCAAATAGCATCTAATTTGTTGTAGTTTCTTAATACTCCTGTTTCAGTGGCTGCCTTATTATATGCAACCTCCAGTTCAATGGCTCAGCATTGCTGTTCCAGTTACATAACAGGAAACGTTTGCTAAGCAGCTAGTTGAGTATTTTTTATAGGCTTATCTTTGCATTATATTTTTAACTGTAAGATTTGATTAGGATTGGAATGAGTAAAGAAAATACATCCTCCGCCTGTTCTTTGTGAATGACCTCTATAGGTTTTCAGTTTCTGTTTACTGAATTTTGACCAAAGAAAGTAAATGCAAAATTCTTGGATACCCAGCGAATGAACTTCCGAATTCAAGAGAATAACATGAATGTACTAGACAACCACAGTCATCGTATTATGTTTTTATAGGATTTCCATCACGTACTGAAAATAACCACCTAGTGTCAGCCAGCATAGTGTTATACTTGTACTGTGTGGGGCCCGTTTAGGAGCTTTAGTTACAGTGTACATCACAAGTCCTATAACACACGGCTGGCTGTCCGTCTGGATTTTTAAAATGGTCTATGTGAATTGCAGATTAAATTGAATTTAAATGTTTTCATTCTTTCTCAAAGCTACATTTGCTGAGCCAACTTTCTATTTAAACTCTTAGAATGCTTGTTAAATCCGTCTCCTTCTGATGATTTGCATAAAAAATCTCAAACTTTGACTATCCCCAAAGTAATATATTAAGAGTTGCTTGCAAAGTGTTTGCAGACTAGTGGTTCTCAAACCTGTCTTCGGACCTTGCCAACAGTGTCTGTTTGTGGATCTGCAAAACATGCATTGTTGTTGGGAATTGATGACCACTGTATTAGATGGTTTCAGTCTATTTTAAGAAAGCATGGATTCAGTTAATACAATAAAGCCATCTAGCTAAGGACTCTAAAATATTTCAATGCAGTGGTGTATACCATCCAAATATTTCATTGGATGGGCTTCACAATAAAATAGATGTGGTTGGCCAGAAAGTGTGCGTAATTAGGTGAATTGTGATTGTGCATACTGCCCAACTCTAACCTAATTAGAATTGGGACATTGGGTGCACATAGCCCCAAACACACAAGAAGGGGGCACGGCCAAGCTAAATGGGGGTGTCACGTTTGGGTGTGCCACCTTGTTCCTGGCAGTTCATCACAGTGCTTCTTGAGTCCTGGGTCACCCCCAGTCTTATTCCACCTCCCCTGAAAACACCCCTTCAATACTGCACACACCTGACGCTGGTACGCGCGGCAGTAAAGGGACATTCGTCAACAGAGCACACCTCCCAGGTGTCCTGAAATCAGGATCGGAACAGATGGGAGGTAAAGATTGTATGAACTGGGGCATTGATTGGTTTCCAGGCTTATTTTGTCCTGATTTTGCCAGGATAACTAATGTAAATTATGGACAATGTAATGTTTGGGTGTATATGCTTGGGCTTATTAGATCATTTATACTGTCTCCACCAAAATAAATAACATGTAATAGTTTTTACATAATTTTTAATTATACTGGCATATCTCAAAATAAACACGATATATTAAGCAGGTATGTGGGAGAAGCATGACAACCCACTGTCTTAATAGGAAAGTTACAAGAGGCAACCCTCTGGAGCTGATCAGTTATTTTATAGCATTATTTCTTATTCCAATGGTAAATCATTGGAGGCAGAGACTTTATTCTAGCTGCCATTTTATTTGTTTAAAAAAAAAAAAGTCTGGGCACCTTTTGTAATCCTGTACTTGCTAAAAAATCCAGACAGCAATTGTAAAAATGAAAAGAGAAATGCTGATGTGAACTGATCATTATCCTTTGTAACCTTTAATATGTTTATTCTAGTTGTTCCTTTTGCAGCTGTTTAAGCAAAGAGCATGAAGTTTACACGTCTGTTAAACCGTGATCTCCCAGTTCTTTTCCATTCCTGTTGGCCGTTTGGTAAAAATATTGTGTCCACCCTGTAACATAACCATAGAGATTCTGAGCTCTCTTGAGCACTGAGATCTTTACACAGTGTATGGTGTAATTGTATTCATTCAGGCTGCATATTATAAATTCGCTATTGATTAGTAGTAATCTGTAGGCTGGGCACACACTGCATAAATTTTTCACCAGTGTGTTACCTACACTGTTTGTACTAACGACTGGTGGGGGGGGGGGCGGAGGGGGAGTCACGATCAGCATGCTGATTCATGTGTATACATTATACACGTTTTAAAAGATTTATCCTCCAATCTGTGCTCTTCAACTGTCCTAACAGTCGGCTGATAAGATCATAACTCTGTAAATGGAGAACATGATTGTATATACACTGTAGGATTGGAAGGATATTATTCCTTAGCTGAAAAAGATTTTATGTTCTGCTGAACAATCAAATGAAATGACGTTCGGTGCTTTGGAATGACTGTCATTGATTGTGCAAGTGTACACACTAATCCAATATCGGGCCATACGGTTGTTTATCAGGTGCTTGGTCCGATAAACCTGTCGTGTGTACCCAGCCTTAGTGAGTGTGAGTAGCCAGGGTGGCATTAAAGTACCAAAATGTACATTGCATTATCTTTTTTAATAAGCCAGCAATGTAATGCCATTGTTTAACTTCTTGTACAAAACCCTCTCTTTGATATGGGAAACTTGTTAAACATGTGGAGCCCCATGTTATACTAATCACAATTTTAATGCCAAAGAATAGTTTAAACATAGACATAAAAATGTTTATTTGATGAATTCCAGATGTAGTACTCCTTCAATTTGTGAAGAAGATACACAGTATGAAGTTACAGAATAAGCTGGAGAGTATCACAAACTTTAGGCAGTGCAAATACTGGAGTTTATTACAAAATGTAATGTTACTGCTGGACGTAATTTTTGCACATCCTCCCCCAGTGTTAGTTTGTTTACTAGATTAATTCCCAGCTTCTTGCACATGTAAAAAATACAACCATGTTGTTTGCTCGTTACCTGCCATTTAACTATAAACTGTATTTGTTCTCTTACTATTACAATTAAAAAACATCTTTCCATAAATGTAATCCCATACGAGGCTTTCCAGCGCTGCAGGCCACTAGTTGCTGCCATTTGAAATGTCAGAATTTGGTGAATAGGATTACTGCGGTCTTCACCCGCATAGCACTCTATATAGACTCTTTTTACTCTGGCTCACACAATTCTGCACAGTGAAAAATTGTAACCCCAATCTCTCCGTCTCTCTCCTCTCACATTTTTTCTTGTACAATTAGTCAGCATGGTATTTTTACATCTGCATATATAAAAGAAATACTGATTTAATCTTCATTTCACCATGATGTAAAAGAAAAGTGTTTTATGTAAATGGTGATGTTTGTATTATTATGTATATACTGTGTTCTGGATTTTGTATTATTTTGCATATAGTATTCACATTAGGTCTATTGGTTTTCATTATTTAAAATGTTCTCTCCTTTTATTTAGCTTTATTTACATTTTTCTCCTTTTATTAATCTGTAATATGACCCCTCATTAGCAGCGGAAGCGTAAATACTTTTCTTAAAATTAAATAAGCCACTTTTAAGAATAAATGACATGGGAAAACATCATGACAAATATGTATGATATACTATGTTGCAGCATGTTATATTATCTGCAAAGTATCTTTATACACGTGATATATTATCACATAATTGCTTTTTTTATGTTGTAAACATTGTATCTTTTACTTCGATGCTCATATTGATAACATGCCTTTTTTTTTCCCCCATGTCCTCTTTTTTCCTATGTCGTCTTTTAAAACAATGAACTCAAGTGTTATTTATGTTCCTCAGAGATTCATGAAAACTCATGTCACTTTTTGCCTTGGGGTGAAGAAGATAAGTTTAAGTAGAAAACAGGTGGTGTTAGGAGAAAAACAGACGGTAGGACTAGGAGAGGGACTACATACCAATGCATGCTCATAGTAACCTGTGTGGTTGTTGATCACCCACAGCTCAGAATTGACATTATCTTGAATCTTAACAGCTAAAACAATATTTAGATAAAGGACCCATTGTGTAATAACAGTTAATGGAATTAATCAAGGCTAAAGCTGGGTACACACTACAGGTTTTTAATCCAATTGTCGTGCCGATCATACGATAAACGACCGTTTTTGGTAAGATATCACATTAGTGTGTACGTTCCTGTGATCATGTTTTATCATGCCAAAGCACATTGAATTGTTTGATTTGGTTTTATAAACTTCCTTAAAATCACGATCAATGATGGATCAATGTTGGACACATGTGAAAATGTGTATGTACTCATGGCCAGCAGTGTAAGCAGATCTCTATAGAGTGCAGAGGCCTTTTCAGCAGATGGTTATGACAGATGAAGATCACAGATCTGAAGCTAAATCATGTAGGTGTGTACAGATAAATCTGCATGCTCATTGGGGCTTTCAGTCATTGGTAAGATCGTTACAGAAATTGCATCTGCAGTAATTTTCTGTAGTGTATACCCAGCTTAAGGCTGTCGACAGTCTAACAGATCTACTCAACAAATTTTGCCTTTGATCAAGGTGGCCAACACTCCCCTGCATATTGGCACAACAGCTAAAGTGCAAAATCTGATGTAAGTAGACAGCCCCCACCCATTGCTAAATTTATAATGTGGGGTGAGATCTTGATCAGTGTAATCACTGAATGTGTTCACGTTTTCCATGCATGTTAGTATCCCAATTGAACAGTCATTGGGCATTGGTGGTGAATGACCTGATCCTATTGGGCCTTGTTAAGATGGTTGGCCGATGACTGGCGGCAAATCATGACCGTCATCTGTTGATCTCCCTTTCAGCAAAGACCATATATCATAATATCATTAGCATTAGACTGGCATACATGGTAATTTGGAGCTACTTTGATTTCTATTGGCCAAACTGTGCAATAAATTACTGTGTGTGTGATTATTTTTCGATCTCCCAGTTCTTTTCCATTCCTGTAGGCCTTTTGGTAAAAATATTGTGTCCACCCTGTAACATAACCTTAAAGATTTTGAGCTTTCTTTAGCACTGAGATCATTACACAGTGTATGGCAAGATTGTGTTCATTCCGGCTGAGAATTATAAATTATCTATTGATTATTGACCAGCCTTAGTGAGTGTGAGTAGCCAGGTTGGCATTAGAGTACCAAAATGTACATTTGCTTGCTTAATAAGAAAAAGATAATGCAACAATGTGATGCCATTGTTTAACTACTTGTACAAAACCCACTCTTTGATAGGGTAAACTTATTAACCATGCGGAGCCTCATGTTATACTAATCACAATTTTAATGCCAAAGTCTTTTTTAGTCCGAGGATTTAGTCATCATCTTCTAATCAGTGGAAAAGGAGGCCAATTAAAAAGAGATCACAAACTGATACTTCATCTTTAACATTTTGGATACAACTCATTCCAAGTTTTATTTCCTCATGTATGTTCTAAAACTACAGGACAGAGCATTGAATCTAATCATGTAACAACAGAAATTTTTGCTGTGCTAAAGTAGAAAATCTGCAGTCATTACAGCTAAGCCATTATTAGTAGGGATGTGCACCGGCCACTTTTGGTGTCTCGTGTTTTGGGTTCGGATTTGTTTCGCAAAACACCTGACGAAAGGTTTTGGATTCGGATTTAAGGTTTTGGATTCGGATTTATTTTGAAAAAAACATAAAAGTTTTAAATCAAGTTTTTGGGTTTATTTTCACTCCTACGCTATTATTAACCTCAATAACATTCAATAACAATCATTTACACTAATTCCCAGTCTATTCTGCAGAATCAGTGAACTTTGTAATATTGCAGTACCAATGGACTTATACTGCAGGATTGTTTTTGGATATTTTTTTTTAATTTCTTTTTTTTATAATTTTTTTTAAAATTTTTCGTGCTGTGCTGTCTCCTAAGGGCACAGCACAAGATATAGCAGGACAGAGGACCACCTAACACACCCTCCCTCTACCCTGATCAATGCCCGAGTGAAGATGGCGGCGGCTAGCGGGGAATTTATAGGATCCGAGTATCGCGAGATCCGACAGCGGGATTATGACTCAGAGCCTCGGTTTCAGTTTTGCAATTGGCGGGAATACCCGGATCTGTCTCGGATCCGACTCGGATCGGCAACGTTCGGGTGGGCTCGGATTTCAGATATCCGAGCCCGCTCATCTCTAATTATTAGGCTACAAATTGTAATGTACATCAATAGAACATGTAACATGGAAAAAGCTTAAACACTTTGCTAGTATACAATTGTACCAGTAAGAGATTGATGTACAATTGCCAATGTATACATGGTAACTGAATTAAAATGTGTTAGTTAATACAAGCAACATCAAACATAATGCAGATGTCTATGGCTTATATAAATAGTGTATTAAATAAAAGAGTTGTGTAGTCTACAGTTTGACAGTACTAAATAATAGAATTTATGAGATCTACAGACTTCGTTTATTTGTGTTACTGAAACTATATCCTAAATATCTATTTCAGTATGCTGTGTTTTTGTTATTTTGGACTGTTTATTGGAATATGTCATGTATCTTTCCTTTCACCTATTAATCTTCTGCCATAAACCGGAATCTGCTTTGGAAGAAAAAAAAAAGGAAAATGGGGCCAGATAAAAGCGAGGTCATCTTTAGGACTCCTGCCCTCAGGGATTTTCTTCTGCCTTGCTTTGCATACATAATTTAGACCCAGACTTGGGATCTGAAAAGAACTGTTGCTTGAGGCAGAGTCTCACAGGTGTAAATAAATACTATGTTTCCAAATGACTCTGAGCAAGGTGAACACACAGCAACTTGTTGGTGGAAAATGCTGCTTGTGGAGTTTCCCACACACAAGTGAAAAGTTACATTGTGCAAATAAAACAGGTGATGTGCTGACAAAACAGATGCAGCAACATATGTAATTGTAACCTAGTTATTTATTTTCATTTTTAAAGGAAAATAAAACTTCTTCATTAGGGTATTTTATTGTGTTACCACAAAAATGACCCAGTCATTTGTGTGCACTCACACTGCATACAGGCTGCCATCTTCCTATGGATTTAGTGCCTAGGAGTAGCACATAGATGAAATAGCCATAGGCAGCAAAAGCAACAACACTACTCACATTTCTAATATACCAATTCAAATACTCCCCATCACCTCTGCCCCTCCAGTGATATGCTTTTCTACAAAAATCCCTGGTCTTGCTTCTAGAAGTTCTGTACTTGCTATACTGTGTAATAAAGGAGCGAGCACACACACATAACTGTTAGCTGATGCTGGGACGGTGAAACCCTGAGTTTGTAGAGAAGGAAATCAAGTGGGAGCAACGGGCTGTGGCAGGAAATAATGATTGCTAGCCACATGCTGTAATAATGTGTCGTTGGCCCAATATTGTAGTATGTACAGCGCTGAATGGTCGGGTGGCATCAAACCCAGACTGGTTAGATCCACATTCTACAGGTGTGGCCAAATTGGGCTTTGATCCTGTTGTAGAGCATTTGAGCCAGGAGTAGCTTGTGTGTATGCCTTAATTTACTCATGTAATTTTATATAAAGTGCAATTTTCACTATCTGGTGTTATTTCCTGGACATTGTTATAACATGGTAATATGCACCCCAACCCCATTGCTTCTTACCGCAGCAGATGGTATGTGGGCATGCCAACCTCTACTCCTCAGACTGTGACATCAGCACCAAGCTCCCAGCTTAACACTGACATGGAGGAACAGCATCCAGTAGATTCACACGTAAGAAGCTACTGGCTGCTTTTCATTCATATCAGTGTCTGGTGCTCCGTGTATGAGCACCACTAGGGCATTAAAAACACTTGATGAGTAACATTATTTCACTCTGTGTTCTAGGCGCCCCCTAGCCATTGGCATCTTTGGTAAAAGCCTAGGATCACCTAATGGTAGCACTTGAAGCTTTTATATTGCCATTCTCTCTGTCTTTGTGTGTCTGAACAGTTTGTAGAAGTCTACTCCATTGTAAATACCAAATGCAAAGGTTTGGCTAAATGATAGTAGACAGTGTTGTAGTCAGTGCTGTATGTCAAGCTGAAGAGTTGGTAACAGGTAGAATAGCTCAGGGTCCTGTTTAGTGTAAGGTGTGCATTACTGATATTACCTGTGGTCTACAAAGGAAGGTATGTATTCTTGCATATAATACAAACATATGTAGAAGGGTTTTGCCCAGAAGGAGTAAACCAAATAGAGAAATGGGCTTGTGTGTGGAATCTTACATTGTATATATCAAAATGTAAAATAATGTGGTACACACAAATCGGAAAGTAAAATACAGAATTCATGGCCGTGTAATGTCAACTGTGGAAATGTGACTTTGACCTTCAGACAATGTGTAGCCAGTAGAATACTTGGTTGTTGAGGAAGAGCTATTAGTAGCAGCTTATATTGCCATTCTATAGATCACTTCTAAGACATCACCTTAGTAATGTACTGTTCTGGAGGCCATACCTCCAAAACACATAAATAAAATAGAAAAAGTTCAGAGAAGGGTTACTAAAATAGTGCATGGACTGCAAAATAAAACTTATTAGGGGAGCCTTAAAGAGCTGAACATGTATAACTTAGAGCAGTGGTTCCCAAACTGTGCGCCTAGGCTCCCTGGGGTGCCTTAGAGATCTCACAGGGATGCCTCAGCCAGGGCCAGGGGTAACCATAATGGGGGACTACTTGGTAATTATTTTGGCTTAGGGGTGCCTTGAAAATTTTTTGGAGACCCTAAGGGTGCCTTGAACTGAAAAAGTTTGGAATACACTGGCTTAGAGGATAGAAGGTACAACAGTGATTTGATAATAGTGTTTGACACAACAGACAAACAGATGTATTAAAAACCAACATATTTATTTGCTTTTGTTTTACTGTAAATGCTCTTTGAAACATGTTTTCCTTAGTGAAAAAGTTATAACAGAATGTTCTTTTTATTCTATGAAAAGGAAATGTGGTTCAGATGTAATGAACTGAAAGTATAAAAATAACGAGATATTTGCTAATTAATAATTGAGAGCAGTACTGGGCAAACTCTAATATTCGTGCAAATTTCATCAGTCAATTGACTAAATTGGCTTGAAATCCGTACATGTTGGGTTTTACTGACAACTAAGGGGGAACAAGAACAATTAAGGGAGGCAATTCAATTGTGCGCAAAGTCCCGTTGAAGCCTCGCATGATGAAGTTCTGCAGGATGTTACAGTACTAAAACATAATTGATTTTCGCACACACCTTATAGAGGTGCAAACAAAATCGGCAATGTTTTGCTTACTGTAGTGTTCGGAAATGCACGCAGGCTGGTACGGGATTTAAAACACAATTGAATTCCTTCCAAAATGTCTCCATTTAAATTGTTCCAGTTTGAACATATACTCCATTGGTGGGTGCGATAGCTATGTGTGTGCAGTCCTCAGCCAACATCATTAATTTATTTATTTTATAAATGTATGTAAGCAACATAAATTTGTAGGATATAAGAAAATCCATTTGTGTAAAGGGAGCAACTTCATTTACGGTTTTGTGTTTTTTATAAAAAAAAAATGAAAAATATTCATTGCAAGAATAATACTGTGATACTTCAGCTGTTAGCGGGATGCTAGAGTATGAATACACTTCTGTGTATGCAAATAAAGATCTTAAACCATTTCTCTGTTTAAAATGATCTGCTCTGTTTCTGTGAACAGATAAGTATTGTAACGTTTCAGAAGAGATTCTGTTTATCTACAATGGGAGCAGTGAATAGACAAACATAACCGTCTGAAACTGATATACAGATTTTATACCGCACAATTAACTGTAGTCCCTTTAAGAGACCGGCAAGAGGTTCTTTTGTCTTCAAATTTCTATAAATGTTTTCTCCTCTTTGTTTTTTTTTTTGTAGGATTATCTCAACTGTATTTCTGATCAAACTAGGCTTTCCCTAGGGATAGAAGAGCGGTCGGCACTGTTTGGTAATATACGAGATATCTACAATTTTAATAGGTACGTTGGTATCTGATTTAAAACTATATGAAAATAGAGTCTAATAAAATGTGTTTAGTGCACTGTAGAGGTTAGTACTACAGTACATTACCCTGAAAAGTGTGTGTAAATAACAAGTTTTTTTTCCTAATGGATTACAAATTAAATACAAACTATACTTACTTTAATACAATTCTTTGGGCAGGGCACTTCATAATAAATTTCCATTTTTTTGGGTGGTTGGCACAAAAAACATTATTGAACAAAACTGTCAGGACGCATGCAGGAGACAGACATACCAAGTAGAGGAAGATTCTATTCAAGATTAAACGTTTTGCCCATAATGCTAGACGCAAACCTAACTTTGCTCATCTTCCTAAGAACACTATGGACCTCATTTAGAGTCGGACGCCAAGTCCGTTTAAGAAGTGTATGAGTGGGAGTGTGCCGCAGCTTGGTAGGGTATTACGAGTGGCAAGCAACCCCAGTTGCGTCCCACTCTTACTACCCTACAGAGCTGTGAGCAGTTCCTGCAGCTAGCTAACGCTTGCGCCACCTAATTCCTGCCGCACAGATTTAGCCCTATTTTGCTGTGTGTTGCATCTGCGCCTCACTGCGACTAGGATGTATTTACATGTTCACGCCTTCACAATTCCGCGTTCCTCCCATTCTCTGGTAGTGATTCGCAAGCTGTCGCAAGTATTAATTGCATCCAAGATGCAGGCGGATTTGGTGCTCTCTGCACATGCGTGGTAGTGTTTTTTTGGTTAGATGCACCTAAAATGGACTTTGCATCTGACTCTAAATGAGGTCCTATATCTACAGTGACATATGGCGGATGGAGCATCATTCTGTGGGGAGGTTTCTCTGTTTCAGGGCTGGGTAATTTTGTCAAAATTTAGGGCAATTCTAGAGGTCGGGAAAAGATTTGTTTTGGCTGTACAGTGACCCAAAGTACAAAGCAAAAGCATCTTTGGAATTTAATAAGCAGTAAAAAATCATTGTCTGGGAGAGGCCCAGTCAAATTCCAAACCTCAACCCCATTGTGAATCTCTAGAATGATTTTAAAATCTTGTGGTTTGCAGACAGTCCCTATCCTACCTGAAGAAGTATTGTAAAGAAGGATGGGCGAATATTGCAGTGTATAGATGTGCAAAGCTTACATAGATTTACATAAATAGATTTACATCTGTAATGGCAGCTAAAGGGGCTTTGCTAAAAAGTATTAAAACCAGACTCATTATGACCTGATTATATATTTGTAATTAATTAAGAAAAACTTTTACATTATATTTTATTATTCAACTGTGCAGCGTATGTTGTGGGTAGAAATTCCTGAATGACCTCCATTTTGACCCCATGTTGTAATAAAATAAAATGTAAAAAATTCCAAAGGGGGTGAGTACTTTCTATAGTCGCTGTGCACGTGGGTATATAAGAACTTATGGTGTTTGGGTTTAACTGATCTAAAATGTGGAATAATCATACATTTAAAAGAGGCACTGGATATTAAAACATAGATCGCATTGTATACCATTATTAATGTATAAATATGTATTTTTATTTAAAAAAATTTCAGTGATCTTCTTCAAGACTTGGAAAACTGTGACAATGACCCTGTCGCAATTGCTGAATGTTTTGTTTCAAAGGTAAGGTTTGTATTTTTCTTTAAACCTTAGTTACAGGTGTCTTGTTCACTTTTGATTTTCCCACAACCGCTACATTGTGCTTATTATCTGGAGGTTCTGGAGATGGGAACTACTATAAATACACCTCTGCCATTATACACAAGAAGCTAAAGGCAGAGAAGGTCACTGGGACCTCCAGATAAATGGCACACACATGAGGGTTCTAGGTGAGATGAATGGCCACCACAACATATAGGGATGAATGGCCACCACAACATATAGGGATGAATGGCCACCACAACATATAGGGATGAATGGCCATCACAACATATAGGGATGAATGGCCATCACAACATATAGGGATGAATGGCCATCACAACATATAGGGATGAATGGCCATCACAACATATAGGGATGAATGGCCATCACAACATATAGGGATGAATGGCCATCACAACATATAGGGATGAATGGCCATCACAACATATAGGGATGAATGGCCATCACAACATATAGGGATGAATGGCCACCACAACATATAGGGATAAATGGCCACCACAACATATAGGGATGAATGGCCATCACAACATATAGGGATGAATGGCCATCACAACATATAGGGATGAATGGCCATCACAACATATAGGGATGAATGGCCATCACAACATATAGGGATGAATGGCCATCACAACATATAGGGATGAATGGCCATCACAACATATAGGGATGAATGGCCATCACAACATAAAGGGATGAATGGCCATCACAACATATAGGGATGAATGGCCATCACAACATATAGGGATGAATGGCCATCACAATATAAAGGGATGAATGGCCATCACAACATAAAGGGATGAATGGCCATCACAACATAAAGGGATAAATGGCCATCACAACATAAAGGGATGAATGGCCATCACAACATATAGGGATGAATGGCCATCACAACATATATCGGAAAGGGAGACTGAGCAATTTGGGCTTATTGCTAAATCAATCTAAGAATAATTTAGCTTGAAAATGTAATATTATGATCATTGCACTATACTAAAGGTTGTCTGATCAGCCCTTTTAATATTCAAATTGACTAACATGCATTACCCTAAATGCTGAAAAATATTGTTGTTGACCTGACCTCATTCACATTCCCCTTCTGTTCCTCTGAACTGTTGGATCTTCTCCAATGTTGCCACCCATATGAGTATCCATATTGGATAGTGATGCTGTGGCCTAGTAGGTGCAAGCAGCAGGATTGGTCACTGCTTGGCCCAAGTGTGGCCAATATAAGAATGTGCTGCAGGTACGGGAGAGGGGATACTATCAGTTGCTCTTTATTCCTCTTGTTTGCATAGTACTTGTCTTGACTGTGCAATGTAGAATGATACTTGAAAGACTGACAGGATTATCACACAAATCATTAACTAAAGATAAGCACATTGCAAAGAACCAAACCTTGTGTACTGCAATGCTTGCACACATGTTTTGCAGTTTATGGTCAACAGTTGACCATCGATTCAGTTCTGCCTGCAGCACTCGTGCATAATTTATCTAAAGGGAAAAATAATCTGTATCCCTTTTATTTACCAATCAACAGCCTACAAGACCTATCAACATTTCGAATTACTACAGATACCAGTTCTGTAACAATTTTACCAGTTATTGAAATCCCCGATAAGTATGCCGATTCATGCGTATATACCTACGCAATTTACCTTCAGATCTGGGATCTTCATCTCTCATAACCATTGGCTGAAAATATCGTGACTCTGTACACACTCTACAGATATGTCTACATTGCTAGTCGTGAGTTTATACACTCTTCAACATTGAAAACCAAATCAACAGATGTGATGTGTTTTGGTACGATAACACATGATCGGTGGAGTGTACGCACTCATGCAATATCTGAACAAACGGTCGTGAATTGTGTGATATGCGAGATAATTACTACTCCGCTTTAGTTAGAAGAGATTTACACACTTTCAGTATAGGAATCGGCACCAACAAGTTGGTCCAATTTCTACTGTGGGCAAAACAGTTTCTTATTGAATTATGTGTGCAGCCTAGACTGATAAAGGATACGATCCATAGATTCAAGCATGGGATGGGATGACCAGGAGTGAAGCCTACTGTATTCTTATCTTTGAAACTCTTTATGTGCTGAGTTCTATAGAACAGAGGATATCCTGCATAATTCCTGCAATTGCATTGACTAATGGTTATTATAGTTTTAGACATTGAATATTACTTTCAAATTAAACAATGCTTCATGGTTATGTCCTCCCAAAAGTAGAGAATGTGTTTTATAAAATATATTCAGTAATTCCATGTCTGATGTGATCAAATTGCTTTCATTATCCACTCACTGTTCTTTCAGTTTAAGCCTATTAAAGCCTTATCAATGGAGTGCACTCCACAGGAGATGTAGGACATTTGAATGCTTATTTCTGAGCACAATTCTGCATGGCATATTGTTCTTCGTTTGAGGGATCCACTAACAAAGCAACAGATGCTCATATGCATCACTCAGCTGTTTACTATAATTGTGTCTTTCTTGTGTATGTACTTGGGCAAATGGCAAGTGTCACAGATGGCTGGAGGTTTTCTTTACACCCATTTTTCTGTTAGAACAGCCTCCTATGCCCATCTTGCATCTGTCCCTTTGCAAGTGGCATGTTGTTACAAAAATAAAAACAATGAAATTTATCATATTGGTTTATATGTATGCATGTCTTGTCTGCATTTGTAAAAATCCTCATTTGTCCGTATTCTGTATTAAAAATATTGATGGTATCCACATTTGCAATTTCAATGCCTAATGTGGTTGTCTTTGGACTAAATTAGCCCTAAATCACCACTTCTGATGCGACAGGAAATAATTGATTGGGCCAGGTGACAAATCCCTTTGTCCGATGACACATAAGCTGATGTGATCATAGGACACCTGGCCATTTGACATGCCACCTAAAAAAAAAAAAAAGTAGCATTTCAAACTGCAAATGATTTGTATATATTTTTTTTTTCATTTGTTAACATTTGTTTTCCAGAGTGAAGAATTTCACATTTACACACAATACTGCACAAACTACCCAAGGTATGATTTGATTATGTTGTTTTATTATTATTATTATTATTATTATTATTATTATTATTATTATTATTATGTTATACAGTGCTTGTATTTGAAACACACTAAAATGTGCATTATAGTTAGGGTGCTGTTGTAAGGAAGGTGTAATATAACTAAATTCATATATTTTGATGCATATCTGTTAACTAGTATGTTGTAAAAAGCAGCATTGATGGTATTAAGAGGGAGGACTCTGGATATGTGATGTTTAATGTGTGGATCAGGGGGATAGCTAAAACAAAAAACCCAGATTGAAGCACTTGCCCCTTTAACCTCATGGAGGGGGAAGGGGGAATCCTTACTGACCCATATATATCATCATCTGCAGCAGTTATTTATATAGCGCTACTAATTCCGCATATATAATAATAGGATTAATTACCCATCACAACAATGGCTACTATATGCTCATATTGCTGGTTTATATTTAAGCAAGGTATCACATTCCCCTTAGTGATGTTCAACCATAACTATAAGGAGAGAAAAATGAAATTGAATATGTGAAGAATTCATTATACTTGTATGTTTACCTATTCAGTCATGCAATACAATACCAAAACACTGTTTTGAACTGAAGGGTTTCATGCAAAAGGATGGGACCTATTAAGTATGTTAATGAGCTTATCACACAGCTAACAAACTGTGTATAGCAGATGATTGCACAAATGTACTGTCAGAACATAGGGACTCATACTGAGTCAGAGTCCTCTCAAGATACATCCAGCTCTGCACCAGTGGCATATCCACAAAGTTTATGTTAGGCGTACTTACAGCCAACCAGGCCATAAGCACAACAAAAATTTGTAACACACAATGAAGAAAGCTTCAGAGATGAATCTGCAATCAATCAGCCAATCAGAAGTGGCTAGCTAGTACTGGCGACGGCAATCGTCATCAGCATTTATTTGCACCAGGACTCAGGAATCCACAAGTGATACAGCTACTGACTGTCTCCGTGCAGGTCTTCCACTGCTTGCAATTATGTGAACGCGCCCTTACTGTACTCTGACTGCATGTGCACATCCATTCCCTCCTCCATACTGCCCTTCCAAGAGCACGGAGGTGCAAGTGTCAGAATGACATAAGGACATTGGAGTGCATGTTAGTTGGCATGTGCAGTACAAATCTGCATATCTTACACTAAGCAAACGGAAGTTAAAATAAGATCGGTGGGAATAGAATAAGCTGCATCCAATCAGAGCCGAATTCACACAGTAGCACAAAGTATTTCAGTAAAGGAATATGCAGATTTTATGGCAGGCAGTGACATATCCACTCATGTGAGTGAGCAAGAGCAGAGGGCTGATTTGACAGAGGGCAGGGACATGATGTGGGCAGAAAATTAGCATACAATAGGAGAAAGATCAGGGTCTTCTGAGAGCACAGAATAGCTATGTGAGATGCCGGTCAAACTGACACGGTGACAGTATGGTGCCCGAACCAACACGGTATGATTCACAACTTGTTCTTAAATTCTAGGGGGTTAATGGCAGCTTGATTTGAACCTTTTGATTGCTAGTGCCCTTATTAAATGCAACACAAAGGTGGTTCCTCATATTGGTGCAGATTAAATGTTTTTCAGTTTTGTCAAAAATACCTGTACATTAACCATCGGCTATATATTTACAGATCTGTGGCTGTATTAACAGAATGCATGAGAAACAAAATCCTTGCCAAGTTCTTTCGGGAACGTCAGGAAGTTCTACAACATTGTCTTCCTTTGGGGTCCTACCTTTTAAAACCTGTTCAGAGGATCCTTAAGTACCACTTGCTGTTGCATGTAAGTGTTCTCAGGTGGACAGACAGTATCTGGATTTATGAGATGAATGTGTTTGCTAAAATGAAAATAAAGAATTAGAAGAAAAGACAGGTTGGCTTAAGATCAATTACTAGGTGTGGCTGGCAGTGAAAGTCATGGTCCTGAGCACACATGCTTATAGGTTTAATGACCTAAGGCAAGTCATTGTTTGCTTATTATAACTGCTGAAAAGTATAAGATTCTAAAACTAATAGTGTCTTAAAACAACTTACAATATATTTTGGCTTAAAGACTTGTCATTTATGTATAGTGTAAAGGAAGACAAATTAAACCAAGTAGTGTAGCCAGAAAGAACATTGAAATATATTTTATTTCAAGAAGTCTATTTTTAATATATTCCAGAGGTAAATTGCAATTCACATTAAATGTACCTTTCACCTACACCCATAGGAGGCAGACGGTTTGTGGGCTCATATTCATGAGGACACAGCCTATCCATTTACTAGGAACAAGTGACATCATTACAACATGAGACCAACAGTAATGTCACTAGTTCTTCAGTGATGTTGCTGGTTTCTAGTCAATTAGCTGCATGCGTTCTAGCTATTATGTGTTCAGCCTTCACCAGGTGAACATACAGTGTGAAGTTTGTCTTAATGCTTTGGATAGTCCGACTATGGCATGAATTACTGCACCTTAATGACATATATTATGCCCTAAAAACCAAGGAACAATGGGCACTATAAGGCTTGTTGCACCTGGGTGCAGGCATCTATTTATGTGCTTGAACCAATATTAATGAATAATAACTACAACCCAGTGAATACTGCCCATACCCCAGGAATAGTTTTTATAAATTAGCCAGTGATGGAATTGTTTCTAGTGTAACTACAGTCAGCATTCTCATGAATATTGCTGTGGCTCACACAATGGCTGCTCCACTGCCTGTGCAGTGGCGGATCCAGGGGGGGGCGATCGGGGCATTCGAGAAAGCTAGATCCCAGCCGCCGATCAAAATGGGTGGGGGCGGGGCTAATTGCGAGCAGGAGACGGGGCTAAACGTGGACCAGCCAGTCAGAGTAAAGGAGGGGCGTGATTATGCAAAATCGCCCCCCCCCTAAACATAAAGTCTAGGTCCGCCCCTGTGCCTATTACGGGCCCCCGGGCAAAGCAGTGCACCAGGGTGTGTGTATGTATGTATATGTATGTATGTATGTATATATATATATATATATATATATATATATGTATATATATATATATATGTATGTATATATGTGTATATATGTATGTGTGTGTATATATATATAATATATATATATATATATATATATATATATATATATATATATATATATATATATATATATATATATATATATGATAGTTATTTAGATTTGATTGTGTGTATCCACCATCTTCTGCTGCCTATTAGGTTGTATTGCTGTTTATAACCCCAATCAGTACTTTCTGTTCTCCTGTCTCCTCAGACATGTCCTCTTTCTAGTGCCAGTAAAAGAACATGGCTGTCTAAGATGTGGAAAGCTAGCAATGTGAACTTTTTATTTGAGCCACGAGGTCAACGATGGACAGTCTGCAATTGTCCTGATTTTAGGATTTTCTAGTTCAGGATTATTAGCATTTGGCTGTCAATGCACTAGTGCAATGGATTCCGAACTTTTTCTGTTCAAGGCACCCTTAGGGTCTCCATAATTTTTTGAAGGCACCCCTAAGCCAAAATAATTACCAATTAGTCCCCCGCCTTGCTTAGCAATGGCCCTGGCCGAGGCACCCCTGTGAGATCACCGAGGCACCCCAGGGAGCCTAGGCGCACAGTTTGGTAACCACTGCACTAGTGTGATCATTGTGAATACTCAGTGATACGGCACATACATTTCTCTAGCACTAGAAGAGGGTATTTATAAGAGCCTGTTAAGCTTGCATGTTATGTAAATGCTGAACAATTCCACTGTTGATACATTAACATTGTCTTCATTGTCTATCTCAGGAGATATCCAACCACCTGGATAAAGATACAGATGGATATGATGTCGTACTGGATGCCATTGACACAATGCAGAGGGTTGCTTGGCATATTAATGACATGAAAAGAAAACATGAGCATGATATCAGACTTCAGGTACCTTTTGGTTTTCATGATATTATAAGAACTTCCTAATTCAGACTTGTCAACTCATCCCATCTCTACCTGCACTTAAATATCTTTTATATTCTGAAAATAAGGGATAAATAAATTTGTTTAAAATACGTCACAATAAGACTTTGCTATTAGTAGTAGTGGTAGTAGTATTGCTATTACTACCATTATTACCATCACCAACACCATTTATTTATATAGCGCTACTGATTCCGCAGTGCTGTACAGAGAACTCACTCACATCAGTCCCTGCCCCATTGGAGCTTACAGTCTAAATTCCCAAATATACACAGACACACGGACTAGGGTCAATTTTGATAGCATCCAATTAACCTACCAGTATGTTTTTGGAGCGTGGGAGGAAACCGGAGCACCCGGAGGAAACCCACGCAAACACGGGGAGAACATACAAACTCCACACAGATAAGGCCATGGTCGGGAATTGAACTCATGACCCCGGTGCTGTGAGGCAGAAGTGCTAACCACTAAGCCACCGTTACTACTATTATTTATTCTGAAGAACTTTCCAATACAGATGCATATATATCAGTACTGGGGTGGAATTTAGGTGAAATTGATATGAAGCTGCTTGTGTAGTCAGAGGCAGAACTAGTGAGCTCTGGGCCATGGTGCTGAGAAGAGGTAACAGAGTCCCACAGCTCTCTAGTTCCCCATGCAGCGTGCCCCATTATCTCCATGGGCCCCGGTGCACCGCACCCGCTGCAGCAGTGGTAGTTCCGCCACTCTGTGTAATAGTTTATGCTAGGAAGAAACTGTATACAATACTATATCGGCTATATAAGTTCTCTGAGAAGATGACTCAGAATATGTTAGGGACTGTGTCCTGTCCATAGTCCTGTAATTAACCTGATTGTGTGGTATATACATGCAATATACCCAGCAAGGGTCATGTATGGACTACATGTGTATCATTGTATAAACAATGCTCTTTTGTGATGTTCTGTGCCTGGATTTGTACAAGTGCTCCAAGTTTTTACAGGGAAGTGCATGAACTTGTAGGCCATGATGGCAGGATCTGTTTTCACCATCTGATAGGAGGTGTTGGACAGATCATGGGCATTTTCTGCTAAGTGTGGATTAATCCCATAAGTGGACAGGATTATTTAAATAAGATAAAGCTGTGGGGAGGGTACATTCTGCAGGGGAGTTGCCTGCTTTGCCGGAGGGCACACAGCTATTTGCTCCTCATAAAAGTCCTTGAATTCTGTGCTATGTTTGAAGTTTCAGTAATCCGGTCTCGTCCCCTTATACCTATAATAGAACACATTCTGCATTTACGGGTTGTTTTTAAAGTCTTCATTTATTCTTTGCTGACATGTAGGTGTACAAAGGCATTGGAGATCCCCAGATTTTGTGGTACACCCTTAGTGTATAAAATCTGTACAATTCATAACCTTGCATATCTCTGATATGCTCTTTTAGTTTCCATGCAGAGATAGTAGATTTTAGATAATGATTCCTAATACTTTAGCTTTCTCTTATTACAAAAATGTAAATTTTCTGTCTCGTCAGCTTTCATGTTAAACTCTGCAGAGCAATCATTTCATTTCTGACGCAGCCAGCTGTTCAGTCTTAAGATAATTTCCAGTATTTGTCTATATGTCTTTATAAATTCATTGCTCACATATGTTTTGCTTCATCAAAATACCCATCACAAATCTCTGTACTGTATATATAAATGTGTATGTGTATATGATTTGCTATATAGTATACAAGTAACTTTAATAGCTATGTTAGCTCCCATAAATAATAGCTGTATAAATAGTGATTCTTTAGGTAAACATGTGTATTATAAGGAATAATCTACTCCCTACTGTGAATGATTATGGATATTGGTCTGCCTACAGTCTCATGCATTTATAAAGTCACATAACTTCTCTGTTATTTCTAATATTCATATAATTTACAGTGGGGGGTGCATTATCCAATATTATTGCACCTAGCAAATTGTGTAAGTGCAATACAAGGCTCTACTGAAACGTCATCACATCCATGGAACTGTTTTGATGCTGATTTGGTAGTAATTAGTGAGGCTTGGCCTGAGCTGACCCAGCAGATTAGCAGTTCCAAGCTTCCATTCATAATAATGGAGGTCAGCCAAATTGGAATGACTTTAATATGAAATAGAGTTGTATTTTTTTTTATTTTTTTTTTGTAATAGTTGAGTGTAGAAAAACTTTTTACTACAACTTAACATATTCTCTATTATGTTACTGGAAGTATTTAGAATATAAGTTATAGCTGTTCACCTATGTTCTGTTTTATCTCTGTGTTAAATTTTCCACTGCTAACATTTATACTGTATTTTATATCCTCTTCAGGAGATTCAGAGCTTGCTTACTAATTGGAAAGGACCAGACCTGACAAGTTACGGGGAGTTGGTTTTAGAGGGCACATTTCGTTTTCAACGAGCCAAGAACGAGCGCACTTTGTTTCTGTTTGACCGGCTGCTCCTCATCACAAAGAAGAGAGACGACTCTTACACATATAAAGCCCATATCCTGGTAGGTCACAGCTCTGGAGAGTTGGCTGCACTGCATCTCATTCATTCCAACAAGGTTTCCTTTGTGGCTGCTACACATTCGTCTAACAGGCCAGCAGTGATTCAGTAGTCACATGAAGCTTTTAGTGTATAACACTTGAAAATTATTATTTGTAAAGAAAGGGCATGACTAAGAAATGTGTCAAAGGATCACGACTGTTTAATCCTTAGCGTGCAAGAGTCACAGATATGCTAATATTTATGTTCATAAAGGACCTCTCTTTTTGTGTGTGTTTTTAAAAGATCTGCCTTCTACAACCGTGAGGACTCTCTCTCGCTCCATATAAATAAATGGATGTAATTATAACACATCTCTAACTGTACAAGATAAATATTTGCACTGATAAATGTTACAACAAATTGGTTGCTTACCAGGAAAAAGACATAGGGGTCTATTGTATTAAAGCAGTGGCAGATCCAGTGGGGGCAATCAAGGCAATCGCCCCCTAGCAGCAAACATACCTTTTAAATCGCTAAGATGCTGATCAACGGGTGTGGCCAATCATGACCAGGGGGTGGGGCCAATGGGGACCAGACAATCAGACTAAAGGGAGGAGTGACTATGCTATCACCAGTAATAGCAAAGCATGGGGAAGCCTATTTATGAGTTACAAGCACCGCCTCTGTCCTCCTATTGCTAGTGCCCATATAAAAAATGCTTTATTATTAAAATTATGCACTTTTTAAGTTTTTTATATCCTTTTTTTTTTTTTTTTTTTTTTTTTTCTTAAATATTTTTTTTCACTAAACTTACTCCTCCTACCGCTGCCTGCCAGTGCTGCCGGGGAGCTGAATATTGCTAAGTTGCTCTGGTGACATTTAAATGATAAATAGTGAGGATGATGAAGCCTCGTTAAAAACATATTAAACATCTCACCTTTATGTTGTAATCCATACTAACTGTGGAAAATAGTGGAAGCATGGGTTATTAATGTTTACTATGATGTTGTGAGGATAAAAATTTGAAGATAGCACATCAAGATATCTAATGATATGATGGTAATTAATAGATACATGATGTTTTTGCTAAGATAAAAACTAAAGTAAACAAACACTGATGTAGCAGTCAAAGGATATCCACAATAGCACATTTACACTAATGATAGGTTGATTTTAAATAGAAATCGTTAAATGTCAGACAGATAAATATCATTACTCCAATTTGACTGTACAATATTAGTATAATTATTTATGCATTTCAAGTCAAGACAAGCTTTCACAGAAATCACAAACTCCAGAAACACTTGGATCCTTTTTATATTTCATTATTTATGTTGTGTGTATCTGCGTAAATGTGTGTGTGTGTGTGTGTGTAAATGTATGTGTATATATAATTTTACCTACCCATATGGCCTGATTCATCAAAGAATGTAATGTCTTTTTTTTTGTTTTCTTTAAACGCACATACAACATGAATTCAACAGGGAACGGATCTAAAGATATGTCTGTTGATGAATACGGGTCTAGGTCCGCAGTGTCTGACTATGGCATGAAGGGCACACCGGGGGACTGCAACGCTAGGGGACCACCAGAATGGGTGTGGTCAGTCATCAGAGGCGGGACCAGACACTAGATGGGGAGTGGTCAGCCCACGAAGGACAGCTATCACCATAGTGTAGTATATAAAGAATGCAGTGTGTATATAGAGAGTACACAGTGTTGACCTGCCCCTTAGATTGGGCAGAACAGTCACCAAAAATCAGGATGGTCCCACTAGACCAGGCTTGGCTAACCTGTGGCACTCCAGGTGTTGTGAAACTACAAGCCCCAGCATGCTTTGCCAATATATAGCAGCTTATTGCTGTAAGGGTATGCTGGGACTTGTAGTTTCACAACACCTGGAGTACCACAGGTTAGCCAAGTCTGCACTAGACTCAGAACATTTGACAAACTGTCCTACCTGTTGTTGTCACTTTTACCACCTGTGACTACTGGTTTCTTTAGTTGTGGCTTGTCTGGATCCTGGAATGTTGAGGGCCCGATTTGGAAAAAATAATGGGTACATTTAGAAGCACCAACCATCCCTGCCATTAAATTAACAGCACCCACATTTAATAATTAGGACTCTCTCCAGCCTCAACATTAAAGTAATAGTGCTCACATTTGATAAATACATCTATTTCCCTCCAACCAACCCCAACATTAAATTAATAGTATTCCAATTTAATAAATAAACCTATTACCCTCCCTCCAAACAGCCCCAGCAATAAATTAATAGCATTTATGTTTAATGCATCCATTTCCCACGACCATTCCCAGCATTAAAAAATTAATATTCACATTTAATAGATAGCCCTCCTCCCCACACTCAGCCCCACATTCAATTATAGACCCAATCCACCTCAGCATTAAATTAAAGATCCCATCACCCCCTCCCTTTAGTGACCTCACTATAGTTTAGTATAGGCAGCCCCCCTATGCCACACAGTAGTGCCCCCAAAACAATGTTATGCCACACAGTAGTGCCCCCAAAACAATGTTATGCCACACATTGGCGGCAGGAACATCAGCTGACAGGGGAAGGGGCGGGTCACATGATCGCAGCTGCGATCGCATTTGAAAGATGACTGGTTGTCACTGACAGCAGCGGAGACGACTGAGAGGACTGCGAGCCCTCTGGTGAAGATAATGGGCATCCAGGTGATCTCCGCCTACTTCTAAAAGAAGGTGTTTCCGCAAGGTAGCCAGGCCCACCGGGGATTTTCCCAGTATCCCGGTGAGCCAGTCCGACGCTGCCTTTGAGATACCCAAAGTTTGACTCTGACACTGCTGCATGTGCTTGAGCTTGGCACGCCCTTACTGTTAATGGACTGTGCATATGTGCATTCTTCTCCCCGTTCTGCCACTGAAATCGTAGGCTGCAGTAAGGGTCCTTTGTAATTGTGCGCAAAATGCGCAATGCATCGCTATTTCTGTTCCTTAATGAATCAGGCCCTGTATATGCGTGTGTGTGAGTGTGTGTGTATATTTATGTGTATATATATAATTTTTCAGTATTTTGCAAATATCACTTGTGGGATCATCATGGTTAATAATTGTAAAGCAATGACTTTTTTTTTATTCAATTGTTTTATTCAATTGTTTGGTTTTTTTTATTGACTTTTATTACCATTTTATTTAAAACATAGTGTTATTTTGTACCACTTTTAGTACACAAGATTTGTGTGGTTGCCAATCCATTTAAAACTTTTCTTGGCTTAATTTATAATATTTAAAGAACATCCTGGAAGTACATATTTTACTAGATAAGATCATGGATGATGTCAACATTAAAGAATTGTCCATAGTTTGAACCGGAAATGCCATTAATAGCTGCTAAAACCCACACGTCTGTCTTGTCTCCTGTAGTGCTGCAATCTTATGTTGGTAGAGGTGATTCCTAAGGAGCCTCTCAGCTTCAGTGTGTTTCACTACAAGAACCCCAAGCTCCAGCATACAGTACAGGTAATTACATTTAAACTTTCATAGTCATAGCACTAAGAGGTCATAGCACTAAGCTCTTACAGGAAAGGCTAAGATCCTGACATGTATCATTAGTTGGAGAGGTGGGATGTTACAACAGCACATAAGCATGATCTTATAGACAAGTTATCTATTGATGAGAGCGCCTGTGTTACTCCAAAACTTTTAAAAAGACCACTTCTGGAGCATGGCTTATCAACTTTGATACTCAAGTACCCCATATCAGCTCATGTTTTCTGGATTTCCCTCTGTGAGGATTGGTAGGATTAATACCACCGCAATCAAAAGGTTCATGCACACAGTGGTTTATCGCTTTCCCTGACACAGATGTATCTCTTATATTTGTGGTCTCCTGCTTCCAAGAAGCTACAGATGTGAGAGATATGTCACATATTGATCTGCTTCCTGTGGGCAACTTGTCACTCATTATAGAGAGATCATGGCACTTGTTGTTGACTTCCAGAAGTGAGAGGATGAGAGATCTGGGATTGTGGCAGTGCATTCGTTTATTCCCCCAGTTGAGTATGATCACCCTCTAGGAGTTAAAGAATTATCTTTTGCTTTTCTGATCACTTCCTGATCCAATAGCTGGATAATTTTTGAAAAATTAGATATTTGACCAAATTTTGTAGGAGCACATAGGTACTTCTCCTCCAATCAGCAGCCAGCTTTCACAAATACACACTGGGGCTGATGTAGAGTTTGCGTAGCGTATCTTGTGTGAAATCTCTGTGCATACCAAGAATGTGGGTGTACGCCCATTATTATTATTCTGACACTTACGACCGGAGAGGCAGGGCGAGGAGGGAAGGGGCATTCTAACATGAGTCTCATGTTAGAATGCATATTTACACCTATTAGGAAGCACTCATCTCCACCTGCTATAGAGGAGGTGCAGTTACTCGTTAATGATGATGACTTGCACACGAGGCGCATATACTGTCAATGTGGAGGCGAATGCATCTGGTGATGTGCACTGCTCAGCATACGCCGGATATACGCTATTTTTCCATGATTTTTTTTTATTTATTTATTTTTTAGAGAGCAATTTCCTCCCATTCTGCGACCAACTCTGCATCAGTCTTTCTGTGTACAATCTCTTCTATGGACAGGCCCTATCAGCGACAAAGATAACAAGAATGGTGGGGGTCCAAGGGGAGCAACTCGCATAAATATATTGTTTAAGAGAGGGGGGCAATTCAAAAATATATATTTTAAAGCGGAAACCCCCTTTAATATTTACAAGTGGTGTGTTATATTCACAGGAAAGAGACTGATAAATCAGTATAGTTTTCATTGTAGTTTTAGCAGACACAGAACATATCTTGAAAACAAGCGGAGTTCTGGACCATCTAATGTATTTTTTTAAATTTGCCATGAATATGGTAACTACCTTTGTCATGGTAATCAATAAATTATTATTTTAATTGAGCTCAAGGTAACACAAGCAAGTGTGTGTCTGCCCAAATAATTCTCCTGTGCCTAATCTACAAACATGATAGATGAAAACCCCAGTTGTTAAGGAAGCAGACGGTTTTAACTGATAACAGACACCATGGAGCAAGAGACAAAGGTTTCAATAATCAAAAGCTAAACTGTATGAATATCAGAGTTTTAATATTATATGCAAAGCTTTCTTCCTTGTACTGTTTGGTAAGAGGAGCAGAAGAAAATGATTGGTGTTGGGGTTACAAACTTTTTTTTTTTTTTCCCTTCACGTCTAGACCTCTTGTGTTAGAAACCATTGCCATGAGCAGCTGGTGTCATTGCTGTGGTGTGCGCTCCCCCATGTACATGTATATGTAACGTGTAATGGCTAAAACCCACCACTGTCGTCAATGTGTGTGTCTAAATAGCACTGCAGAGCATACAGGAGACATCTTCACTTCTGTGTCTCTGATTTTACTTTCTGAAAACACAGTTGGTTTTAATCATGTATGTGAATCCATATATGTAAATATGAACTTATTTCCTCATTTAGAAAAGTAAATGGGAGGAATAAAAAGTTGCAAAAACATCTGCAGATAATGATAAACTGCTTTAGCTGTACATTGTATAATAGGATGGTACAGCCTCACACCCACCGCATTAAAATGATGCCATTGACTTACTAGTGTTTCTGTAAATGTTCTTTTTACAGGCCAAATCTCAGCAGGATAAACGTCTATGGATTCTACACCTGAAGAGATTGATACTAGAAAACCACCCGGCAAAAATACCAGCAAAGGTATATGCATAGATTTACACTGGTCGTTTTTAGACAGGCTGCATTGCACCTTTCTCGTACCTTCTACAAACTACCATAAACCTTTTAAAATTCAAATGTTGCTTTTTTAGTTACTCCGCAAGTATACAACCTGCAAGCTGTTATACCACAAAATGCCATACATTTCTTCTGATTATGCATGTAAATTCTCTGTAAATGTATCTTTGTATACAGAGATCATGGGCCTGACTTTAGAGTTTGATGCAAATGCATTTGTGCCATATTCGTCTAATTGTGTCACACTGCACGGGTGCACTACAGCCGTATTTTCAGCTGCTAACATTTGACACTTGCGGCACATTGCGCTCCAGTAGGCAGATCAGTTCACATGCAAGTGGAGAACAGCGTATGCATGAACATGCACTTTAGCTATATCCTGTGAAATGTGTCAGTATTTAGGCCAAAAGAGATGATATTTATTTTAATTAATAGACTAAAAGCTATAGTTTTATACCATGCTAACTGATTTATTGTGGTTTCCCTCGTGTATGTAAACTTGGAAGTATAAGCCCACACATTTTGTTATTTCTTGTGAAGCACACACATAATAAGGCATCATCATCAGTTGTTTATAAAGCGCCACTATTTCCGCAGTGCTGTACAGAGAACTCACTCACATCAGTCCATGTCCTATTGGAGCTTACAGTCTAAATTCCCTAACACACACATAGACACACAGACTAGGGTCAATTTGTTAGCAGCCAGTTAACCTACACGTATGTTTTTGGAGTGTGGGAGGAAACGGGAGCACCCGGAGGAAACCCACGCAAACACAGGGAGAACATACAAACTCTACACAGATAAGGCAATGGTCAGGAATCGAACTCATGACCCCAGTGCTGTGAGGCAGAAGTGCTAACCACTAGGCCACTGTGCTGCCCAGGCATCATTTGGTTGGTTTGCTCATTATTTTACAGCAACACTGCCACCTACTAGAGATGGCCTTTATGCTCCGATCCTGCTCCTCCACCATTTTAAAGTGACGAGTGGAATTAATTTGCCCAGGGTAAAACAACTGCTTGAAGCAGTCCCCAGTGTTCTGGATAGATTAGCAAGAAGCTTAGTAATATTGACCACATAAGTGAAAGTGCAGATTTAACACATTTTATTTCTTATGTATGCTTACCAGGACAGAAGCATTGGCAAATAACCTTACATCACAGAGTAATTATTGATAGAACACATTTATGTTATACATATGAGACCTGATGGAGGTATGGATTTGTCTGGGTGGGCGGAGCAAAAATCAACTAGGATCCAAAAAAAGTTAAATCCAAGCATGGACTTGTTGGATTGCAGCAACCCAGCAGCCAAAACAAAAAAATAATTGCATTCAGAGTAACATCCTATGAAAGTCATACATCTAGGGAAGAGATGATTGAAAATGGGCAGAATACACTTGGTGACAGCAGCCGGTGCCATTCTCTGAGCAAGTAGATCTTGGTTTAAGAAACCACTGCAGAAACTACAGCAGGATTATGCTTCAATCTAACTGAAAGTAACACATTCTAACAATATAATCTAAAACAATTAAAAGTATTTATTTTCTTTTAATTGTCATTCTGAAATATAACTGTGAGTCAGTGTGATATTTTGTTATCTTTAGAGACCTGAAAACAATTAATTAGGGTGAAAAATCAGTAGTTGAAGTCATCTAAAAGTACAGTATATTGGGAGATAGTCTATTACTGACACCTAGTGGTAGACATATGCAACTTTTGCTTCCTGGATAGTTTATTAAAATTGTGCATTTCCTTAACAAGACCTCTTCCATGCTTTTACAAAAAAATATAGAACATTTAAATATCAGAATGCACAATATGTTAAAATAGAATATATTTATAAGGAAACTATTTGCTTAGATATTCATATGCTTTATATGGTGTTTGTATGTCTTAACTGAGCAATCTGTTCAGTGTATATAACATTGTCTGCAATAAGTAACATTATTAATTTAAATTCTAGGCAAAACAAGCAATTTTGGAAATGGATGCTATACGTAAGTTTTCCTTTTGTAGTGGTTGTTTGGGCTTTCTCGTGGATTTTTTTTTCAATTTACTATAATGCCATTTTTGTTGTCTTTAGGCTTCACATCTTTTGTTTGCACTATGTTATTTCTCTGAGAACTAATGGCTTTATTGAGATCAATAGAACATGTTTATGGTGCTTGTTTAAGTGTTTGCTTTCAAATAGAAGATTGTACATTGATAAATGACAATATAAAAATGAAAAGTAACACACACAGGGGCCTATTTATTAAAGATCTCTCCCCTCTAATTTAGAGGTAAATCCCCGAAAACAGCAGTTTTCGGGGACTTGCCACTAAATTACTATGTATTATTGCAGCATCGCAGCAGATATCTCAGATATCTGCTGCTTTGCTTCTCTCATCGGTTTACTGAGCACTCCCCATAACAGTGTATGGGAAGTGCTCAGTAACGCTATGTATCAATGACTGATACTTAGTTTTCAATCATGGTAATGTACGCCATCTGAAGCTGGCGCCATCTGAAGCTGGCATACATTACCATAATTGAAAAGTGTCACTGAAAACGGCGCTGCTCTGACGAGCAGGGCTGCACAGCGCATGTGTGGAGGGATCATGTGATCCCTCCCCACTTGCCTCAGGTTCCGTCAGACAGGGATCTCTGTGTGCATGCCCGAGTTTACTGGTCGGCGCATGCGCACAGGGATTGAAAGAGGGGCGAGCAGTACCACAGAGTGAGGAGAAGAGAAGACTTCAGTGACAGGTAAGTGTTAATCTTCACAGGAGCAGCTGTTTTTCGGAACGGCTGTTCCTGTGTTGATTTTTTAATACATATGAGAAACTTTTCAATCCGCATCTATGCGATGAGGATTGAAAAGTTTCATTCATATTATGCGGTCATTGGTAAATAGACCCCATAGTGTAATAGTCCTCCGTTTTTACTAGATACAAGTACATATTACATTTGTGAAAAAATAAATAAATAAGCAACCAAGTAAAATGTAAGGAAATGATTATGAAATGCACTAAAAATGTTGGTCCTGAATGTCACAAAATAATGTTATAGTGTTATAACTGTGTAGTCTACATGGGTAGCATTTTTTATCATAGCATCAACCTTACTTTTGTATCTTTTTACAATTTACATTTCACTAATAGACATCTGTACATTTTTAGATCACCCAGGTTTCTCTTACACTGCAGAAAGTGAGCGAAAATCTACTTCAAATTTGAAAGAAGATCTTTCTTCATGCAGAGTCAGGAGAAAGTCAGGTAAGTGTAGAAAAAAGACACCGATCTGTCATAAACTATGTCTAACAGGACTCGTACTGGGAATCTTTTTGAATCTTCGTTGTCCAGGATTTTTTTGTTTTTGTTTTTAGAGCTGCATCAAGGTTCCAGAGAATATAATGCACAGTGCAAGCTCTTGCTTTTAACTATTTAATTTCCACTATCGGTGGAACTTGCAAATTTGCTCCTGGACCAATCATGTTGCAATGCAAGGGGTGCAAATGCATGTATTTATTATTGTTTGCTTGCAGGGAATATACTGCCTGATTTTGCATGTAACACACAAATACTGCTCAGCTTTATTTTTACATTGCAATTTAGAGTTGAGCTAGGCTACGTCCCCTCTCAACTCTAAGGGAGGGAATTCAATTGACAGCGTTATTGTAACTTACTTGTAATGCTTTCAACTGAATTTCTCCCCTAAATCTGTCCACACATTTGCATCAAACAGTGCAACATGACTGGCTTTTTATTTTTGCCTTGCTTTTAGCTCTAAATGAGGCCCATTATATGTATAATACATACTCTATATGATTGGGAGAATACTATTGGGAGAGTTACTAAACAATAAACTAACAATACAAATAACAAACAGTAAAAAACAGCTACTTTGCAATGGTTTCCTCGTCTCTTACTGGCTTGTAGGTAAATCTCCTATTGACATTCATGGCCAGTTCAGGCATGAATATTGATATACTGTTGCAACATGTCAAACATTTAAACATAATTCTTTCAAAAGTAAAGGCCAGGAAAAATACCCTCTAATTGTTTTATAAAATATTTATTTCACACAAACATATGCAAATGGTAACAATATGCTATGACTAACTTCCATTATTTGTAATGTTATTTGATCATAGTGATTTTAGGTAGCACACTAATAGCAAAGCTATCAATAAAAAAACAAACAAAAAAAAATAATATTTTTTTTTCAGAACCATCATCCAACCTACTTAAAGTCATGAAGCAAAATGGTAAATGGAGAGAGACTGTTTAAAATAATTAGTTGTCATCGTATATTTGAGTTTTCATTGTTTTGATCCCTGTTCTTGTTTTCTCTTCCAGATACTAGCCCTGAAGTTCAGAAGGTGAGTTAAGAGTAATTTTCATGCTGCATAAAGGTTCATTTATGGCAGTTCAGTAGTGTAAAGTATTTTTGTTTAGCTGATTTTCTACGTTTTCAGCCCCAGCACAGAGATTGCAATCTGTCAATTCACTAGAATTTGTTATAAAGTGCCTAAATGATGTAGCTACTTATTAGTGAATTGATATAGTGAATTCTCAATAATTTTGGTTCGGTCTACAAAATGGCCGCCCACAGGTTCAGTCATAATTTATTAATACTGTACATTCTGTTGTGTGGGGAAGATGGAACATTCTGAATGACAATAGTGCTGTTTCCAAACAATTGTTCTTATTTTGTTTCATCATTACATGAGCATGCATAAAATTTTATGTTACAAAAAAATTTATTGTTCAATTCAAATTGTGAACTCTTCTCATCTGTAGATAGAGATTAGAGATAAAACAACTAGAATTGTGAACATTTATTTTCTGTGACACACTTGCATTTATTTTACAGCGTATTAGCATACAGGGAAATATACTTCCTCAAGCCGCTAAACTGGGTTCGAGAGAGATGATGTTGAGCACAGGAATGAGAAAGGGAGCACTGACTCGCAGTACCAATATTAGTGACTCACGGGAGTTCTTCCAACAAGCCTATAACAGTGAAAATATGTGTTTAAGGCCAACAGAGCAAATTGATGCTGATGATGAAGAGGAGTCTGTAGAGGTGTGTATAGAAAAAATATATATAATATATTATGTGTACACACTGTGTTATGTTAGAATGTGTTTGCATGAGGTTTTGTTCATAAGATCTGTATAAAAATTGTGTCGGTATATAGACTGCTTAACTTCTGAATAGATAATCTTTTGAATTCCATAATTTGCAGCACGGCTCTCAGCAGAAGATTAAAGGAGGACGGAAGAGGTTAAACAGCCAGGCCTCAGAGAATGTTGAGAAACGTAGAAGTATCAACCTTAGCTTATGCGAAAGTCAGGTAAGCAGTTTTTGGGATTGGAGATAAGAGGGGATTACTTATTACACCAATCACCAAGGGAGAAAGGGATGATTTTGACAAAGGCAGAAGAATATTTGCATCCAGAAGATTAATGCCATAGAATTTGATTGCCCACAAATTCTGTTGCATGTGATAACCACCTCTAAACAAATAATTAGATCTAGGGCGCTTCAATAACCACAGCAGCCTTGAACAAACTGAATGGAATACCACTAAATCAATTCGAACATACAAAGGTTTGTATAATGGCGCTCAGTAATTTGTCATCCAAGGTGCAAACTAAATGTCAGAAAAACATATAGGAAAATATCCAATAGGTACATGTAACATATATAATGAAGTAAATCAAAGTAGTTCCATAAAATCTTTAAAGCACTCCCGTGTCATATATCCTAAAAGGATAGGTGTCTTATGGTCCTCCCTAGGTGTTATGCTTACATCAACAGGCAGACGACAATCAACTTCAATAAAGGGTCATTACGTTCTTTTTTTCTCTTGTATCCTCTTTCTTCTTATATTGATAAATCAACCTCATCTCTGTTATATTTCCAGATGGTCTTCCATCCAAGTATTGTTAGACCCAGTCCTGCTTAGCTTCCAAGATCAGTCAAGATTAGGCTTATTCAGGGTAACATGGCTAACTTCAAATAAAGGGTCTTTATGTTCTTTTTTTCTTACTCCCAAATATTCATTCATTCATGAAATAGGAGACAAAAGAGAACAAAGGCTGAATCTAGGAGGATTACCCTTTTAAAAATTTTATTGCAAAATATTTTAAAAAATTTAAAAAACACAATATATTCCATAAAAGGTACTATCGATAACAGCCAATTTTCCTACCAGAATCTCTTCTTTCAGCCGCATATAACAAAAAAATACGATATTTTTTAAATCCAATCTTGCTTGTATAGTGACTCCAGGGTATTGGTGATTAGAAGGCAGTTCAATATATACCAAACAAAACCAACGCGTTTCGATCTAAACATAGTTTTTTTTCAAGGTTAGAGATGTGTCCAATATGGACTACTATTAATAGTAGTAGTGTTCCAATCAAAGTCCTTCAATTAAATATCAAAATAATAATAAAAATAATGAACATTTGAATGCTAATAGTCATTTGAGGAATACAGATCTTTCTATAAGAATTACATAGTAAAAAAAATAAAAAATAATCTCAGAATCATACTTGCACAATCTTCGAGTGGTTGTCATAGCAACTGTTAAAGCGAACTGCTGTGTTCCTTCATTTAAAACAACTGGATATTTAACAATTTTTACATTAACAAGCTCTATCCTTGATAGCCAAAAGATCCTTTTAACATATAATAAAGAAAGTAGTTGGTTTAGATCTCCATGGCCGGAGACAGTAAATGCTTCAGTATCAGAAATAATGAAAACAACCTGGTTTTTTTTTTTCCAAACATAGGAAGGATCATTAATTTTCAGTTTCTCTTATTACAAAATCACTTTATGCATATTCCTTTCCTATATTGTTAGTCCAAAAATTAAAAATTAAATTCAATACATACACAAAATAAACCATGATTCTAAGAAATATGATAACATGGATAAAACATGGATAAAAACGGTTCAAAAATAAAAATCCATAATCAATCCAACCTTATATTAACCCATCAACCTCATCTCTATGTCATATTTACAGATGGCCTTCCATCCAAGTATTAACCGGTCCCAATCCAATGCTAAGCTTCCCAGATCAGTCAGGATAGGGCTTTAAAGACACCTATCCATTTAGGATATATGACATCGGGAGTGCTTTAAAGATTTTATGGAACTACTTTGATAACCACCTCAGCCTGCTGCATGTGTCAGCATGTTTACAATACAAATGGTTTTCAGGCATTAACATCCAGGTGAATTCAAGCTAAGGGGGAGAATCAATTAGCAGCAATGTTCTGAGGAACATCGCGGCAACGCATTTTACCGTTATTACAGTAAATTTTTTGCTGATTTTTCCTCACACCTCTGAGAGAAAAAAAGTGGAGATTTCTTGTAAAAATCCCATGGCTCGCGGCTAATTGAATCTCCCCTAAGAATGTTTGGTAAGGTATACACCTAAAAATGGCACTATTCATTACTATTTTTATAGGGGTATTCAATTGTTGCTCCGGACCGCAAAAAAACGAGCGCGTTAAAACTATTACCGTTTATACGGTAAACTTGTGCGTAAAAACCATTAATACGGTAGTTTACTCGCTGAGCTGCGAGATGAAATTCAGCGAGTAATTACCGTATAAACAGTAATAGTTTTGACGCGCTCGTTTTTTTGCTGTCCGGAGCAACAATTGAATACCCCCCTTAGTGTTTGTTTTTTGCATATGTATGCTGTAGAGGTCTGTGCTCAGAAGATCGCGCACATATACATTTAAAACCAATAGTACAGAGAAGAATGACAATATGCTCACCAAAAGTAGATTGCGGTAAAGCTTTACAGAAATAAAAAGCGGATCTTATGTTCAGTGTTCCCAAGAAGACAAAAAAAGGTACCAGAGGTGAAGTATCAGATCAACCTATTTTATCTCCGAAAAATTCACTAGAAATATCTGTTTGGTTAGTGCATTACCATAATACTTCATAATATATTCTTAGTACTACTGATTTTAACAATATATTACTGTATTTATTGTATGTGCTAAAGGCACTGACTTCTTTATTTGGAGACTAAAATGGAGATTATGTAGTTAGCTGCATGGGACCTATACACAACCTCATGTACTAAAGTACTATTAACTGGTCGACAACATTAGATGTGCTGTAGAGATCAATGATCCCTATAGCCATGTCCATTCTTGGTGTGCAACAGTTTACCCTGAGGTGAAAGTATATTTGCCTTCATTAGAACATACAATCTGGTTTGTCAGTAGGCAAAAAGTTTATACCATTACACAAGCTTTACAGAAACTGTATGATACGTTTTTTTTCAGCCGGCTTTATTGATGAACCTGAGTTTTTTATTTTTATTTTGTTCATAGAATTCCAAAGACCAATCAGATGAAGAGTCATCACAACTGAGTACAGAACAACTGTTCCCCCTTTCTGCTGCACGTACCTCAAACAGACAACAGGGTGCCACACAGACAAATTCATTAATAATGAACATCCTTGGAGGCACAGCTGCTTTGAGGAACATCTGGACAGATCACCAGATTAGACAAGCCCTGTTTCCTTCTAGAAGATCACCCCAAGACAATGAGGAGGAAGAGGATGATGATTATCAAATGTTTATGATGACCGAATGTTCCAAGTTGGAGTCACCCAGGTCTCAGGAACAAAGAGGTGCATCCAGTAGACCATGTAGTTGGCACCTAGGCCTAATGCAAGAAGACAATGTCAATAATTCATACTGCAGAGTTGTCAGACGAGCAAGTAGTGTTGGAGAAAATAAATCCCACACCACTAATTTGAGGTACAGACAAAATAACAGCAATTGTCAGCATTCTCATCGTGAAGTTATAAATAACTCTGATAAGTGTCCAAAGTTTTCATCTCTTGGTTCCTCTGAGGAGTTGACAGTCGATGATATTGAACATGTATATGATAATATCAGCTATGATGATCTTAAACAGATGGGACTCGCAAGAAGAGAAAATTCTGATTTCCTTCAGATTAATGCTGAGGCCGATGGTTTGCATCTATGCAATGACAATATTGATGTTCGAACAGTAAGAGGACATGAAAGGTTCAGGAACACTCCCATGCCAAACAGAGAGACAGCTCTTTTTAAGAAAGGAACATCTAGTTTAAGCTCTCAAGAGCTCAGAATAGTGGAGGAAAACATATATGACTCCATACGGTTACCAGAACAATCACTGGAGCATGTAAGAAGGAAATCGCGTTCTAAGACTAACAATATATTGGGCATGGATGGAGATTTTCAGTGTTATGACCCACTGCAGCGTTTTGTTTCTGATGAAAGCCTACAGTACAGTGAGGATGAATCCTTGGACCATTGTGTGCCGATAGGAGATGATTATATTAACTTGCATGAAATTTCCTCAAATTCTGATTCGGTTTCCCACAAGTCTGCTGCTGACAAGTTGTCAGAAGAAGTAGATGAGATCTGGAATGATTTGGAAAACTATATAAAAAAGAATGAAGAAAAGAAAAACGATCGCTGCTTGGCCTCTTTTCCTGTGAGTAAAGATGATGTCCATGAAAAGAAACATAAGGCAAGCAGGTCTCGCTTTAACAAAGATGTGGAGTATTCGCTGTCATCATTGTGCTTACCAGATAATTCACCATTACCTATCACAAAGGTGAGCAACAGTCCGCGTGTCAATAAAGATGACCGGAGTCCTACAACCTCTTCAAGTAGCTCTATGCTAAGCCTGAAGAGAACGTCCATTACTAATGAGATGACCTTTTTGGAATCGCCTTACTTTTCATCTCACAGCACTCTATCCTACACAGATACACTGAGTTCTGCTCAGGGATTGGACAGCATTGAAAAATCCACAAACAAGGTTGTCATGATGGCTCGACAATACAGTCAAAAAATAAAAAAAGCCAACCAGCTTTTAAAAATGAAAAGCCCAGAACAGGAGCAACCATCTTGCAAATCACAGAAGCTGAAATCAAAAGACCTTGCAGCTATAATGGAAGAGAAGAAACAAGGTGGGACAGCGATAGGTAAGATAAAACTAAAGGGACATCATATAGAAATTAAAACTTTTTGACATATTTAGCACAGAAACGACCATTTCTTTTTTTTTTTTCTCTTAAATATCTCTATTGAGCATGAATATAATGGGTGAGGACACAGTAGTTTTATTCTCTGCCACATCTGGGACCAGAGCCGTAACTTCGAATTCTAGCGCCTGGGACGAGAAAGACAAATGCCGCCCCCCTAGCCCTCAATTTTAACCAAATGAATCTAAAATATTCCTAAATTGTGACCCCCTTCAGCGTTGCGACCTGGGTGGTCGCCCCCTGTCGCACAGCCCTAGTTACGGCCCTGTCTGGGACACATAGTCTAAGGGGGGGTGGGAAGATGATACAATACAGGAATGGGGCTCTTTCTGCATGCCATTTCTAACAAGTAAGTAGCACTTGCTTCCGAATTTTTTTTATAATCTATCAGTCCATATAAAAGTATATACCGTACAACTAGTACAAGGAGCATTTATGGAGAATTGTAGAAAAACTGTACTAGACATTATAAATGTAAATTATAATTTTATATTTTGTGGTTGCTCTTTTTTGAAACTAATTTATATTTCTATGAATGTATCTCAATGTGCTTTGTGTATCTTCCCGTACGACAATGCCTTGTTTAAAAGTTATTGTTTGACAAAATCAATTGGGAATTATACTATTTTAATTAATAGTTAAACCACTGGCGCAACTTTTCTGTTTGAGTCTTGTTAGAATTTCATCTTAATTACTCGCACAGTAAGTTAGCTCCTACTCATAATAAATGTGCAGAGAGAAGGTTATTTGCAAGGAATAAACCAGTCCTTCCTTCACATGCATATACTGCATGTATAGGAGTGTTAGTAAGACTACAGATTATAAAATGTGGTGCTGCATGTTCATGATATTTTATGATTGGACTACTTGGTAATAGAGGAGGAAATGGGATGGCATCAGGCAGACAACGAGGGGGTGGGTTGAGGGGTAGGATGGAAGGGTGGGCCTTGATCAGATCATACATCAGTCAGGACCACCATTGGCACACATGTTACCATCACTCAGAGGCTGTTCTTTGTTTACCTTGAAATATTTCAAATAGCCGAATCTGCAATTGTTGTTTCCATTGCCCTTCTCTAAACCTTATCATTTTAAGAAAAACTTTTGACCAGTTGGTGCAGTATTTGAGGTTCTCTGTCTGACTTGGTCACTTAACAAGGGATATCATTACACAGCACTGCAAATGTGCTTTCATATGGTGTAGCTTAAATCAAGGCTCATCAATAAGTAAAATATAATTCTAAAAGCAAGCATAATTTAGAAATACAAGAACACTTTGATGGCATACTGAAACTGAATATTTAATTCAATAAATTTTTGGGGTCCATGCATTTTAAATCCAACATTTGTATTGTTGACAGGTGCAAGAATTGCAGAATATTCTCAGCTGTATGACCAGATTATTTTCCGTGACTCTCCTGCAAGAACACAAAAAGAAGCTAAAAACAGTCCAAAAGAATCTCCTGCAATGAAGTCAGGATTTCAGCAACAAACATCCCCTCATATTCCTCAACAGCACAGAAAATCCTTGCAACAAAATAACACGAGTTTGCATTCTGCTCACATCAATGGAGAAGTAGGAGATTTTTTCACCTGGCCTGACTTTAAAGACTTGAAGGCAAAATCTGATACATCAGCAAATGGGACAAAGGGTCACCAAAGAAACATATCCGCTGCATGCTCTGTTCCATCCTTGGTCAAGTCAAATCCATCAAGCCTGCATTCCCAGAGATGGAGTACAATTGGTCAACAGCATGATGAAAATACAAGTCCGGGCCATGCCTATAATTCACTAGGAAGGAGAGTAGTCTGTGAAAAAACCCAGCCCTATATTCGTTCACAGTCCTCCTCCTCCTCAATGTTCATCGACAGGACCAAAGAGCCTATTAGACAATCAAAAACTCCTACAACACCACAACATTCAAAACCCGAGAGGTTGTCTAATATTTATGACTTTGGTGGCAGCTCTACTGAGGAAAATAGACCATTGGCTTCGGAGGAGAGTGCTGATATAACTCTGCAAGACTCCCAGAAGATTTTGGTGTTGAACAGGCTATCTTCTCTAAATGCTCAAATTGCTACTCTAAACTATTTTGCAAACTTTAAAGACACAGAAGATGATGATGATGATGACTATGTGGAGATCAAGTCGGAAGATGATGAAGATGGTCTGGAGGCTGCTTCCAACCAGCCAACGAAACAAAGTGCATGTGACCATTCTGAACTTGCTCAGACTCCATGTAGCACCAGTACCCCATGTTCCTTGAGCATGCCCACTACCCCGCTAAAGTCTTTAAATGACAAAGAAAACCCTGACACTCACATAGCAGGTTTTGGTGATGTTGATAAGCTAAAGGATTATCTCTGGAGGGCTCCACCTTCCAACCAGCAGAATATTGTTCAATCTCTTAGAGAAAAATTTCAATGTCTTAGCTCAAGTAGTTTTGCTTGAACACATTTTGTTACTTTACAATAGTGAAATGTACTGTAGCTGCTCTATAGACGTATATATGTATATTATACATAGAGTAATGCACTCACTACTGTATATTATATGGATATTACAAATCGCCAAGAACTTGTGTGATCATATAAAATTACAAGGCTGAGGGACAATTGATTTTATACTGATCGCAGAAGTGATTTCTAATATCCATAGAATTTACTGTAAGGGGTGCATTATTCTTTATAATACACAAGTTTCCCTGATGACATCAGAATTCACATATTGTAAAAGATGACATTAGTACTCACTGTTCTTTATACAGACATTATTTACATCTATTAACATGACTTGTGTATTATAGCTTAGTAACTTCATGCACTGTATTCCCGCAGCACTGTAAAATGTGTTTGCATTATATTGTTTACATACAGGGTGACAGCATGGGCCTGTGTTGTGTTATGTTCAGCCTGGTTCCTTAGAAAGTCTATATAACTGTTATAACTTCTGAAGGAAACCATTTCACAGCCTAGTAGAAAAAGAAGTAGTGTTATTTCTGCAATTTGCGTTCATATGTGAGTGTACCAATGCATTACAGAGTGCTTTAAAGTACAATGTAAGCTAAAATTGATTACTGACCTTAAGATTTGTATCAAATACATTACAACTGATTACTGATAGCCATACAATAAAACAAAATCATGTAATGTATCCTATTACCAGAGATTAAGTTGATCCATTTATACAATCATTTTTTAATAATATGTGTTACACTTACCATTCAATTAGATTGGATCATAACAAACCAATCTGACTGGATAAGTGCAATCCAATGAGACGTGATCAATGTAGCTGCACATTTGCACAGATCTCTTTGAATTTCCTATGAGCAACAGATTCCATAAGTTCCGAGACTCTTTTGAGATTTTTTGCTTTTTGCCAAATTGAATGGACCACACGTGAGGTCCCTAAAAATGTAACATTTCCATTAGCTTAACAATACAACTAGTTGTACAAAAAGTGCTTTAAATAAGTTGGTGAAATAATTATCCACCCCCATCATATTGTAAATATGTTCATCCCATTCTTACAATGATAGGATTTATAGTAGAGACCTCTGTATTCAACACTGCATAATATGGTCAGAGTTGATGTCTAATAGTCTTAGTTACAGTATGGGAAGATGCTTTCTTCTATAATCATCATATGGACCTAAACAAAGAAATTATATAGTTGGCTTGTCAAGCCTGTTTAAACTCTGGGCACAACACACATCTAAAGACCTGACTGAAGCTTCACCATAGTTACTAGGCTGAATATCTCCTAAAATATATATATATATAATTCTGCACCTATTATTTTGTGCTGTAAACTCTAATTTTGATACTATAGTGATCCTTTCATTGTAAGTATCTGAACTATGTAGCTATATTGCTGAAAAGAATATGTATAAGAATACATCGCGTGAATATTTATATAGCAACACATTTGGGCAATAGGGTGGCATGATAACAATATATTAATATCTTGTCATAATGTACCGTAGTCTTCAGGATAGTGGGGATATTTAATTTGGTTCTGCATGTTTGTGCACTGTGGTATAAGACGCATACACATTCCATACATATTGCCCAAACAATGGTGGATTACATAGGTTTTTACTACTGTTTGGTGTACTCTTCTTTTTGTTTTGTTTTATAGACTAACATGTAAATATCTGAACACTGGTTATATAATATGTACTGTAATTGACATATTGTAATCTAATGTCAATTTTGAGTTCACTATTTTCTACTATTTGAAAACAAAGTACAGTGATAAGTGTGATGTTACCAATGCTTTTTGAACCTGTATAGTGGGAGATAGAAAAGACGTTGCCATTTATATGTATATATTTGTTCTTATTAAGCCTTAAGTTATTGTGTGGTGGTGTTGTTTTGTATTGGAACTAAAGTGCTCTGACCCAAACTTAAGCATCCTTACACCAACTAATAAAATAAACAATTGATAAAACGAGTACTACAGTGCAAAAAAAGAAAAACATTATTCTTTCAGTTTAACATTGCAAGAATCTTAAGCATAGACTCGGCCATGTAAAGATGTTTACAGTGCAAAAATGACTGGGTCTCCTTGTACGGACTGAAATTAATGACTGAAAATAATTTCAATTTGAACGATCTTTCAGTTTTAATGTGCTCTATTTTCTTGAATGACAACAATTCCAGAGAATATTTTCTTTGCATTTAATCACAGTCTCCTTTTTGATGTTCTACAGGTAAAATTAATTTCATGGTAACAAAATGGCTGCCAACAAATCATAGTAATGTCCTATCGCGTAAACTGCATACACCTTGTTTGCATTAGTTTGTCTCAACAAATATATAGGTTAAAATCCATTGAACAACTACATTCATTGGTAGTTGGTTCACTGAGTGCGAGAAAAGTCATTTAAAGTGTTTTGGTTTTTTTTAGAATGTACTGTTTAGCGTGACTATATACAATATACATAATTTTAAAAACTGCTTGTAATATAGCTGTAAGATTTGTCACTATTCAAATTTGTGAATTAACTTTGTGTTCTTGTTCATGTTAAAAAGGCAGATTTATTGATTTGGAATGGTGGGACTCTAATCTAAATATATAGCGCCTGCACTATGTTGTATAGAAACTTTGGTCAAGATTTGTATATAAAATTGCTTGTTTGGGCTCTATGTCTGAATTTGACCTTAAATAGCATCTTGTCCTATGGATGAGATCTTTTTTCATTTTCTCCGTTGCACTTTTTTCATGTTTTTGTATATGTTATAAAAAAAAAGTCTGTACATCTAGAACCCTTCAGATCCTTTCATTTCTTATGTTAACATTGATAAAAAAAATTGTTTTGAAAGCATGCTGTACCTGATGAAATATGTGTAATTTTATGATGCTTAGTAAAAATAAAAGCTGTTTTTCAAATTAATCCTCAGATAATTGTCTTGCTGCCTGGTGTGAAGAATATATCAATATAACTATAGGTAGGTATATTTGGAAAATGATTGTGGCGACACTGATTAAGGCTGTAAGTGTACTTGATCAGTGTACTTGTTCATTAAGGTCTGAGTCCTTGGCAGGCTGAAGAGCATTATTAGGGATACTAGATAAGAGTTGTGTGAAGAACTAGCCAGAGCTGCCAAGAGGATTCCAGGGCCCCAGGGCTTGGGCTTCTTATGTGCTGTCCTTGGCATATGGTGGTGACCGTGCATACCAGTAGGAAGATATTGGCTTTCGTAGTCACTCTCCCCTACCCATAATCCGTTTCTCCTCTGTCACCCACCTAATCGCCACCTTCTCTGGTCGAACTACATTGAAAACCAACTAGTTACCTAGTTATACCTAATTTGATCATTGTGTTTGTAGTTTACATTAAACAAAAATCACAGTTTATTTTCAAATCTTTGTTTATTTGATTAACAATATGCAGAGGAGCAATTTGAAACTACTTTTACTTATTAAATAACATAGAGCCCATGGAACCCCAAATAGATGCAGTCATTTTGACAAATTCACTGGTATTTCTGGAATAGACATTGTTCTGGTCATGTTTGGAGCTCCCTGTGATCTTGTTTCAGAGTTATCTGATCTAGTGATCTAGAGGACAGCAAAGAAAACCCCTGTAGACATCTCATCATTTTTTATCAGAGGGGGAAAATACTCCTTCCTGACTATCTATTTCCATCCTGGATCACATGTACCTCATACTTACCAACTCCCGGAAACTTGTTTCCAGGAGAGGGGGCGTGACTGGAGGGCAGGAGGGGGCGGGACGAGGCCAATCGCGTCATGGGGGGCGGGGCCGAAATGACGCGATTGGCCTCGTCCCGCCCCCTCCCGCCCTCCAAAATGGTGTGATTCACCGAGAATCGCGCGATTCTCGGTGTGAGATTGGGATGCGGGAGAAATGCCAGCTTGCCCGGGAGCCCAGGAGACTGACCCGAATTTCGGGAGTCTCCCGGACTTTCCGGGAGAGTTGGCATGTATGATGTACCTAACTGCTTATTGCTGCATATCTCTGTAGAAACATAAGAGGGGAATAGAGCCCTACTTATAGGATCTTGCAATTTAATGAGATGAATCCTACCCATTACGGCTTACAATATGATTCATCTATACAGATACACTCACGTGTCATGCTAATGTACACTTCAATACCAATACAAGGCACAATACTGAGAGGATAAGTGTGTCCATTTCACGTGGAACCCTGCTAAAAAGAACTTTGAATCAAATGAGTTACAGTCTGTTCATCAGTGTTTATTGGGTATATAATTTAAGGATCTAACCTAATGTGCATGTTTTATTCTTTAGCTTCAAATGCATAATGTAATGTTTATAAGCACTTCAATCAATTATAATAACCTAAATAGATACACTTGTTTGCTTCTTATCTACTGGCACTTTACCAGGGTTGGATTGGGCATAAGGCTTATTGTTGGCCTCAAAGGGCAGCCTGGAGGCCACCTGAGGTTTGTTTGCGGTCTGCGTCCGCTCGGTTATTAAAGAAAAAGAAGAAAAACAAAAAAAGGTTACAGACGTGCAGCCTATTGTTACAGCACACGGCCCCTAACTCTTTCCTCGTGGCCTCTCCTCTCATGATGTGGCCGGATTGCCTTCCACTTGCCTGCTGTGGGTCAGCAGCATCATGGAGAAGATAACTCTGATCAGCAACAGATAAGTGGGGGTGAAGTGAAGTGAAGAATACATCAGCAAGAGGTCAGGTAGAGGGGGAAATAAGAGGAATGAGTATAATTAAGGGAAGTAACTATTGTGAATAAGGGTGATGATTGGGTTTGATGAGGGTGAAGGGTTTAATGGACCTCTAATGGAGTTAATTATGATGAGGGAGGTAATGACTGGTTTAATGAGTGTGAGTGAAAATTGATGTAGGGGTTAATAATGGGGATGAGGGAGTTTATTATAATCGGGCTACAGATGTTAAATGGGGTTGCAGAAATAGTTAATGATTGATGATAATAGGGATGATATTGTGTGGTGGTCACTAGCATGCTCTCTGTATGGTATGGCAGTTACTAGCATGCTCTCTGTGTTGTATGTAACTAATACTGATCCAATTATCATTCAAAGCAATAATACCTGCTTTGTCTTGCAATACAGTTTGCATGGCGTATTTTTGTTTGTCAAACAGAAAAAGCATTTGTTGAATTACTAATTGTCACGAACATGCTCCTGCTGCCATGACTTTGGAGTGTTTTCTACAAGAGGTCACAGGCGATTCCAGCCTGCAGTCTCCACCGATCACACAGGTTATAGACCTACTGAATCGCCCCCACACCGTGTTCTCATACCCCAACACACTTCAGGTTTGCCACCACGTATTGAATACAGGCAATAGGACCCCAATATACTGTCCCACACTGGCACACAAGGCTTCTGGCTACCCACAGGCTAGCAAAGCCCACACCAGTAAATAAAGGGTTAACTCTTCACACCTCCAGACTGTTACACAAATGTAAATGCAAGCACACACTAGGCTTGTCAGTCAGATGTATCAACATATCACACACCGGCATTCAAATGATTAACTTGGTCGAACTATATTCTTTTTAATAGGCTAATGGAATTGTTGGAGTATCAGCCACTTATTAAATTTATAGATTTTATTAAAGTAATTCTATCGTTTTCAAATAAGCATTGCCCAAGCAATTGTATTGTTTCCGAAGCACAAGCAATTTATTTAGCAAAAGCAATTTGTTTAGCAGTTCAATAAATAAGTACAATACAGGACAATATAGCGGATACATTTTATACTTTCCTGCTTTGTGCTCGCTTCTCTTCGCTTGGCAACACTTAGGTCCGCTGTGCACGAGCTTTTCGCCACGCCTACTTCCGCTGTGCACTCGCTGCTCTGCCACGTGTTGCCTTCCATTTGCCACAATTTCAAACAATCATTATGTTTATTTCTCACTTTCGTTGACTTAATCAACCACACTTTATCTTTTACATTATTTACTACCTCTGAATTAAAACTCCTTATTGTTGGGAAAGGCCTAACACAATCCTTGGTCATCTTGACCCACGTGTCGCAATACGCCATTGCGTATTTACCATATTTCTTGCACATAAGAAACCTTGCTGAACCAATAGGCCCTTCCTTAGGCAGTACCTTGGCCATCTCTAGCGTAGGCTTAGCACCCATGTTGAACAGTACCAATCTATGTGGACCACAAATAATACCGCAGTACTCTGTCTCTTCCACAAACACTTTCAACCCTTTGCTACAAACAATCTACCACTAGAGATCTCTAATGGCTGTGGACGTATTTCCTCAAGCCGCGTCCACTCACTTCCTCTCGCACCAGACGAGGACCCCTAACACAGAAATATCACAATGGGCCACAGGGCTATCAGCTCCTCGATACCCTGGCTCTACCACCAAATCTCTTGAGTTTATTATCACTGGTAGCGCAAAGTCGATACAATCAACCTGCCTTTCCAATATAATTCCTCCAAGCTGCTCTCCCAATTCACAATCACGGTTGTCCTTACCGTGCGGTCAGATCGCACCGCTAACTAACACTCCGTAAACCATGCGATCTATTGGGCACGCTTGGTGAAAACCTGCTTTGTTTTCGCCTTCGGTATATCTGCCTAATATACTGTTCAATAGTTGGGCACCTGCATCTTTGAGCAATGTAGTGCCTTTTCAAGCACCCAAATTATTAAAGTAATTCTATCATTTTCAAATAAGCATTGCCCAAGCGATTGTATTGTGTTTCTGAAGCACAAGCAATTTATTTAGCAAAAGCAATTTGTTTAGCAGTTCAATAAAAAAGTACAATACAGGACAATATAGCCGATACATGATACCTATTAAAAATGTTAAATTAAAGCAGGAAAGTATAAAAACACACTTAATACATTACATCTTCCTTATAGGTTTCACTCAGGTTCAATGAATGCAGCCATGCGGTCACATTTCCAGCTTCAAAGAGGGGGAGAACAAAACCCACCATACTTGTATATACTTGTCCAGCTAATACTTAGTAAGGTCTTCATTGGTCCAGGCTTAATGGCATTCCAGTTCCTTGCAAGTTATAGGTCAGTTCATTTGATCCTTACAAAGGGGGAGGGGAACATCCCCCACCCTATTGTTCCCATGATTTGACTCTAAATGACCAGTTCAAACTGACCCACACCAAAGGAATTTTTTTAGCATTAATCTCATATTGCTTGTATCTTGCGATCGCTATTCCGTCCACACCGTGTTAATGCTGGTGAAATAAGCTTTAATAAGAGACCAAACTCTTTATCTTTTAAAACACCTGAACCATAAAAACTTTTACTACAGTATTATATATGAATAAATATACAATCTAATACATTTTACTAATAAATGAATGTGGATTGGAACCTTAATAAATATGAAATATATAAATAACTAAATGTTGTAGTGCGAGTGTGTGCGTGCGTATTTTACTGTGTGAAAGTGCCATGCCCCGTGTAGCGTGGCATACTTAGTGCAATTGCACGATAAAACAAGATTAACCAATATACTTTTGTTCATCCAATTATAGGACTTCGACAATTTAATATACAAAGGTACAGGGCATTCAAACATAAGAAAAGCAATTAATAAATAATTGACATAACATACACAAGCAAATACAGTTTAAAATAAAAAGGGTAAGAGTATAACTTACATGAGTTGTATAATCTGTGCCATGGGAAATTGGCTAGGAAGATTGACAGCTTATCAATGTGGATTGATTTTCCCAAAAAGACTGACAATATGCCCCTTGCCAACACAGGTTTTTTTAAGCAAAATGAAATGGGGCAGTCTTCACAGGGGCAGTGTTAATGCTAATAGGGGGCCAGGTGTCACTATAGTTTGCTCACAAGTTTTGACCTTTGGGTAATTCTTCACAGATATATCCCAGAGACATAGCTATAGCAATAAACTGGTCATAATCATAACCTCTTGCACATTTAAATACCAAACATGATGGAATTATGATAATGTGACATACCTTTCATTATCAGCTATTTATATAGCGCTACTAATTCCACAGCGCTGTACAGAGAACTCATTCACATCAGTCCCTGCCCCATTGGAGCTTACAATCTAAATCCCAACACACACACACACATTGATGGCAGCCAATTAACCTACCAGTAGATTTTTGGAGTGTGGGAGGGAACCCATGCAAACACAGGGAGAACATACAAATTCCACACAGATAAGGCCATTGTCGGGAATCAAACTCATGACCCCAGTGCTGTGAGGCAAAAGTGCTAACCACTCGGCCACTGTGCTGCCCAGAGATATGTGATTATAGCTGTTCCCGGATAACGCCAGTACCTTTCATTCACAGCCCTGGTGTGATATCTGATTCTCAGTAAGAAGTGGCACCCAGATTTCCCAAAATATGAACTATGAAGACATTTTCCTTTTTTGAAGCTCTTATTTCTATATACCGATATATGCCTTCTAATGTTGTCTTTGGCTGCAAGGATGTCAAGCTGTGACAAGCCCCACACAGACTATTCACAGTATTTTTAGGTGTTCAAAAACTAACTTGTCAGGATATAGCTCACAGCAGGGGCCCTTTGAAGCTCCTACAGGTGACATTGTTATCTCCTAACACTGGGATGTGCAGAGTCATCAAATACACACACACACACACACACACAACAGACTTTATGACTTCACATGTTATACTTTATCAATTTATTCAATTGATATACCCAATTTACACTGCAGTTATGATTTAGGCCTTATTCCAAACAATTATGTGATGGGTTAACCCTTATAAATAACTAAGTTCTCTATGTTCACGACACTGATGCTAATGTTTACAAGTAATCATAGTTAACCACCATGGTTTGGACATCCAAAAGTTTTGCATACAGGTAGACAGAGACCTAGGGGTAAATGTATCATGCTGAGAGTTTTAGATTCTAGCTATCATTTATTTAGTACATTCTACAAAATGACAGCTAGAATCTGATTGGTTGCTATAGGCAACATGTCCACTTTTCAAACCCGCCGGAAAACTCTCAGCTTGATACATTTACCCCCATGTGTTTTTTTTGTTGTTTTTGTGGGGGATGGAGGGTCACCGCTAAGTAGAGTGTAGAATCAGTAGTAAAATTGCAGGGATGAGACCCCAGTTACAATGATCCATATAATAGTGGGCAGGCTTCATGGAAGGAAGGAGTTCCCAGACCCAACTACGGTCACATTAATGCTAACTCTGGGAACCTCCTGCTGCTGGATTAAGCTGCACCGTTAACTGTAACCGAAGCATGTACTCCACCCATTGGTGTGCTAAGTCTACCCACTACAAGTTACATTGTCCTCACCTACCACCGATGTGGCAAGGGCCAACAATGAGCTACTCATGCCTACTTTTGTGTTGGCCCCACCTACAATTGACTCTTCCCGTCTGCATGAGGCCTCTGTAAAAAAAAAAAAATTTCAGGCCCACTTTAAGTTAATCCACCCATACACATATGTGTACACTAGTGAAGACAGAAGATCATCGATTCATTATTGTAAATACAATCATGAAATAGAAATTATATACTGATAAGAATTTACATACTTTTCAAACCAATTCGAGAAGAGAGCAGCAGGTCCCACTGACGTAACCGTTGCGTGAGCATTTCACATTGTTTCATAGATGTAGGCCAATGAATATCTGTGATCCCAACTGACTGGAGCAGTTTCTGGCCCTTAAATCTGTCTCTTAATTATTTCATCATAATGGCTTGGGGTCTGTGGAATCTGTCACCTGCTGTGATGTCATATTTGGCTCTGACCTCATGTTATAAATAAGCGATTAAAATATAAACCAGAGATGATGGCGGTTGTAAGCCTATAAAATCTAAAAATAAAATTACATTCATGTAATAACTACATCAGGTCTGTGACTGGAAGGAAGGCTTGTGCCCCCTGTGGCTTTTTATTGCTGTGTTGGCTCTTATCCCCAGACTGGTCTCAGAGATCCATGGCCCAAAGATAGACCACATTCCATGTGTATAAAAGACTATAAATAAATAATCTATTATGCCAGTAGTAACAATGCACCTGTTCCTCTACTCTATTAGCATTATAGCCTGCAATATACTTGGAATAACTGTACAATTTACCCTGAATTTACAGAAGTATAACTAATATAAGACAACATATACTATTCAATGAAACTATGTAATGTGCATGACCTCAAACATACTACAAAAGTATATATTTCTGAAAAATATAGTACTACAATTTACAAACACTGTACATAAAAACAAAACTTTAAGAATTGCAAGTATTAAAATGGAGAATCATGTTCTATATAATCAGATTAATAATTTTTTTACATTTATTTTTTAAATAAATTAACTGCCCAGAACTGAATATAAAATATCATTAGTAACAAGAAACTCTACAGTCCCAGGAAGTTATACATAAACATGGTCACTGATCTTTCTGTGTTGTGCAGAGTTGTTAGAAGTTGTGCACACGTTATGTAGAGTTTGATGTAAGCAACTTTTTTAAGTGCATAAAATACTAATTTTTATACTGTGCATGCTAACTAAAATGCATAAGTGTAAGTACCTATGTAAAGCCTTGCACTTACAACTTCTTAGGGGGGGAATTCAATTAGCCACGAGGTACTGCCATAAATAGTCTGCAGAGACACATTGCCTCAATGTTTTTTTCTCCTTTAATTTTCTATTGTGTTCTATAGAAATGCACCCACATACTGGTGACCACTGATTCCTACACATACATTGTGTAGTCAAAACATGAGGGATGGGTTTTCTAATCTGACAGTGGTTTCATACAATCAATTAAATCAAATATGATGCAGCCCCACATGACCAATTTTTAATGGAACTCTTATGCTATTGACTAATGTACAAAAAGCATTATAGTGGGTGACATACAATACAGACAGCAATCAAAGTACCAATATAAAATACAAAGAGCATTATAGTCACCCTTATTATTATTGGATCGTTTAAAGACCTAATATAATCTGTTTTTGTTTTTTCTGTCTCACTGTTTAAACAATGGAAACCAATGTACTGTGGATCCACTTTTAATTGTTTTTATTATAATAAATTGTATGAGTTGGCAAGAGGACATTCAAGATGTAAAGGAAAAAAGACAGTCAGTAACGCAGGACAACACAGATGGTGAGAGATCAGGCGAGGATATTTGGGTATCCTCCGCATAGAGATGATACTGAAATCCAAAGGAGCTTGTTAGTTTTCCAAGAGAAGAGGTATAGTTGGAGAACAGCAGAGGACCTAGTACTGAGCCTTGTAGTACTCCAAATGATGAGAAAAGTGGAGCAAAGGTGGATCCAGATAAATTAACACTGAAATAGCGATTAAAAAGGTAGGATGAGAACCAGGATAGGACAATGTCTTGAAGACTAAGGATTGTAGAGTTTGTATAAGAAGGCAATTGTCAACAGTGTCAATTGCAGCTGAGATATCCAGGAGAATTTGCAGAGAGTAATGGCCTTTGGTTTTAGCAGTGATCAAGTCATTGACAACCTTAGTCAATGCAGTCTTTGCGGAGTGTTGTGAACGAAAACCTGACTGAAGAGGATCCAACAAGTTGTTTGCGAAAAGAAAGCGCATGAGGTCAGCGTAGGCAAGTTTCTCTAGAAGTTTGGAGGGGCGTGGAAGCGGAGAGATGGGATGGTAATTTGAGAGAGAGTTTGGGTCATAATTTTGTTTTTCAGAATAGGAGTAATCACTGCATGCTTGTATAATAATGGGAAGATACCAGTAGTGAGAGAGCAAGAGATTACAGATTTTAGTTAGAGGTGGAATGAGCATAGGGGACAGGGATCTAATGATTTGTGTGGGATAAATAGGACAGGAATAGAGTAGGAAGATAAGAAGAGTGTAGATATTTCTTCTTCATTTGTGAAATCAAATGAAGAGTGGGTATCAGAGGGTGCTGGGAAGGTATTTAGCCGATTACTTGTCGAGGAAGATGATACATTTTCTAGCCTGGAACTTATCAATATTGTCCTTCAAGTAGGAAGCAAGATCCTGGGCACCTAGAGTAGTCGGAGGGTTTGGGGTGGGATGATTGAGAAGAGATTTAAATGTGTTAAGCAGGCGTTTGGTGTTAGAAGCCTAAGCATAGATGAGAGATTGTTTATTTTACAGTGTCCAGAGCATTTCGATAGAAGTGGTAGATAGAGGTATGAGATTTACGCCAGTGACATTCTGCTTTACGGGAAAGTAAAGGGCAGTTGCTAGAGTGTGGTGAAAATGAGGTACTGTCATATCAGGGGAGGAGAATGCAGAGAATGGGGAGAGAACAATTAATTCAATCCACTGGGAGAGGCCGAGGGAGGAGGTTAGAGAGAGCAGTTTGGAAGCAGCATTGGAACATGGATTACCAATGAGGATGTTGAAATCACACATGGTGATGCTGGGGATGCCAGAATATAAAAAGTGATGGAGTCATGCAGAGAAATCCTCAAGAAATTGTTGGTACACTCCAAGGGCGGCGATAGATCAGAGCAACAAGCATACAGAATTGATAAAAAAATCCGAAATAGCATGTACTTTAAAAGATGTAAACGCAAGCAATGGGGCATTTGGTAGAACTGTGAATGTGCACTTTGGGGAGAGAAGTAGTCCAACCCAACCTCCTTGTCTGCCTCCAGGTCTCGGGGTGTGGGTGAAACGGAGGCCACCATGTGAAAGGGTTTTAGGTGAGGCAGTGTCTGATTGTGTAAGCCAGGTTTCAGTTATTGCCAGAAGGTTGAGGTTGTTTGAGAGGAAAAAGTCATGTATGGAGGGAAGTTTGTCATAAACAGAACTTACATTCCAAAGAGTACATTTAAGTTAAGGGAGACGGGTGATGCATTTGTGGTTTGCTGGATTTTGGTAGTCTTCTTATATATGTGTATGGGAGGAGTGTGAGGGACCTGGAATAGGAGATATATCACCAGCTAATAGAAACATTGGGAGAGAAAGATAGGTAAGAGGATTGTAAAATGTGTGACCCTTTTATTTTCTGGCAAGAGGAGAAGGCTGTTCCAGTTAGAGAAAGTAAATAGGACAAAAGTTCATAAGTGTTAACGAGAGGTGAGTGGAGTAATTAAGCGCCAATGTGGACAAATGATTATGTTACAGGAAGGATGATACAGTCCTAAGGATGAAAGGAGAGTAACAAAAGCATTTTGTTAAATATTGTGATTTAAAAGTAAAGGGTCACAAAGTTAAGGGAGTTTACATAAACACCTAGTTGTAATGTCCAGTGTAGTTAGAGAAGTAGTGCAGAGGTAAACTGCAGCAGATGTAGCTTATTCCTGGAAGTTTTTACATGTTGTCCAAGTATTTATGAATGAAGGGATTATGCCTGTCTAGTCTGGCTTTGATTTTTATTTTATTTTTTAAAACAGTTTTATTCGTAGTTTTTCAAATACATGTACAGTGATCCAAAAAAGCTTATATGATAAAATTGAATTACCAACAGGTGTTCTGTATAGTTCATTCCATAAAACAGTAGAAAATGTTTATTTAATGGAAATCAGATGGATGTGTTGCAATGGTAATAGATTGTAGTAATATATATTGTAAAAGATATGTTCTAGAATTAACAGTAAATAATAAACATTCCAAGCAACTAACAAATAAACAACCAACAGACTGTAATTATTAAAATTACATTACAGAACCCGAGAAAAACTAGGGGGTTTTCAATTCTATGTAATGTGATGATCCTACCCGAGGGAGGCGCAGGGGGGGGTGCGTATTTGTAAAAAGGCCAGATTTTATGGAATTGCTTCATCCAGCTTGCCACCCTATCTCTTCCCAGGGAGCGGTAAAGAGACCAAGTTGTGTTTTCGAACATTTTTAAAATTTCTTCCTGTATCCTGGATTGAAGAGATTCAATAAATGGACCCTATTTCTTGTAGAATTTTTCAACCCCTTTTTCAATATCCGGCAAAGTGGCTCTTCTATCAAAATATAATGTATTAAGGAGTTCATGTTTTACTTCTAAGAGAGAAGGAGGGGATGGAACAGTCCAATGACGGAAAATTGCTAACTTAGCAATTGTGACAATGACTGCAATAAATGGTTTGACATCCTGAGATTCTCTAGGGGAATAAGGGAAATCCAGTTATCAAAGTGACAGAGATAAATTGCATGTTTATCAATTGGTAAATGCCCAAAACTACGGATAAGAAGCTTAAGATTTTGTTCCAGAAGCCATTTCAATGTTATCATTATATTTAACCAAATCTGTTACAGAGTTGAGTAGAAGAGAATCTTTGGTCCAAGCATTGTATGAGGAAGCACATATTTTAGACATTTCTGATGGAAGTAAAGCTAGATATAAAAATCTAATTTGGAATTTCCAGTTTTTGGAAAAATGTAACAGATCATCTAAAGTGCTAGATGCAGGGAGAGAAATGTTATTGTCTGTATGTGACATGATGTAGTGGCGTAACTGCAAATACATAAAGAAATGAGCATTATGTAGATTGCATTTTTCTTTGAGCTGTTGAAAGGTAAGTAGGGTGCCTCCAGTATCAAAAACATATCGATGCAATGCCTTTAGATTTCCAGGAGGAGAAATAATTATTATCTAGGCCTGGGGGAAACGCAGGGTTACCCCATATAGTAACATAGTGTGTAGTGGGTCGAGGATGATTAAGTGCTTTACAATAACATTCCAGCCTTTAGAAGTGTCTGCAAACAGAATACGTATGACTGCCTCCAGAATGTGTTTTCTCAGTAGGCGGAGAAGTGCTGCCAAGGAATATCGGTAAACCAATTCAAACACCAAGGAAAGGTTAACAAAACATTCCTGATTTAGCAACCAACCCAAAGCATAGCGAAAAAGAGCAGAAAACATAAATGCAAAGATTTCCGGGAAATCAATACCAACCTTTAATCTATTTTGTCTACGTTTAGCGTTATGAATCCGTGGACGTTTGCCTCTCCATAAGAAGGTGGTAAAAAGCTCAGTGTATCTATATAGATCTGATCTGGAAAGGCATAGAGGGAGCATCTGCAACGGTTATGTTAATTTGGGAAATATAACGGATTTAATTACTGCATTTCTACCAAGCAGTGACAATGGTAGATTCTTCCAGTTATCTAAAGTGGATTCTAATTTTCAGATATTAGGGGGATAATTAATTTTGTTCAAATTACCCAAAGAGGAGTGGATGTATATACCCAAATATTTAAGATTTGAGTGACGAAGCGAAAATTGTATATAGCTTGAGTTTGCTCAGGGGTCATTGTTACCTTCGATATGGGGAGAATCTCAGATTTATGAAAATTAATCCTATATCCTGCAAAAGTACCATAAGCTTTGATTATATTAACAATAGCGTGAACAGATCTCTCCGGGTGTGGAACCATCATATCATCGGCAAATAACGCCAATTTACATTCTTCTGAGCGACTAAATATACCTGAGTAGTCAGTTTGCCCTAAGAGCTATGGCTAAAGCTTCTAAAGCTACCCCAAAAAGCAGCGGAGACAGGGGACAATCTTGTCGAGTGCCCCATTGGATCTTGAATCGTGACAAAATATGGCCATTTGGATTTATTTTATGTCCGGGGGTTGTGATATAGGGTTTGGAGGATTAAGATGAAAGCCTTCGGAAAACCAAATCTCTGCTAGGATTCAAGCTAGTTACCCCATGTTATTAAATCAAAAGCTTTCTCTGCATCTAGTGAAAGAAGGAGACTGGTATCTGGGCTTTATGAGGATTGTACATGAGATAACTGTCAATATTTTACATATATTGGTGACAGAGCATAAGCCGCCAAATAAAACCAGATTTGTTTTTATGAATAATTGAGGGTAAAATAAGTTTTAACCTTTCAGCCAAGATTTTAGTAAGAATTTTGTAGTCAGTGTTAAGTAAAGAGATTGACCTATAAGAGTGTCACGAACACACACTCAGCTTCCGTGTCTTTGGGGGTGTTTGCTGTATAAAGTCACACGATTCCAGCCCACAGTCTCTCTCTACCTATCACACAGGTTATAGACCTACTGAATCGCCCCCAAACACAGCGCTCTCACACCCCCAGACACTTCAGGTTTGCCACCACCTATTAAATACGGGCAATAGGATCCCAATATACTATACCACACTGGCACACAGGCTTCTAGCTATCCACAGACTAGCAAGACCCACACCAGCAAGCAAAGGGTACCGCTTCACACCTCCAGACTGTTACTCAAATGTAAATACAAGCACACACAACTTGTTAATCAAATGTATCAACAAATCACACACTGGCATTCCAAGGGTTAACTTGGTCGAGCTCTCTTCTTAACAGGCTAATGGATTCGTTAGAGTATCAAGGACGCAACATATTAAATTATAAATTTAATATACAAAAGTACAGGGCATACAGATATAAAAAATAATGCATAACTGTCACTCACCAGACTGTGAGTGCTTCTTCCCGTGTGTTTAGGAACCGTGGCCGTCCACCATCCTGAGGGTCTGCGCATGCGCAGCCCTTTCAAAACCTTCAGTACCTGTTCCTTTAACTTAATTGGCTGATCAGGCAACACTCCCTATTTAAAGCACCTGCTGTCCTCTCCTCGTTGCCTGATCTTGGAGTCTCATTCCCCATGAGCCTCTGAAGGTGTTCCTGTGTTTCCTCATGTATTCAGCGCTGCTGATTCCTGTGGTTTCCAGACCACTTCTACTCCTGTAGTTTCCAGACCACTTCAACTCTCCTGTGTTTCATCGTGACTGTTAGCTGATTCCTATCCGCTGCCTCCGTGCACTACAGTCTTCAAACCACTTCAACCCTGCTGTGTTTCATCGTGACTGTTAGCTGATTCCTATCCGCTGCCTCCGTGCACTACAGTCTTCAAACCACTTCAACCCTGCTGTGTTTCATTGTGATTGTTAGCTGATTCCTATCCGCTGCCTCCGTGCACTACAGTCTTCAGTCCACTTCAACTCTGCTGTGTGTCATTGTGACTGTTAGCTGATTCCTATCCACTGCCTCCGTGCACTACAGTCCTCAGACCACTTCAACTCTCCTGTGTTTCATCGTGACTGTTTGGCTGATTCCTATCTGCTGCCTCCGTGCGCTACAGTCTTCAGCTCATCTCAACTCTCCCGTGCTTCCTCGAGACTGCTACATCTGATTCCTATCCGCTGCTCTCCGTGCTCAACAGTTCCAGCTCAGCTCTACTCTCCCGTGTTTCATCGTGGCTGCACCTGCTGGTTGCTATCCGCTACCTCCGTGTACCTGCAGAGTCCTGCTGGCTGCTACTCCTCAGTTCTACTCGTGTCTGCAGCAGCTGATCCGCTCTCCGTGCTTCTCAGTGTTCCTGCTGGTCTCTACTCGCCAGTCTGCATCGGATCTGCGCCTCACTGCCTTCATCTCGTCTAGACCATCGCTACTCTTCAGGGTCCTCCAGGAGTCCAGTTCTACATACTACTGCTTCCTGAGTATTTGTTCCCCTGCTGGTCTACCTACCTGTGCGCTGCACCTTCTTGATTACCGCTTTACCCTCCAGGGACTTCGCATCCTGCCGGCCTCCAGCCGTTCAGGTATCTCTGCACTCCTGTCTGACAGCCTGCTCCTGAACCACGGTATGCATACTTCTCATTGACTGTGCTGGTGTATTGCATATCTTGCTGGACTGAGTTGTTCTCCTCTGGAGCTTACTATCCGCTGAGACTTTTGCCATCATTGACTGACTGTGTTATCTTTTGCCGGATAGTTTCTATGACTTTGTATTATTGCAGTGCTGTTCAGTCATTACTATATTGTGCATGTCATTGTGGATCAAGTTCAAGGTGCCCGTGTATCCTCTGTATTGCAGTCTCTCCCCATGCTCCTCTTCACATATATATTCAGTGGTACAACTTGCTAGAGGCAGACCACTGATTCCTGTTTCCAGTGTCACCTGTTCCAGTGTCCTCTCACATAGCAGTGGTACAACTTGCTAACGCAGACCACTGACTTCCCGGATACCCTCACCTGGATTCCATTCCTTCACTCAGACAGCGGTACAACTTGCTAAACGCAGACCGCTGACTCTCATCACCTCCTCGTTTCTGTTGGACATTCCTCCTCACTATAGCAGTGGTACAACTTGCTATCGCAGACCACTGACTACCCTCACGTGTCCTTTGTCCATTCAGTTCCTCGTGTATTACTACATATATATTACCAGTGCTGCTAGTCATAGACTTTCCCGAGCATCTCTATCATCAGCTGTCTCCTGTTCCGTGATCACCCCGCTACCAGAGTACCATATTACCACCTATACTGCTCTGGTAAGCTTATCACCTGGTGATCCCTGGGTAAAGACTCCTAGTGCCCGTGACAATAACAATTAATAGATTGACATAACAAGCAAAACAGTTTAAAATAAAAGGGGTTACATTCAGAATAGCACTTACTTGAGTTGCATAATCTGTGCCATGGGGAATTGGCTAGGAAGATGGACAGCTTATCAATGTGCATTGATATACCCAAAAAAGTCTGACCATTTTCTGTGTCTCATCTCAATTGCATGTTGCCTGATTTACTAACCAATTCTACTATGTGATCTAACTTTTCTGTAGAGGGGTCACTCATATCTGGATTAGGAATAGTATCATCCTTTCTAGATGTCTTTGATATGGTTGTGCTAGAATCCGTCTTTTTTCTCATTCTTCACTCTCTTAGGTTTAGAAGTGACAAGATTTGCCATTTCTGGATTTGTTGGCATATAGAAAGTTTTGAAAGACGACGAGCCTCTTATGAATTGGTAAAATATACGTTCAGAAAATATGAGACCCAGAGAAAAGTACTGGTGTCCACAAGTCAAGGTCACAAAGTCAAAGAGAGAAGGTGGATACAATAGTTAATTTATTACACTGTATTTACACTTTGAATGAAAAACAAAAGTGTTCACTGCAGCCCAAATCACACCCAGTGACTAACAAAAGAATGACGATAAACAGTCATTTGAATTCAGAGACAGAGTTTTTATGGTTCCATGGTCCAGCAGTGGTTTAAATATCTCTGCTTAAATTTCTAAAATCTTACCCACGCTGTGAGTTTTATATCCCTGTGGAAAGTGCTATGCTCCGGCCAGGGGATAACTAAGTGGAGTGGTCCCTTAGGCAGTTCCCTTTTGTGGAAACCTTCGGATCCATCCAAACAATTAACTCCTGACCAATGCTGTCCTTGCGATAGTGTTGCTGCAAAGACAAAAACTTGTGCCCAAGCAGTAACTTTGCAGCGGTAACAACAAAACTCCTATCCAAGCTGTACTTAAATATCTCATGGTGTAGGGGTAGACTCAGGTTGGCTTGGATCAGTATTGACCAGGATAGAAAGATGGGTTGGTGATGGGCAGGCATTAGGATACTCCCCACATGAAGTTCTAACTGCTGTGCTGGTACCTTCAGGTCTACTCGTGTCCAGGGGAGAACAATGGTGGATAGAACTGAATAATGAGATTCCTAATCCCTGCTGATGAAAAGTAACTCCTCATTTTCATACCTTGCAAGCATTTGTGACGTTGCAGGGGCTTTAGGAGTTGTTGACTTCCTATGGATGTAATGAGATAGGGATGGAGACCAGGAAATAGGAAATCTACCATTTTGTAATCACACTGACAGCTATATAATCCACCTAGCTTCCTTTAAGAACTAAAGTGGTATCAGTCCATATGAAGTCCATTTGGATAAAGTTTTTGAAGTATATGTACAAATATCCACGTGATCCGAGTCGAGGGAAGACAGCAGAATATGATATTCACTGTAGTCAGCGCTGCAACACTCCTCCAGGAAATAAAGTCATCCCTCATGTCCTCCTTAATCTCTTTCTCAAGTCTCAAAATTTTACTGTCTACTCACCACATTTGCTGCATCTATGAGCCTCATGAAAAAACTTGCCCCATAGGCATTATTCCCCAGCGCATACCAAATGCCCTAAGAATGACTGTAACGGTTTCAGTATACATTTTATTTTTTATTTTTACACTAAATAGCGAATGCATGACTCACTAGAAATGTGAATTTCAGCAAATATTTCTGCTTGGCATATTGCATTACAATTATATTTGGCTAGGCTTATGCGGTTGTGTACTGCTATTGACACTTTTAAAATTAGTACTGTACTGTAAACAAACTACTCTACTGATGTGGAAGCCAACCTGATTGACACAATATTTTCTGTTTATGATTAATATTGTATGAATTAAGCAATACACTTATTGCTTAGTAATATAATATAATTATATTTTAGTAAGGTAAATAAGTGTGTCTAATTCTGTTCTCTTCAGAATTCAGCAGCAAGGGGTGAAAAGTTGACATGGTATGAACAGATGTATTCTTAGTGACAGCTGGACAAACTTATTTGGCTTTAGGTTTAAAAAAGGTCAATAAGAATGGTCAAGCAAAATGAGGTGAAATGAGATTTTCATTGCAAACACATATACTTTAAACACTGTTGATGTATGTTGTTTTTTACCTCAAGGTAACCAATGTGAATTTGAAACTTGTTTACCATATTAGGAAACTCTAAATAAGAGTATAAATTATTATACTATGTAACATATGTTGTTAAGAGGTATAAAAGCGTGTACTTGCCTGCACATGGACACAATTCTTTCTGCTTGAGAACTATCCATATCATAGTTGCCTACTCTCCCGGAATGTCTGGGAAACTATCGAATTCCGACCAAAACAGAGAGACATTCAGCTTTGTGAATTTAAAGCGGCAAGCTTAAACCTAACCCTTAAAAACACTGTCAAGCTGTGGGGTCCTGCCTTTGCAGCTTTAAATTCACAAAGCTGAATGTATCTCTGTTTTGTGTTGTAAAACTTCTCAGGGACAGCAGTGCCGATAGACTGCTGTCCCTGAGAAGTGACTCACCTGATCATCGCAGTCTTTTCTCAAGTTTAAAGGCTGCGGTGATCTTCTCTTTTTTTTTCTTCTTTTTTTTTTTCTTTTTTGTTAGTGCGCATGCACCGACTGAAAAGTTGGTGCATGCGCACTAGCATCCTGGACGGCAAACTGTAGGATGAATGACAGAGAGGGATCACATGATCCCTCCACACATGCGCTGTCCAGCTCTGCTCTTCAGAACAGAGCTGGACAGCGCGAAAGTTTTCAGATATGTTAATGTACGCCAGCTTCAGAAAAAGAGAAAATTTTCTCTAGTTAGACTTTAATACATAGCGGTTCTGAGCACTTCCCATAGACTGTTATGGGGAGTGCTCAGAAAAACGATAGCAAACGCAAAGCAGCAGATATCTGAGATATCTGCTGCGATGCTTCAATAATACATAGCAATTTCACGGTAAACACCCGGAAACTGTTGTTTTCGGGTGTTTAACACAGGAAAAATCCTTGTCCGAGATTTCAATAATCTACATTTCACATGAACCCCATTCCCTCTGGTGCCCATTGGAGAAAATTCTACTGGCCAGAAGGTAAGCTTTCTACCTATTTTCTTTAACGGGCCCAGAGGAAAAAGGAATCAGATGATTGTAGGGACAAAATCTTGAGCATGAAGTTAAGAACTCAAATTATTGTTTATAACCTGGTTATTAGATAAGTTGTGTAACTTGCAGGTTTTTTTTAGTTTTTTTGCTGTTGTTCTTATCCTGTTTCTGTTAATAGGTGGGTTTAGTATATTTCGTTGTCTAAAAGTGAAAGAAAAGGACCTTGCGTGATGTATGTGTGCTTAAATGTGGAAGTCAAATATCAGAGTAAAGTCTACCAACCAAGCGCCAATCCAAACAAAATCTAGGTAAATCTATGGATGACCAGAACAGTCCAACAAGAGTTACTGACTGGCAAAAGATGTCCCATACAAAAAATAAAAAATAATAAAAATAAACAAAAAATTAAGATAAAAAAATAATAACTATATCTCAAACAAACATGTATAAATACACAATTAAAATATAAGTGTTTACAATAAAAGAATTTAGGGATAATTCCAATATAAAATGTTACAAGAGGCGATCTCCGTGTATAAGTTCCGCCACTGAACTATTCTAGGATCCCTCTTAATCAGTCACACATGGTCACTTTATAGTAGGATGTAAACAGTCTCATATAGAATCCTTAGTCCAATGATAGATACGAAACTCTTTTCATAGATACATCTCCTACCGTATCTACAGCATAAGGACAATCCCGGCAGATGCAAAATCAAAGATCGGATAGCAGATGTATAATTCAGGGCCGTCTTTCCCATTGGGCACAATGGGCAGGTGCCCGGGGGCCCTGCAGCCCAGGGGAACCCATCTGAGGCAGCAAAAAAAAAACCCTAAAAAAAAGAAGAAAATACTTACCTTGCGGTCAGCTGGCGATCCGGCTCCCTCCCTGGTCTCCTCCTCCGTGCGGCGCTCGCAGTGCATGTCGGGTGTGACGTCATCATGCCCGCCCGACATCCATTGCAGAGCGCGACGGAGGAGGAGACCAGGGAGGGAGCTGGATCGCCAGCTGACCGCAAGGTAAGTATTTTCTTCTTTTTTTTCAGTTTTTTTTTTTTGCTGCCTCAGACGGACCCCCCTGGGCTGCAGCGCCCATATATATAATAAAAAAATATTTTTTTTGTATATATAGGGGCCCCGGTGCACTTCTGTGCCCGGGGGCCCAAGATGTTCTTAAGAGGGCCCTGGTATAAGTGCCTTCTGACTCAAGGTGATTCACCTTGAGAAAGGCTCCAGGTTAGCCGAAACGCGTAGGTGCAGGAGAGTGGAATTTGATGATCATTGTTGGAGTAGACCTGCTTGCTGAAGCCATTAGTCGCGATCTGCAGTACTCCGGAATACGAGCAGTGAGTGTGTATCAGAACAGTATTTACGGGTGTGCACCACAGCTATTTTCTTCGGAGACAAATTATCGGTGAAGCATGGCTATTACGGGCTTGTAAGTACTCCTTAATACAGCTTGCTTGCATCGCTTTGGGTGAGTTTCAATATCGAGCATTTGACGGACATTATTCAAGGGCAATACAGGTTCAGAGGGAGTTCATGAACTGCATCTTAACTCATTCCTGAGTCTTTAGCTAATTGGTCTGGAAAATATACATTAAAATACATCTTGACTTTTGGATGTTTATATAAGCACCCTAATTGATTGCGTTATAAGGAGGAGCATATGAACACTACAAATCAGCATATTCCAATTTCAAAGGAGCTAAGACATTTTGCAGAATAAGCAATTGTTTATCCACTAAGGGCTAGATTTACTAAGCTGCGGGTTTGAAACAGTGGAGATGTTGCCTATAGCAACCAATCAGATTCTAGCTGTCAATTTGTAGAAGGTACTAAATAAATGAAAGCTAGAATCTGATTGGTTGCTATAGGCAACATCCCCACTTTTTCAAACCCGCAGCTTAGTAAATCTAGCCCTAAGAGTCACTTGTGGGCTTTCAAATCTTATATCCGCAGTGGACGCACTGTGGTTTTATCTTCTAGGTTCTAAGAAACAACTGCTGTTCTGAAATTGATATTTCTTATTGGGGGAGTTATATGAATGTGGGTATACTTTTGTTTGTTTTTAGATAATATTGCTTTTCATGGTTAATAAATGTTATATATCTTTTATTATTTTTTGGCAATGGATTTTTGACATATATTTTTATTCTTGATTGGTTATACATGATACCATCTGCGCAGTTCATTGGTTTCTTTCCCTTTTTTTGTATATAATAGAGGGGTGACACTCTGTCATTTGAACAGCTGCACCTGGTATTTTTTTAAGAGATTTACCTAACAACCAATTAGATAATATATTTGATTTAGTGCCCCAGACTTAGTTTGCTTGTTTTTGTCTGTTTATGACAAATAAAAAAAACATGAAAATTTTATAAGGGGTGTCACTTATGTTGGGTCGTGTGGCAAAAGTCTTATTTAAATGTTCCATACAGTCATGCATCTGGAGGCACACTTTGTACACCTTGCTAAGGAGACATATGTAGTTTAGGCAGAACTTGGGAGGATAGATACCGCATGAAATCTATAAAACTGGAATCATATTGCGACAACAAAACTCCTGCTTAGAAATCAGCAGCTTCTATAAGCATGAAAACACAACCTTTAGTTACCTTCGTGACTATGTCAGTGTAGTGTGTGTACCCCTGATTCTGTCCATAGTAAAAAATGTCCTAGCCCGTAGGTGAGAAAATATCTGAATTATTGGACCTTTGTCTGGCATGGCTGCAACCTCATATCCTGTTACCGAGTAATGAATGAACAAGTATTTTTTTTCAAACACTGATGATATAAATCAGGCCTGTCCAACCTGCGGCCCTCCAGATGTTTGTGAAACTACAAGTCCCAGCATGCCCTTCCAGCTAGTAGTTTCACAACATCTGGAGGGCCGCAGGTTGGACAGGCCTGATATAAACTAATCAGGACACACCAATACTCTTTTTCATACTGCATCCCTTATGTGGTTGGAAAGTTTGAAAATAGTCATGCCATGCTTGTGTTCTGATATTGAGGTTGCCTATAAATCTTTGGGACAGTGTATACGTATTTTGAACCTCTTTATAACAAATGAATGAGATACTGACAGTCATAAGTGTAAGAACGGGAAATAAGACAGCAAAAAATAATAATAATGAACTGACTGGCAGATAAACAGGAAAGCATGAAAGCAGAAAAGGAGATTTACAGCAAGACGACAGCTGGATTGGGCACTACGGGGAATTGGCTCTCAACTATTTCATTAATCCCCTTAAATCTTAACTAATCTATGACCTCTCCCCCATTCTTTTTAACAGGGAGTTACATTACCTATCCAATCCAGTGTCGTCCATCATTAGTTCATAAGGAGCCTGGTATCTTTGATCACAATAACTATACACCCTGTGATAGACTTGTGGCTATAATCGTGACATGCAAAATTAACCCTTGTAACGCATACTCTGTATCTACCATGTGTGTCTTCCTAGAATACATAAAAAACACCATTAGAAGCAGAGTATATACACACTTCATTTTAAATAATAAATCTCAGCCAAATAACTTATCATGAGCCACCGCAACTAGAAGAAAGAGTGTTACAATGACTCATTTTTAATTATCTTTTAAGGGAACATTTTGCATTTCTCCTGCAATCACCATAGTTAATAAACATATTACTCTCTAGCTGTCCTTGTCTAAAGAAGAGAAAAATACAAAGTTTAGCTAGTATCAGTAAACAAATAACACCTTTTTTATTTCTTTACATTCAATCCTTATTATCAACCAACAACAAGAAACATAAAAACAAAAGAGAAAAAACAAAAACTCAGACTGTATCCATTCCTTGACAGCAAATGTTTCTTATGTAAATCATTCCCTAGCAACTGTTATCTCCAGTATTTTGTATTGTTCTAACTCTATAGCCTCATTGCAACCAGGATCAGTTAGCTAAAACCATTGTCTCTACACAATGGATATCTCTCACCTACTAATAATACATACATGTGAAACCTTATTTTTTCCTTTAGGATTGCTTAAACTATTAGGCTATTACAGGGACACCAGGGGTGCACGCAGGATTGTCAGGGGGAGGTTCCCCCCCCCTGACCCCCACCCCCCCCCCAAAAAAAAACCCCACGAGAGAGAGCTGCTGCGCATGCTCCGTTTCGGCAGCGCTGTCCTATACAGCAACTGCGGCGCTGTCAAAGAAGCGTCCACGGTGGTGCTGTATACAATACAGCACTGCCGCGGACGATTCTTTGACAGCGCCGCGGCTGCTGTATAGGACAGTGCCGCTATGGTGGGCACTAAGTTAGCGCAGGGGGGGTTTCTGGAGACTCAGAACCCCCCCCCCCTGCGTGCGCCACTGAACACAACAAACTTATTTTACTAATATTAATACATGGCACACTAATTTTTCCTGGCTGCGCTTTAGTTAATATCCACATAAGGTGGGGAATATCACTTTTGTTATTAACTTTAGATATTGGGCTTTCCAATGAATAGAATAGATGCCTCTCTCCAGACTGTATGAAAAACTGGCCTCACTAGATTCAATTACTGCCCTTTTGTCTTGCCTATGTGGCACTTACTGTACTTCTATTGCAGGGCTTTTTCTAGATTCAATCCCTGCCCCTTCTATTGCTGGGCTGTGACACAAACATAGAAAAGAAAAATACATATAAATTACTCATCTTCCTCTGAAAAGTTACATACTCAATACAGAATATCAGGTACATTTATTATTTTTATATATTTTTTTAATTTGGTTTATACTTTCCCTCCCCTGCCTGCATGGTGGCAAAGGCACACACTTTTCACTGCTTCTCTTTCCTTCGCAACGCTACTTTCCTGTGAACACGCGCTATCCTGACACATGCTCCCTTTCTGTTGCCACAGTTATAAACAGTTTGATTCTCAGTTTTCACAAATATTTTAATCTCTAACCGTACTCAATACCTCTGGCTCTAAACTACCGCACATTCATCTGTCATGTTGACCCACTGATCACAGTATGCCACTGCATACTTACCTTTACAATATGCCATTGCATACCTACCTTACACTTCTCTACTCACAATCACAGACCCAAACGATCCTTCTTTGACCTGTATGTCATTCACATCGGCCATCTCACACGTTTGTTTAGTGCCCGTGTAGAAATGGGATCCTCAACACTTCGCAGCATAAAACTCCTGTTAGAGATTTGTGGTGGCCATGGATGAATTCTGTAAGCTGCGTCCACTCACTTCTTCTCAACTGGGTACAACTTAACAATTCATAAGATGATAAGCGTACACAGCGAGGACCCCTAACACAGTCACTTAACTGGGACAATGGTAATGTGCAGATCAAAATGACACTAAACATGATACATTTCCTATATCTCGAGCCTTAGATACCTTTAATATAATATAATTTATGTATAAATAATCTCTAATATATTTTACTAATATATAAATGTGGATTGGAACCTTAATGAATGTGTACTATTTACAAGTGTAAGTGTGAATGTAAATGTGTGTGTTATTAATATGTGTCATTGCGTCACTATATGTGGCGTACTAATCACAATCACACATAAAACAAATATTAATCAATTTAGTTTACTTCATCCAATTATTTGACTTCCACAATATATATATATATATATATATATATATATATTTATTGATTTCTAATATGATATACATTTAAACAAATAAATACAGAGGTACAGGAAAATTTGTGTTATAAATGTTAATATAATAATTAGAGATGTTCACTGACCCTCGTGTTCTGGTTTTGATTTTGGATCTGGATTAACTTTGTGTTTTGGTTTTAGTTTTGGCAAAACCGCCCTCGTGTGTTTTGGTTTTGGATCTGTATTTTTTAGAAAAATAGCTAAAATATCCATCACCCTGGATTTGCCCCCACTTTCGGCACTGGTTATCGCCGATACTACTGAAGGAACCAACCCTAGTATTTTTCTATACTCCACCAGATCAGTACTTATTGACTTCATCTTCTCGTATATATTGGATACATCTTATTGGACTGGTTCCTCCCCTTTCCAAAAGTAGTGGACTGTTTTCTTCCAAGATCTGCAATATCTGTATTATTTACATACTGTATTTATGTGTTTTATAGGAGTACAGTGGTTCTTTCCATGTAGAATTTGTGTACATACTTATGCCTGTTACCCATGGGTACATATTTTTTATTTTATTAAATACGGTTTTATCCAGTCACATCCTCATGTTTAACTCCAAGTTTGATTTGAACGCTGAATACTTTGCAATAGCTGTTTAGCGAAATTGGACTCTCCCCCTTTTTCTAGCTGCTGAATCATTGAACACATCATTAGCCAGCTGTGTGCACTGAATACATATATATTTAACATCATTAATATTGCTGAAAATGCATAAAACATCTTGTCAGCTTTATGACTGACAATATAGGTGAAACACCTCCCATGATATATTATCAATCATTTGTAGCAGAATATAATCATTTCTAATTCCAAATGTTCATTTGAGCAAAACCAGTTTATCTCAATCATGAGATGCTGTTTTCAAATAGACCACTCATTCACTGTTTATATAGTATGGTCAGTTTTCTGGATAGTGTCAATAATACTGAAAGTTTTGCACTTGCTCTTTGAGGTTAATATCTATTTCATTATACTGGAAACATTGTGTCTATTCTTCACTATTTCTTCCACCTAAATGTAATATGTTTTAATTGATCATTATCCTCTAACTCGCTGAATACAAATGTGGGTCACATAGATTATAACCTTATATCAGCGTTGTATAGTCTCCTAGAGGGATAGCTGCACCCGTGTGTACAGCGCTTCCCCCTGTTTCTAGAGACAGTAATTTAGCGAGTTTCAACAGCATCTTATTAGTAGCCTTTCTGTGTCTTGACTGCTACTACCATTCTTATAATTGAATACTGTCCTATGGCTCACTGTATGCAAATATTGATCACATAGATGGAAATCTTACATCAGTGTTGTATAGTCTTAAGCTGGGTACACACTACACGGCTTTCGTCCAATAATCGGCTCAATCAGCCGACATACGACCGCTCGTTCAAAAGTCGGGTCAGTGTGTGCAGTGACACGATGGTCGAAAGTCTGCCCAAATGGACGATTGTCGCCTCATTTGGTTCGTCGTACCGTTTAATATTTTCGTTCCAATCTCGTTTCTGCTGTGTAGTGTGTATAAACTTCCGACCGATCCACAACAATCCTCCGATACTTCCTCGACCTGGGGGTCGTGTGTATGTAAATTTTTTGATGTCTGTCCCAGTCCCACGTGGTGCGGAATCCGCACATCACTGACTAGTGTTTTGTATCGATGTATATTGCACCTGTCTGGCTGCAGACCATTACACTTGTATAAAGCACGTGTGTTATTACCCTTTGCGTCTATGTCGGCAATGTATTCATATTTACTCTTTATACACTTATACCTTTATAACCTATTAAAATTATATTAACCTTTATTAACTTATAATTGTGAAGTATCCAGAATAAACCACACAGTGTTCAAGCAACATTTTTATTGCAGGAAAAGGGTACAAAAATTTTAACACACAGAGCCGTCTGAAAGATCCGCATGAGAAGTGAGCGCGCCCAAACCAATCAGAGTGCAGAGTCCTGCAGAGTATTATTTTTAGTATTTTTAAAGATCCTACTGGTTTGTGGCAGAACAGGTCTTGATGTCGCTTGGGTTTCTTATCCCTTTGATTTCTTTATCTGCGATAAAAGGAAATAAAAAAATGTTTACCATTTAACTTCTATATCTGTATTTTATATTTAACGACATAAATACTCTCATTTTCTCACCTTTCACACTGCTCGAGATCAGTTTATATTTTGGTCCCTGTGGCGAAATCGCAATAATAGCGGGCTTAACCTCCATACATTCTGGCAAACAGGCGCCATTTTGGTTATTATAACGGTACAGGTATGTGCCCAAAGCATTTAGTTGTCTACACATGTTCACTGAAGTACCTTTGTGTATATTTTTCTTTTTCAATTTTTTCTTGTTTGCTAACAGGTGTTACATTAGTGGTATCAGTGGTATCTAAACAGGCCTTCTCATCGTTAATTCTTCGTTCTGACATAAAAAAAATTAGGTTACAAATTAGTTTACATTGCTTTATGTGACAGTAGAATGAAATTAAGTCCTTCTAACAGGTACACTACACGTGCTACTGACCTTTTTTTAATGTCGTTGTCGTCCTGGTCCAGTACTTTGACCATCATCTCCACCTCTCTTGGGCTCATCGGTTTTGCTCTTTGCTCTTCTTGAATATCTCCATCCCCCACCTTAACTTTTCCAACATTTTTTGGCCCTTCCAACACCATCTCTGACTCTATCTCAGTCTCCGTCTCTGTCTCCATAGCTGCAACCCCCACTGACACCTTCTCCTCACCCGCAACCCCCACTGACACTTGCTCACTCGCCATCTTCTGACGCTCCTCGGCGCCAAACAGGTTCCTCTGTCATTTTATACACTCAGACATGGGCGTTTGTTTCTGCTGTGGACCAATCAGCGATGATGCACGCCGAGAATGGAGCATTCCATTACATATGAAGGGATTTTATTATTAGGGAATATTCATTGCATTGCACTTTAGCAGTTAAATGTTTTTCTAAATTTAATGTATATTACTAAACTTCTATTTTATAGAAATGAATGAAGAGACAGTGTTGCCTTCTCTTTTTATGCAGCTTTGGGTGTTAACTATAGCGAAAACTCTGCCCCTTTATGCTAATGTCTTTGGTATCTCGTTACATTTCCCACAAATGTTGCTGCAGTGTGTATGTAATTAAAATCATTGCTCACGTCAAACATGGCTGTAAAAAGTCGCTAAAGGGACGTCCGCTCTTCCCTTTATCGTCCTAAACAAGGGTAGTGTGTATGCAGTCCATGGACCGAGCGATCGGACCATCGATCGCATGTAAAATCGCTCTGCATAAAAAGTTGGTCGAAATTTCTGTAGTGTGTACCCAGCTTTACAGAGGGGTAGCTGTACATGTGTGCACAGCGTTTCTCCCTGTTTCTAAAGACAGTGATTCAGGAAGTTTTATCAGCATCTAATTAGCGGTATTTCTATGTCCTGACTTCTACTACCATTCTTATAGAGATTCTTATATCCTAATCGGAATTACATATCTACAAGAGCTCCATTATTAGCAGTATGAAAAAAACACACGCTGCTGTCTAGCACTGCCATGCATTTCGCCCCTGGATTTGTCAAAATGCCAACCAGATGTCGGCCTCAGGAAACTATTTACGGGGGAGTGAGCCAATCAGTATTGACATATATGTTGATTGACAGAAATCGGTGGGTTGTCTAGATTCAGAAGGACCAATAAGTGATTCATAAGTTTAAATAACATTAGGTATCTCTTCAAATCGTTCTCTCACCCTGATATAATGTCACCATGTTTAATTTCTAATATTATATTAGATCAAATGAAATCTTCTCTTATTCATTACTCATTCTCTACTTACCAATTCATTATAATCATATATACAATTTAATTTAATTTAAAACCTTGTTCATATTATATATGTATTATATTTATTTGTAATTTTATTTCTTAATTAATTAAATAAATAAAAAAATATCATCTAAAGGTTAATGAAAAAGTGAATCAAGTGATATAAAGCCGGGACACAAAGGTGAGTGATAAAATTAATATAAGTGAATTAATAAACTGTGAATCATAATGAGAAAAATCCACCCTAGATGTGGATACATAAGTTTGTGTATCATCAAATTGTATAAAATATCAAGTTCTAATAGTTGTGTTAGTGAATAATGGGATGAACATTTTATAGGAGAAGACAGATATAATATTACAAGAGCTCTCTTATGATGTGTTAATTCACACATCTTTTAACCATTATATTCTTTCTGTTTATCCCTGTCTACTCTTTATTTTAACATTTCGCCGATCAATGGTTAATGTGTTAAAATATGTTTTCTTTTGTTTGTTTTTTCAAAATGTATTAATAAAAGAATATTATTTTATTTCTAATTAATTGATTATAACATTATAATGAATGAGTGAGTATCATTCCCCTTAAAACAGATAATCTTTCCTTTCCTTTCTATATTGTACTATGCTATTCTCTAGTGTAGCACCCTCTGCTCCATGAATAATTCAGAGATTGCGAAGATAAAGATATTTGATAGAGAGCAGTTCCATTCACAACAAGAATATTACCCCTATCAGTAATTGGTTTTCTGTGTGAAGTCTCACTGCCTTCTTTCCCTTTAACAATGCATGTTGTATACAGTTGTATAAAGGAACACATAAAAGATATATGGAGCATGTAAAAAAGGTTTATTATTGCTTCTCCATTGAAATAACCCTATTCCCATTACCTTTTATGTTTTGATACCGCACCACAATAACATCATAAATTTAAATATACATGGCCAGAAAGGCGTCTGCCGAGAAGAACTCGGCAGAATGTCGGACAATTGGTCATGAGTTTATACACACTGCAGGATTGGAACAACCTTGTTCCATGGCTGAACGTGATTTTTAGTTCAGTGTTAAAATCAAATGAAACAATATGATGAGCTTTGGAACTGCAATCTTTCATTGTTGCAGTGTACACATTAATGCGATATTGGCCCAAATGGTCGTTTATCATCTGATTCACCCAGTGACCTAGGGGTTCTGCATAACTTTATAAGAAAACTGCGGGATTTTTATACTTGCCATATTAGATAAAGGTAGGATACATTTTAATGGGGCAGAACATCACTACAGTGGGAGAATTTCCTGCAGGGCCAGCTACCTTGATAATGCTTCATAAATATGGTCACAGAGGATGTAAACATCTGTATGAACGGAACTCATTGATGTCCAAAACAAAAAAAATACCCATTCCTATAGAAGAGATATTTGACGTGTATGTGTTAGGACAAAACAGAATGTAACAAATATGCTAGACAATAAACTATTTAAGTAACCCCCCCCACCCACGATGGAAATAAGCAACACCCTAAGCTATATAAAAAGTGTACAAAAAAAGGCAATAATAAAAATGGGGATACATTGTGGAAATGCATATGGTAAGAGGTTTGAGACGAAAAAATAATAATAAGTCACTGTAAATTCATGCTTGGTAAAGTCTGGGGTTTAAACAACAACTTGCAAGTATGTTTTAAATCATTTATTTACTGTTTTTCGAAACTTAAAATTAATTAAAATGTCTCCATGGAACAGTAAAACAAATGCTTTGAAGTGGAAAGTCTGGTCAGTATTTAAATAGATTTTTAATATTTTATTTTATCTTGTAAATATTATTGCATCTTGAGGATTGTATCTTGTTTATATCTTTCATTGTGAAGATTTCTTGTATTGTATAGCTTACATCCTAAGTGTCTTAGCGAGGAATTGTACAGCACCTGTTCAACCCAAGCTCCCCTTCTAAATACCCACAAAAACACAGAACAGTCACAGAGACAAGATTGAGGGGCAGAAACAGAGTCGGACTGGGAAATGAAGGGCCCACCAGTGAAAACAATGACTGGGGCCCACCTAATACCATGTAGCACTGCAAAGGGAGTGTTGGGGGGCCTGATGCACTTAAGATAGGGTGTTATCATTTTAGACAAATTTTAGAAATATACACAGGCAAAGCTGTGTGTACTACTGTTAGGTGCACGCAGCTCTGCTTATACGAGCAGTACAGTGTGAAAGGGGCATACCTCACAACTGTCGGGTCAAATCCTGGCTAAGCAAAACAGTCACCACAATTCGGGACTGCCTCACCAGATTCATGACAGTTGGCAGACTGTCCTGCTCTCTCTCTCTCCTGTTCTTGTCACTTTCACCACCTGTGGCTGTAGGTTTCTTTAGATCAGTTGCTGCTTGCCTGGATCCTGCATTGTAGGGAGCCCTATTAGGGTTAAAAAATGGGTGCATGAAATTTAGAAAACTTTAACCATCCCTGGCATTAAATTAATAGCACATTTAATAATTAGGCCTCTCTATCCCCAACGGTAAAATAATAGTATTCACATTTGATAAATAGATGTATTTCCCTCCATCCAGCCCTGTCATCACATTAATAGTATATACATTTAATAACTAAACCTATTACCTATTACCCTCCCTCCAAACAGGCCCAGCAATAAATTATTATCATTTACGTTTAATATAACCATTTCCTACGTCCATCCCCGGCATTTAATAATATTCACATTTAATAAATAGCCCTCCTCCCCAAACTCAGCCCCACATTCAATTATAGACCCAAACCACCTCAGAATAAAATTAAAGGTCCTTTCACCCATCTTAATTTAAAAAGCCCCACCAAAAAATTAAATTGCCTCACCAATAAATTAAATTGCCCCACTAACACCCCACAAATAAAGTTGCATCCATTAAATAATTAGCCCCCACTTAAATTCCACCATTAAATTAATAGCCCACCTTTCGCCCATGTACTATTAAGACAGCTCCCCATTCCCTTACACACTATAGTAGCCCCCCTCCCTATAGTTTCATATAGGCAGCCCACCTATTGTTTAGTATAGACAGAGGCCTCCCCATAGTTCAGTATAGGCAGCCCCCTATAGTTTAGTATAGGCAGCCCTCCACTCACTTACCTTTAGGTGCTCTGGCCGGCGTTGTCCACATATCAGGCAGACAAGAAGTGAAGTGAGGCTACCTGTCTGCCACACAGCACTGAGGGACCCCATACAAGAACAGGCAGCCTAGCAATTAGCTGTCTATTGCTGTCCACTGACCACCAATGCTTTTGAATGCTTCCTTCACTCCCTTCCCACCCCCCCACTTCCACGCACCCCCCTTCGCGCCCGTGCCCCACGCAACTCGCGCGTCAAAAAAGAAAAACGCACACACAAAAAAAAATGAGCTGCTCACTGCTCCACCCCACCAACGAAGGGGGCGAGGCTAAAAAGCATTGGGGCCCGTCGGGGAATACCTCGGCACCCAGATGGGCCAGTCCAACACTGGGCAGATAGGAGCTTTGGGGACTGCTAGGTTATTTAGTGACAGTGAGAAAGTTTTGCGACATCACCCACATCCGTTCTCACAGACAGTACATTTCTCTGAGAGGTCTGAAAGGAAGTAATACTGTGCCATAATATTGCATTTTGCAAGGAAGTTAAAAAAGTATTCTTTTATAGTTATAGTGCTTTTGAAGAAATTGCTGAAAAATGTAAAATAAAGACTGCCCTCACAGCACATACATACAATCATCCTCTCCTCAGCAGCAGCACGACACAGTCAGAGAAATAAAAGGGAGAGCCACACAGAGCCCAGCAATGAATTTAAAGAACCAAGAGTTCTACCTTGATCAAGTTGTAATACAGCAATAGAAGAAGGAATCTCACCCAGTATGAAGTTATGCAGACAGTAAAAGAATATACTGAGTGTTTTAAACACCATCCTTTCTAAAGAGATATTTTCATAGTCTGGATTAGAAAATGATAAGTAATGAAAGTATTTATTTTAACGTAGAATATGCTTTAGAATTGCAGGGAATCATGGGAAAAGTGAGATATATGAGCTATGCTCAAGTGACATGTGCAACCAATCAATAGGTCCCAGTGAGAGTGATTAGATCTTTCTCTGATTCCACTGTAACAGTTTAGGACACATGTGAAATGTAGTGTTCTCCGTGTTGACAAATTAGTAAAGTACTAAACACAAAACCTTTATTTCCAAATATGAATTTGGTGACCCTAATTATAAAACAACAAAATCAACAATGGGTATTTAAAGATGTGCCACAATTGATTCTAGTGGGGCGGGCAGTGTGTCTAAAATCACTAAGCTAGTAGCAATTGCTGCTCATGGTGTTTCTTACAGTGGTAAGGAAGGATAATTAGTATAGTGAGGAAATATTGGTTTTCTCTTGGGTTTCCTTCCATTGTCCAAACCATTTACAGTTTATGCCACATGTGCTTGCAAAACAACCCAGGCAAATCTGCTGCAGTGTAAGCATCTGATACTCTGCCAAGAACTCAATATCCCTTAAATTTATTGCAGGTTGAGTTAATACAGCTTCCTAAAGTAAGACATTTTTAATATGCACTGGTATGTCTTGATTCATTTTTGAAAAGGTTGAAGAATGGCTATGTGTAAAGACCACTGTGCAGATTACTGCAGAGAAACGATTAACTGGATTTGTTTGCAGATATGGATTTCCTTTGATACTTTCCACTGACAACTTTTACTGCTCAGGTCACATAAATGATGTCTTAAGCTTTAGGTATAAAACAACAACTGCATCTACCCCCATCTACAAAGCAGTGGTAAGGTGGAGAGATACACTTGAACTACAAAACACAAACTTGCAAGGGTCCAGAAGCAAACAGGCTTGCCTTGGCCTGATGCTTTACTCTTGATGCTTTTCTCTATCAGAACAACACCTAGAGGTGCAACTAAGTTATCACCCTATGAAATCCTGCTTTGAAGACCAGGTAATATTGGACTGAATCCCATAGTCCCAGAACAAATGTCTCTTCAAATTGGAAAAGACTTATTTGTAAAGTATATAAAGGAGTTAGAAACTACACTCGTCTTCAATCATAAACAGGTTGCTGACTCCCTTCCCAATGAGCCAGATGTGTAGTGTCATACCTTGTAGCCCGGAGATTTGGTCCTTTTCAAAAAGTTCCTGAGGAAAGGAGTCCTTAACCTGTCGTGATGACGCCTACAGTCGCAAAAAAACTTGAATCCTCACTTTGCATTGCAAAAGGATAATAAAGGAACAAAAGGGAGGTGCTGACAAGACAGATCAAACCCCAATCCCTAGTGACCACACTACCCTTTAGCAAGCAGGCCATAATAACACCCCAGTGTATAGGTCAACACCTATGATGGAAAAAAGTTCTCTCTACTCGTGAAGATGAAGTTTGTTATTCTGATTGCAACAATGGTGGTTGCTTCTGTCGCATGGCTTGAAGTGTTCATTTGGCAACTGCAAATTGGATTAATAAAAATGATTGTTGGGTCTGTACTCATATACCTATGTCTGCAGAAAGGGATATTGTATGGTATTCCCATAGTGCTAGCTGAAATTAATCAATTTCAGGAATACTAATGGATCTTATGTCCAGTATATGAACAAAACAATATAAGATGAAAATTATTCCAGAATATATAAGTATATGCAAGGGAATTTGAGAAAACAGGAATGAT